>NC_080419.1:58270039-58613789 GCF_029873635.1 Malania oleifera | reverse complement strand
GGATGGGTTCACTTATCATATGTGAGGAGGAGTGTCATGATCAAACATCCCACATATTTTAAGGAACAAACTCTAAATGTATAGAGTGGACTAGTCTGAAAAGGATCCAGCCTATTTGTAGGTGTCGGATCCTTCACCCTAACATCTTCTCACTTATTCGCCATATCCAATTAAGACCACCTTAAATCAACTTATTCACAAATTAGGCATCAATACATTTGAGGCATTAGGCAGTTGAAGAGTCTTCATATGTAGAGAACACGTGTCATGCCCCTAACTTTTTATTGAAGTTGTATGGAGCAGGTATTAATTTTTCACCCCATTCTAGTGCATTTCTATTTTTTGTACTCATTTTTCAATTTCTTTCTTTTCATAGTAAATTAGGAAAATCATTACACTTCTTTTGTTGTCTTCATACCACCCATGTGAATTAAGTTCGAACAATAGTCCATAAACTAAGTCTATTTCTAGGGTTGGCTCAGCCTTCACATTTTAAGTAAGCTACAAGACCTAGGTTTCTATCTCCCCACTGGATGTCACCTCTAGGCTAACAAGTCAAAAACCGAGACTAGCGTACAAAGAATATCCAAAAAAAAAAAGTTGATTTTCATGAACTCTGAGTTAACGTCAAAAACTCAAAAGAACGATAAATGGCTCAATAGTAGCTCACCAAGTGTCATAGTCGCCACAGGTGCTCTTTAAGTGCTCACAAGTAACCCTAAGTGCTACAAGTCACGTGAATGTTGTGTTTTTAGCCTCATGAGATACCATGTAAATACAAGAGTTTATATAGTCATATTAAGACGAATAAACTACTAATCAACCTACATAGAGTTATAATTCTTATATTAGCCATATAAAGAGAAACTACACATAAATAGCCTATTATATAGCTTAAGTGTGTAACTCCTAGGTTTTATGCAAGTATGTAAAGGGTATAAGTCAGTGTTAATTATGGTCTAATCATCCATATTCAAATTTTTTTTCCTTAATGTATTTTCTCACCCCTCCCCCCCCCCCCCCAAAACTAAAGTGGAACATTGTCCTCAATGTGAAAGTATAGGGGAAATAGAAAAGATGTGCATAGGGAAAGTAGAGCGTACCTAGGTGGAGAAGTAAGAGAAAAGAAAAACTGAAACTAAGGAAAAATGTACCTAAAAATTAACTAAAAATAAAATAAGGTAAAACAAAATGAAAAAAAAAAAAACATCACAGTCTGTCTGGCGGAGGCTTTGAAGGAATTTCATATGATGGGTACAATTCTATAAATTGAATCGGCAAGTCTCCAAATTTGAGTCACCGCAATGAATCAGTATTATTACTTGTACAAAAGTTAGGCTCAAATAAATCAATAATTCTAAGGTAACAGACAAAATATGTGCAAATTGTCTTCCTTATTTTAATAAGAAATGATCTCTATTTAGTATATTTTTTAGGAAATTCACTTCTTTAAGAACCAGTCTTAAAGGTGTCAGAGCAGTTACCTTTGGTTCTTTAGAAGCATCAACATTAAAATTTTTACCTGGTTCCTTGAAAGTTAAATTATCACCATTCTACTCACTCTCTTTATTGAGTGTACCAATCACCTTACCACTGCAAGGATTTGTTTTAGCATTGCACTCCTTAACATTTACTCCGATAGGGAGTGACATTCGACAACAGCCAATTTCTGAGGATAAGATACCACAGGTTGGTACTCCTTACTGATCTCGGTCTCCACGTTAACTGACTTCTTCAATTCTACACTTCCTATGATTTTTCTTTGACCTCGTCTATCTCAGTTGTAACTTTAAGTTTCGGGACAACTGTTGGTCTATCAATGAGTATCTTAGGTTGGAAAACTTCTTTTCCACTTCTCGAAGTAATAACGGTCTCCACTGTCTTAAGAGAAACATTATGTATTTGTGTTATTGGTGCTGGTATTCTTAAGGATTAGGCTGAGGTTCTACCGAAAATTTCCTTTTTTCTAAGATATTCAACTGTGTATTCATCTCATTAATGGTGTCCCACAATTCATTCATAGTCTAAGTATTGATCTGTATGAACTGCTGAAGAGCATCCTCAATAGACTTCTCCAGTGGAGCAGGTGCTGCATTAGATTGAAATCTTGAAGGTGCATAACTTTAAGAGATTTGTTGTGGATAAGGGGGTGCATAGGACTGGGAAGGTTGATTCCAAAGTTGCTCTGTACTATTCTCCTTTTCCATCTCCATAGCCTCCACTCATCTGGTAAGTTCAGTCAAACGTGCCTCAACATAAAAATCATCTTTCAATTTATACCATTCTCCACCATGTATTGCTCTCAATGGTTGAGTTGCAATTGGGTTTCGGTCAATCCTAGTGTTCTACTGCTGAGCATAGTTAGCTAAATGATCTAGAAAATCCAATGCCTCATCAAGCTCCTTGTCTAAGAAATATCCTGAACACATAGTATGAACGAATTGTTTCGATTCAGGAGTCAACGCAGTGCAAAAATAGTTAACCAGGCACCATGATTCAAATCCATGATGGGGACACATGTTAACCAGATCTCTAAATCTCTCATAGCTTTCATGAAATATCTCATCAACTCTTTGCATGAATCGACTAATTTGTTCCTGCAAAAATTGAGTTCTCTATAAGGGAAAAAATTTATGCAAAAATTCGTTTTGCATATCAGCCAAACTAGAGATAGAATTAGGTTTAAGTGAATTAAACCACGTCTTAGCCTTATCTTTTAATGAAAAATGAAATAGACGCAATCTAATTACCTAATTAGTAACAGCCTCATTTATGAATGTAATACATGCAAGCTCAAAATCACTTAAATGCTTATACGGATTTTCACACTTCATCACATAAAATTGAAGTATCACAGATATCATTCAAAACTTAATGTTAAAGTTTTGTACATTCTCAAGCAATATGATGCAAGATGGTTGTGTGGTTCGTGTGGGCTGCAAAAAATTCATAACCATGCGTGGTGCAAGTGTAGCCATATTTTCTTCAAAACTCTTTTTTTTTTTATGAGAAAAATTAAAATAATGGGAAAAACACTAGTTTAAAACTAAAACTGACATTCCCCGACAACGACGTCAAAAACTTAACTCACTCTAAAAATGAGCAGTTCAGAAGCTATCGCAAGTATAGGAGTTTAGTTGTGTAATAATTAGCCCAATGGTCAGATCGTCTCCTCAAGGAATGCAGTTTAATTCCAAACTTAGTGTAAATCCAAACAAAAATAAGAAAAGAAATTTTTACTAAACATAGTTCAGATTTGGTTTCTTGAGATTTTTGAGATTTTTGCAATGAAATTTAAACCCTGACTAAAAATTAAACATGCATAAAAAATACCGATTAAACACCAGACTCAAGACCAAAAAGATGAAAGAAGATAAACCCTGCAAACATTCATTTAAATAAAAATAAACTAAACTAAACAGTAAATAAAACTCTACTAAAAAAATAAACTAGATTTAACAATAAATAACTCAAATAAGATTCAACCCCAACAATAATTTAAAAAAAAAAAATTGAACTTGATAATACGAATAAACTCAAACTACGAATTTTAAACTCACCTTAACAAGAATTAAACTCAAACAAAGTTTTAAATGAAAATAACTAAACTTTGAATTAATAAAAAGCTCCAAAAAGATAATCAAAATGACCTTAAAATAATAAGTGACAAAGTTCCAATAATATTTAAAGGGATATTAAAGAAAGAAAAAAAAAACAAAGCAAAAGTTCTACAAGAACTTTAAAAGTAAAATTAAAATGAAACAAAACATGTAAATAAAAGTAAAGGAGAGAGAAAGAGAGAGAGAGAGAGAGAGAGAGAGAGAGAGAGAGAGAGAGAGAGAGAGAGAGAGAGAGAGAGAGAGGAGAGGAGAGAAGAGAGTAGCTGTGTAGTTTGGAGAAGAGGAGGGACTACAGAAGCCTCCAAGAGTTGCTGTGCACGGCCTCGAAACCACCCCCCACCCCCTCCCCCCACGCAGAAAAAACCACAAAAACTCATTCCAAAAAGCAACCCTAAGCCCCCACTTTTTGACTTTTCCATCCTTTAATTTCCTTCCCATCAAATTGCTTCAATTGCTACAGCAACCCATTTGAAATTCAATGCCCCAAGGAGCTCCAACGCATGGACCTAGCATGCAAGCCTCTCACGTGGTCACACCACTTGATGGGCTTTTATTCATTTTTCTTTTTTTCTTTTGTTAACATATGGTCGTTTTTGCACTTTCAAGTATGATTTTAACATTCCTACAACTTGTAGCTCTCAAAAATCAAAACATAAAAGTTGTAGAGCGTTTTCTTGTCTTTCTGCAGCACTTTGAATCATCTCAATCGGAGCTCGGATGAGTGAGTTATGATTAAAATATCGAAATACATCCAAGCTGTCTCCTAGCAAATTTCAAACTTGGATTGCGGCTCACTTATTTAATGTGTGCATGCGGCTTCATTCACAAGTATTCTTGCATGATCCAACTTCCATGTACCCGGATACTCACGGTTGGCATGGATGAAGCCCACGTTAAATGCATGCATAGCACATGGCTCATCTACACACGCACACCGCTTCTAGTCCTCTCACGCACAGCCACTTCATTCTCGTGCATGGCTCATATGAATTTGCATGCAAGACTTCAACCTTTCGAAAATTACCCTACAATATTAAAACACAAATATCCATAAATTTACAAAAAAAGGATAATTATCTTAACATTATCGAATGAGCTTACAAATTAAAATAATGGACATAATCAGACATTTAATTAAAATTATAATCTTTAATGCATGAATTTAAATGTCTAATTACGCAACTTTGATGCGTAATCACATTGCATAAGAAAGAAAATACAAATGGCATCTCATGCGACATGCATACATCTTTGCATTCAAACATCCTGCACAAAATATATTCTAGCATCACAGGAAGCAACATATAACTACATTCTAGAATCTCAGGTAGCAACATGCATACAGCGACAGAGCTCTACTCATTCATATTTGTCTTATTAGGCTTTTGAATAATCTTTTGTTCCTGAAACTGAGTCATTCTTGTCTTGCTAGTATCTAAATGGATATCTACATTAAGATCCAAAATTACCGTTTTCGGAACGATCCCATCCCCAAGTTGATCAATTTCGGAACGATCTTAGTTGCCTATTTTTGGAATAGTCTTAGTTGACTGCTTTCAAAACGGTCTCATCCTCGAGTTGATCATTTTCGGAATGATCTCAATTGACTATTTTTGGAATAGTCTTACCAAAAGTTCACCATTTTCGGAATGGCCCCATCCCACGTTGATCATTTTCGGAATGATCTCAGTTGACTATTTTCGAAATAGTCTCACCCTAAGTGACCGTTTTTGGAATGGTTCCATCCCACATTGATCATTTTTGGAATGATCTTAGTTGACTATTTTCAGAATAGTCTTAGTTGACTATTTTCAAAACAGTCCCATTTTGCGTTGATCATTTTCGGAATGATCTTAGTTGACTATTTTTGGAATAGTCTGACCCAAAGTTGACCATTTTCGGAATGTTCCAATCCTGCATTGATCATTTTTGGAATGATCTCAGTTGACTTTTTTCGAAATAGTCTCACCCTAAGTTAACCGTTTTCGGAATGTTCCATCCCGCGTTGATCATTTTCGGAATGATCTTAGTTGACTATTTTTGGAATAGTCTTAGTTGACTGTTTTCAAAACGGCCCTATCCCGCATTGATCATTTTCGGAATAATCTCAGTTGGCTATTTTCGAAATAGTCTTACCAAAAGTTGACCATTTTCAGAATGGCCCCATCCCGCGTTGATCATTTTCAGAATGATCTCAGTCGACTATTTTCAAAATAGTCTTACCCAAAGTTGACCGTTTTTGAAATGGTCCCATCCCGCATTTATCATTTTCAGAATGATCTCAGTTGACTATTTTCGGAATAGACTTACCCAAAGCTGACCATTTTCGAAATGGTCTCATCCCCAAGTTGATAATTTTCGGAATAATCTTAGTTGACTTCTTTCGGAATAGTCTTAGTTGACCATTTTCAGAATGGTCTCATTCCCTAGTTGATCATTTACGGAATGATCTCAGTTGACCATTTTCATAATAATCTTACCCAAAGTTGACCGTTTTCGAAACAATTCCATCCCCAAGTTGATCATTTTCGGAATGATCTCAATTGACTATTTTTGGAATAGTCTTACCCAAAGTTGACCGTTTTCAGAATGGTCCCATCCCGCATTGATCATTTCGGAATGATCTCAGTTAACTATTTTCGGAATAGTCTTACCCAAAGTTGACCATTTTCGGAATGGTCTCATCCCGCATTGATCATTTTTAGAATGATCTTAGTTGACTATTTTCATAATAGTCTCATCTTAAGTTGATCGTTTTCGAAATGGTCTCATCCCGCGTTGATCATTTTCGAAATGATCTCATTTGATTGTTTTCGGAATAGTCTAACCCTAAGTCGACGGTTTTCGGAATAGTCCCATCCCTGAGTTGATCATTTTTGAAATGATCTTAGTGTACTATTTTTGAAATAGTCTTGCCCAAAGTTGACCGTTTTCGGAATGGTCCTAACCCGCGTTGATCATTTTTGGAATGATCTCAGTTGACTATTTTCAGAATAGTCTCACCCTAAGTTGACCGTTTTTGGAATGGTCCCATCCCGCATTGATCATTTTTGGAATGATCTTAACTGACTATTTTTGGAATAGTCTTAGTTGACAGTTTTCGGAAGAGTCCCATCTCGCGTTGATCATTTTCAGAATGATCTCAGTTGACTATTTTCGAAATAGTCTTACCCAAAGTTAATCCTTTTTGGAATGGTCCCATCCCGCGTTGATCATTTGGAATGATCTTAGTTCCCTATTTTCAGAATGGTCCCATCCCGCGTTGATTATTTTCGGAATGATCTTAGTTGACTATTTTAGAAATAGTCTTACCAAAAGTTGACCGTTTTCGGAATGGTCTCATCCCGCATTAATCATTTTCAGAATGATCTTAGTTGACTATTTTCGGAATAATCTCACCCTAAGTTGACCATTTTCGGAATGGTCACATCACCAAGTTGATCATTTTTGAAATGATCTTAGTTGACTATTTTCATAATAGTCTTAGCTGACCATTTTTGGAATGGTTCCATCCCCGAGTTGATCATTTTAAGAATTATCTCAGTTGACTATTTTTGGAATAGTCTTACCCAAAGTTGACCATTTTTGAAATGGTCCCATCCCCGAGTTGATCATTTTCAGAATGATCTCAGTTGACTATATTTAGAATAGTCTTACCCAAAGTTGATCGTTTTCGGAATGGTCTCATCCCGCATTAATCATTTTCAGAATGATCTCAGTTAACTATTTTCGGAATAGTCTGACCCAAAGTTGACCGTTTTCAGAATGGTCTCATCCCGCATTGATCATTTTTGAAATGATCTTAGTTGACTATTTTCAGAATAGTCTCACCCTAAGTTAACCATTTTCGAAATGGTCCCATCCCGAGTTGATCATTTTCGAAATAATCTTAGTTGATTGTTTTTGGAATAGTTTCACCATAAGTCAATCGTTTTCGGAACAGTCTCATCCCCGAGTTGATCATTTTCAGAATGATCTCAGTTGACTATTTTTGGAATAGTCTTACCCAAAGTTAACCTTTTTCAGAATGGTCCCATCCCGTGTTAATCGTTTTTAGAATGGTCTTAGTTGACTTTTTTTGAAATAGTCTCACCCTATGTTGACCGTTTTTTTAAATGGTGCCATCCCTCGTTGATCATTTTTGGAATGATCTTAGTTGAATATTTTCGGAATAGTCTTAGTTGACCGTTTTCAGAATGGTCTCATACCGCATTGATCATTTTCAGAATGATCTTAGTTGACTATTTTTTGGAATAGTCTTACCCAAAGTTGACCGTTTTCGGAATGCTCCCATCCCGCGTTGATCGTTTTCAAAATGGTCTCAGTTGACTTTTTTTGAAATAGTCTCACCATATGTTGACCATTTTTTAAATGATCGCGTTCCGTGTTGATCATTTTTGGAATGATCTTAGTTGTCTATTTTTGGAATAGTCTTAATTGACCGTTTTCAGAACGGTCCCATCTCGCGTTGATCATTTTCGGAATGATCTCAATTGACTATTTTCAGAATAGTCTTACCCAAAGTTGACCCTTTTCGAAATGGTCTCATCTCGCGTTGATCATTTTCGAAATCATCTCAATTGAATATTTTCAGAATAGTCTCACCCTAAGTTGACCGTTTTTGAAATGGTCTCATCCCCAAGTTGATCATTTTCGGAATGGTCCTAATTTACTATTTGCATAATAGTCTTAGTTGACCATTTTCGGAACGATCCCATCCCCAAGTTGATCATTTTTGGAATGATCACAATTGACTATTTTCGGAATAATCTAAGTTTATCGTTTTCAGAATGGTCCCATCCCCGAGTTGATCATTTTTGGAATGATCTCAGTTGACTATTTTCAAAATAGTCTTACCCAAAATTGACTGTTTTCGGAATAATCCCATCCCGCGTTGATCATTTTCGAAATGACCTTAGTTGACTATTTTCGAACTAGTCTTACCCAAAGTTGACCGTTTTCGCAATGGTCTCATCCTGCATTGATCATTTTTGAAATAATCTTAGTTGACTATTTTCGGAATAGTCTCAATTCGAAATGGCCCCATCCTATGTTAATCATTTTCGGAATGATCTTTATTGACTGTTTTTGGAATAGTCTCACCCTTAGTTGACCGTTTTTAAAATGGTCTCATCCCGCGTTGATCATTTTCGGAATGATCTCAGTTGACTATTTTCGAAATAGTCTCATCCTAAGTTGACCGTTTTGGGAATGGTCCTATCCCGCGTTGATCATTTTCGAAATGATCTTAGTTGACTATTTTCAGAATAGTCTCACCCTTAGTTGATTGTTGTTAGAATGGTTACATCCCGCGTTGATCATTTTCGGAACGATCATAGTTGACTATTTTTGAAATAGTCTTACCCAAAATTGACCATTTTCGGAATAGTCACATCCCGCGTTGATCATTTTTGAAATGATCTTAGTTGACTATTTTCGGAATAGTCTCATCCTAAGTTGACCATTTTCGGAGTGGTCCCATCCCGCGTTGATCATTTTGGGAATGATCTTAGTTGAATATTTTCAAAATAGTCTCACCCTAAGTTGACCATTTTTAGAATGGTCTCATCTCGCGTTTATCATTTTCGGAATAATCTTAGTTGACTATTTTCATAATAGTCTTACCCAAAGTTGATCGTTTTCAGAATGGTCACATCCCGTTT
This sequence comes from Malania oleifera, assembly GCF_029873635.1. NCBI lineage: Eukaryota > Viridiplantae > Streptophyta > Magnoliopsida > Santalales > Ximeniaceae > Malania > Malania oleifera. Next base: position 58,604,506 of record NC_080419.1, on the reverse strand, counting down.
GATCATTTTCGGAATGATCTCAGCTGACTATTTTCAAAATAGTCTTACCCAAAGTTGTCCGTTTTCGGAATAGTCACATCCTGCGTTGATCATTTTCAGAATGATCTCAGTTGACTATTTTCATAATAGTCTTACCCAAAGCTAGCCATTTTCAGAATGGTCCCACTCCAGTATAGCCATGGTTGTCCTTTCCCCCATCTTTTATTGATGGCAACAAAAGGTACCGCATTGATTTTAAAATCCTTAGACACTAATGTGGTCTAATTAAAATAAGTGTATTTATCTTTGCAAACTTACTACTACAAATAATGTAGGAGAATTCATATTGTTATATTGAAGCAACGAAGTCTACAAAGAGGGGCAGCTGTAGACATCCCTAAATTTTAACTAGGTCACCCCAAGGAAACCCAACTAAATAGAAGTTGACTTCTAGCTCTGAACTACCCAGAATTTTAAAATTAAGACCCTAAGTACCCGTGATTTTCAAAAAATCGAGTCCTTCCTAATTCCCTTATAAACTTCCAAAAAAATATAGTCTCTCAAAATCATTTTAAAGAAACTGAGTTTTCCTGATCATAATCCTAGCATAAGGTCCTTTTAGTCCCCTTCAAACCTCCTAAGTGGAGTCCCCTTAATTTCTCAACTCATTATAGACTAGGCTTTATAGTCCTTCAATTTCAGAATCATTGTTCTTCATAATAAATCTAAGTCCTATTCTCTAAGTTTTAATTTTAATTTCAAAACCCAAAAATTAGTTTAATTGATCAAGTCCTTTAAGTTTCCATGAGTTCAAGAATTGTCAAATTTGGAATTGAGCTTTCAAAATCTTAAACTGCTTTGAAATTGGGTCATAATTTTAAGACAAGTCTTATTTGGTTATTAAAATCATTCACTGTTTTGTTGGGTTCAAAAGTGGTCAACTCCCAAAGTCAATTAAAAAGGGCATGCATCACTTTTTTTTTTTTTTTAAGGGGGGGGGGGGGGAGCACGTGCGAGAGTAACACAAGCAGGCATGTAAAGAAATAAAAAGGTTGTACAAAAGTCGTTATAGTACAAGGGGGTGGAGGTACATTGGTATATATGTAAGGTCCAGGGAAATAATACATACAAAGCTTCCAACTAGAAATGAAAATAAAAGTTGTACAAAGTGAAGTTGTAGTACAAGCAACTCGAGGGTACATCACAGAATAAAAGAAAGGAAAATACAAAAACAAAAATGAAATAACAGGATGCCAAGCTTTCCATTCTCTCGTTGCCACCTAGATCACCAAGCTTCCTGCACACCAAAAGGAATCACTCGCTTAGAAGAAAATTCAACCAAATGGAAATAGAAATTCACGTATGCAAGGAGAGAATGACATGTATAAAGCAAATATTCCCCATTCTGTTAGAAGGGAAAATTGGGGCCAAGAGGCCACCCCAGACTCCTTATAAATAGAGAGTCTCACTAAAGCAAATACACACACACACTGAGAGCACAGAAGCACTCTACAAAATTTGAGAGAAAAGAGAGCAATTGAAAGAAATAAGAAAACAATGCAAGAAATTATAGAATTCAGAGAAAGAAATTAGTAAGAGAGGGGGAGGTTATACCAGTTTAAAGAAGAAGTAGAAGGCAAAGCTCGAAAGATCATTTAGATTCAGACTACCCAAACCAACCAGACAACCCAGACAGAGACCGAAGAAGAAGATCGGAGGAGAGCGAGCCTAAGGGCAAAATTTGATCCCCATTTTCCTAGTTTTGTTCAATTTATCTGGTGTTCGCTTGAGAATGTGAATGCAGGAATGGCTTCCAAAAGGTTTCAGGTTCCCAGTCTCTCAGAGCTCATAACACTCATGAACCCAAACCCAAACTCGGGTTCGGGTCTTTGAACCCAGAATAAACCACCAGACCTGAGCTTGAGCTTGTACCCAACCAATTCATTTTAACCACCCGAATCCAAACCTGATTTCAGACCCATCAAATCAGGACCTAACCTGAACCCCCTAACTTGAACTTGGGCTCGGGTTCAAAGCCTTCTTTTAGAACCCGTATTCCATTTTGAACCCCCCAAGCCCGCATCCCATTTTAAATCAAACCCAATGCCTAAACTAAACCCCAAGCCCACTAGTCTTATTTTATAAAAACCAAAGGCCCACTTCTTTTTGAAAAAAACCACAGGCCCCCACCCGTTTTAAACCTATCACATGCCCAGCGAGTTTTTTCCTATATTATTATTAAAATAAAATAAAATATTAAATAATATTCTATTTGGGAAAAAATTTTCCAATCTAATGCTCACGTAATCTCGCAACTTGGTGCTGCGAGATTTAACACGCATCACAAAACTGGAGCCCTAATCAAGAAAATCTCGCTGCTTCGCCCTGCGAGATTTAAAAAATCACCTAGTATGTTGGTGACGTGTGGCAAAAATCTCATAGGATGGTCCTGCGAGATTTTCCTGGGAAATGGCACGACGCGTGACACGTGGAAAATCTCGCAGGTCCATCTTGTGAGATTTGCTTTGTCTGGTTTTCACCATCCATTTCACTCGCGAAGCTTTTCCAGATGACTATTTGCAAGTGCAATAGGCAGAGAGGACGGCAGAGCAGGTGACCGTTCGTGAGCAGATGACCGTTGGGGAGTCTTGCAGGTGACCGTTCGAACGATCGGGCGAGAAAGTTATCTAAACTCGAAAATGGGGTACGTATTTTTTATTTATCGTAAAGCAAAATTGATTGCTTGAGTTTAATTGGTTTGGTTTTACTGAGTTCGAATTTTTATCATCGAGTTCGATTTGTTTCATTTAAGTTCATAGTTGCATCGGAAAAATCCAAAGGTCAGTTTTTCATTTATTTGCGTTTTTTCATGTTCTGTGTTTCAACAAATGATTAAGACAATTTGTGTAAGCATGATAATGTTTAATTAAATTAGTTCTTATATTGCCAATGTTTAAGCAACAAGCATGATTATGTTTAATTAAATTAGTTATTATATTGCCAATGTTTACTTTGCATGATTTGTGTGCAAGCCCACTATAATATAAATTATTATGACAATTTGTGTAAGCAATCAAAATTTGTATGTACAATTTGTGCAAGCATGATAATGTTTAATTAAATTAGTTCTTATACTATCAATGTTTAAGCAACAAGCATGATTATGAACTTCTTATATTGCCAATGTTTACTTTACATGATTTGTGTGCTAGCCACTATAATATAAATTACTATATGACAATTTGTGTAAGCATTCAAAATTTGTATGTACATATTTAACAAAAATAAAAATTACTTTTAAGTAACCAGAAAATATTTACATATTAATCGTAAATGTAAGTAATAATTTTTACATTATAAACAATTTTAATACTCAATTAATATTATTATGTTTGCAATAATATGTTAGAAAATATTATGTTAGAAATTTGGAATTTACAATTAGAAAATATAAATTTGTCTATTACAAATAATTTGGAATAATCGTAAATGTAAGTAATAATTCTTACATTATAAACAATTTTAATACTCAATTAATATTATTATGTTTGTAATAATATGTTAGAAAATATTATGTTAAAAATTTGGGATAAACAATTAGAAAATACAAAATTTGACTATTATAAATAATTTGGAATAATCGTAAATGTAAGTAATATTTCTTACATTATAAACAATTTGAATACTCAATTAATATTATTATGTTTGTAATAATATGTTAGAAAATATTATGCTAAAAATTTGGAATAAACAATTAGAAAATACAAAATTTGACTATTATAAACAATTTGGAATAATCGTAAATATAAGTAATATTTCTTACATTATAAAAAATTTTAATACTTGATTTTAATATTATTCCAATTTTAATAATTTGGAATAAAACATGATATCCCTTCAAATTATGTTAGAAAATACAAAATTTGACTATTTTAATAACACTAATTACATTTTTCTATGTTTGTAAAAGATATAATATATAATACAAAGTCATACTAAATTTATTGAATTAGAAATACATTGCATCGTCAAAATTAGGGGTTACATACATACAATTAAATGGAGATTTAAATTTACATAACAATAAAAGAAATTATATGGTTATAATAAGAACAATTTTAGATATTTACAAGTTGGATTATCAGTCTAGAAACTAAAGTAGCAAAACTAAGTGCCTACTTCCATTCACGTTTGTAACTATAAACATGGTGATCAAAAGACCCCGCAGCCAAGTTTGTAATGTACAAGTTAGACCCATTAGGTTCAAAAATCCTATTGGCAAATCAGCCATGTCTATCTTTCTTTTGAGGTTCACTCTCTTTCATCTCATCTTGTCTATGATGCAACCATGGTAAAAAATTTTACAGAATTTATAGCAATTTTGAAAAAATTCATTAGTGCAGTTTGAATTTGACAGTTTGGGACATATTTGTACACCTAAAAATCATTTATTTCAAGTGATCTAATAGTCAGATCACTTAAGAGTAAATACTTAATATCTTATGGTGAACAAGATAATTGATATAAGAACTTATAAAAATAAGTAATATTAGGATAGTCACTTTTATTATAAGTAGTAAAAATATACTGTTATTGAGTGAATACATTATTACATTTCAACATGTAATTAATACATTATAATATATAATTATTAAATTATATTAACATTATTAGTTAATAATTTTCAATTAATAATTTTAATTAAAATTTTTACGCATTACTATATTTCAACATATGATTAATGTACAACAAAATAGTATATAATTATAGTATGTTAACATTTTAAATTAATGTTTTCCAATTAACATTTTTATTTATAATTTTTTTTATATTTTAAAACTAGTAAATGATTATGTTAACATTTTAATTGATATTATAACTTATAAAGGCAATGCATAGGCAATTAACACGTATCACTTATAAGTACAATTTTGTTTTGCATAGGTCTTTTTTCTTTTCCGAACGTGAATCTAAATGGCAACAAGCTCAAGCAATGCTCTGATGATGGTATTGTTGTATGTAGAGGAGAACATTATAACCGGAGACGCTGGTGTTAGTTATAGTAGTCTGCCAGTTCGACCTATAATTGGTCATAGGTGTAAATTACATAAATTATATACGAAGATATACAAATATTTGCATATTGATCCAGATCAATATGCATTGCTGGTGATTACGGTCATCCATGAGGTTGTTCCCGTAACTGACGATTACGGTTTGCGCATTGTGTTGGATGCACAGCCTAAGTGCTACATATTTAACTGTGCAGTTATATGTCGAAATCATTCCTCACATGAGTATCGTCGCGAATAGGCAGACGAAAACGTATGCCGAGCATGTGGTTGAAGCAAAAGAAGACACCCAACAAGCACGTTCTTGTGATATGACTGCGAATGAAGGTATTGAACCATACACGAGTGCGGATGTTGGTGGAATGCCTGTTGTGGATTTGAACGAATGTCTAGGATCGTCGTTCGAGTCGCAGACGTACGAAAAACCTATTCTTGGCATGGATGATCATGGTGTTTATGAAGAACTTCCAACAGAACGTCATGGCGAACGTGTTAAACGAGAGAATGAACATCACGAATGATGTTAATTTACAAGATGACACGTACGAGCAATAAACTGGTGAAAGTACGAACAAGTTCCCCAATGATGTTGACACACCCCCCCTCCCGATGAAACGAATGATGCCACGTAATACGTCCAATTCATGGCGAACCTCCTATGTACGATGTAATTGACGTAGATGCTGCAAATTTGTCACGTGATGAGGAGTTTCTTATACAGGTAACTCGTTGGGATGAATCGTCTGAGGTGAGTAAGGGGATGCTATCAGGTCGAAAGATCAGTTGATAGCGTCCGTCCGAATATACCACGCTTGAACGCACCATGACTTCCACGACGTGCAGTATACCCCATTATTATGGGTTATTAGGTGTAAAAACTCTTATTGCGGTTGAAGAGTGCGTACAATGTATCGGACGAAAAACTGATTATTCGAAATCACTCAATATGGTGATCTGTACACATGTTTGAATGAACTTCTCTCGCAGGACCATAACCAAATCATGTCATCCCTCATTGGTAGAGAGATCGTGAATATGATTAGAGATTATGCGTCAACATCAATCGCTACATTGAAAGAGTTCATAGATCGTCGTTTCGGCTATTCAATCTCATATAAGAAGGTCTAGTTGGGCAAACAGAAGGCAATTGCCCAAGTATTCGGCGATTGGGAGATATCTTATCAAACTTTGCCTACGTGGATGGAAGCGATGTGCGCGTACAATCCTAGTATTATTGTAAAGTAGAGGTGGACTTCTCTTCCAAGTAACGAGCACACCGCAACATTTATATCTGTATTTTGGACATTCGCAACATCTATTCAGGGTTTTCGTCACTGCCTTCCTGTTACATGTGTGGATGGGACACACTTGTAGGTAAGTACAAAGGTAAACTCCTAATTGCAACATGCCCGGATGCGAATAGGCAAATATTTTTCCTTACATTTGCTATTGTTCAAGAGGAAAGTCTTGACACATGGAATTGATTTCTGTGTTATCTTCATACAATTATTGATAGGGATGACATTTGCCTCGTATCAGATCGGCATGTAGGAATTCTCGCTGCAGTGCGTGCAGCGCAATCTCGATTGACAACCACCACGTGCCCACCATCGATTCTACCTTCGACACGTAGTCAGCAACTTTAGCACGAAAGTGCACAATGTCAATCTTAAGCGTATGGTTGAGCGAGCGAGAAGGGAGCATCAGGTAAGAAAATTAAACATATAGATGGAAAGGATATTCGATGAGGGTAGAGAACCTAGAAAGTCGTTTTTTGATCAGATCCCACCTCTTATGTGAATTCAGTGCCACGACAGTGGTAGAAGGTATGGGAACATAACCACTAACTTCGTGAACTTTTTTAACATCTTGAAAGGCACTCGTAGCCTCCCAGTCACGGCCCTTGTGCAACTAACATTTTATCACGTTGCACATTATTTTAACAGCTGACGAAAGGCTGCTCATAACACAATATCGGGAGAAAATGCATACATTCAACCGATCTAGGGGTACTTTTAGCATCACGACCGCGCAATTGGGACCCCATAAAGAAAACAATGTCCAAACTTTGAACATTTAGGACAGGCACGAATGCTCATATGGGAAGTGGCAAGCGTTACACTTTTCATGCTCCCACCTTCTCGCTGCATGTGCAGAGACACAACTGAATGCTATGCAGTACGTTGAGTCATGTTGGAGCACTGCCAAACACTATGCAACATGCTGCGAATTTTCATTCGATTATGCACGAGGCGTACTAGCCAGCATCTTCGTTGTCGACTATACAGGCAAATCCTGCATATGCTAGACATAAAAGTCGTCCTAAGAGTTTCTGTATAAACAATGAGATGGACGACGCAAGGGAATGTAAGAAAGAAGCATGTGCAGCATATGTCATCAATAAAGACATAACCGCACAAGGTGTCCGACTGGACCGTCGCATTGACTTCGTAGGCAATTTGGAACTCTTTAGTACACTTCTTTTGTATATATTTATTGTAATGTGATAGTGCATTTTGCAAGATTAATCCAGGGCCATCTGATCCAAGCGTCTTGATGATGGGCGATGATCACCGAGCTAGCCGAGCGTAGGCTAATGGGCACGCCAACCCCTTGTTCTGCCGAGGGGCCACGTAGTTTGCGAAGCGCTGGTTGGAGGCAGACGATCGCATCATCCATCCGATACGCAATGTAGAATTTTATGATATTTATCGGATTGCCCATATCCAGCTGGATTGGCATCTCATCACAACTTTGGTAAAGCGATAGAGACCCGAGACGCAAATGTTCCACCTACCTCATGGGGAGGCAATCGTCACACTCCAAGACGTCACCACTTTGTTTGGACTGCCGATTAATGGGCGACCCATCACTGGTCATACTGTCGAGCCAGTAGAGGGACCTACAAACCATCGAGGACGACTCGCCCTGCATACTTTGTGCGAGCGTTTGTTAGGAGTCGTGCCACCTGACAGCAAGTTGGTTAGTGCACGCATCCGTATGCAATTCCTCGAGGGGGATGTGTTTCGTCAGCTCCCAGTAAATGCAGATGCACAGACTATAGCATGTCACGCACGAGCCCACTTATTGTGTTTGATCTGTGGGGTGATATTTTGTGACGTTTCAAACAACTATGCACATTTGATGTTCCTTCCACTCCTTGCGAACTTGGGAATGTGTCGCTCGTACAGTTAGGTGTCCACTACTTTGGCGTGGTTATACAGGAAGATGTGTCGCGTCGCTCACCACTCGAAGACACAGATTGCTGGTCCACCTGACCTACTACAGGTTTGGGCTTGGGTGAGATTTTTGTCCTTGACTCTTACGCGACGAGGTTTCCTGCAGATTCAGAGGGGCCAGGACGGTCGTCCGGTTGACTCCCACTCGCACACCGATTAGTATTAACATTATTTATCCCTCCTCATTCACTTTATAAGTACTACAAATACTAATTCGTAGTACTTACTAGTCATTACATTCAAAAACTTACGTTTCATCTTATACAGATGGAGGGACGACTTAAGAGCACCGATGGTTGCACTACACACATTACCCTGGTACAAGTTCGAGTTGAACATACACCGCGAGCATCAGGTATAATCCAATTAAAGTATAGCACATAGTATACTTTTTCTTTCTTTCAATTATGTATAGTTCGCTAAACTTTTGTTTACGTTTAAGTGCAGTTCCTATGAAGCTCCTACACGGCTGAGATTCTAGCCGACCTGCCTCCTAACTATGCAGTCAAGGGTTACTTATGGGTAATCCGAGTGCCACTTATATGTTTTCATATTATCGAGTGGTGTCTCCCCGACCGAGTCATGCAGCAGTCCCAGTATCGACAGGGCATTTCCAATCATTTTCTGTAGTCGGGGGTAGATATAGTTGGGAATAACCTCCACGGTATTGATGGACACAGTCGAAGAGTCACAAACTAGGCAACTACACACGCGATATTCGTTACTGCATGGGAATATTGGCGAGACTACATCGTACTAGGAGTGGCGGAGGACGATCTGATGCGTCCAGGTGACCCATACTTCACTAGGTATAGGTTCATCACACACCACTTCATCAATAGAACCGCTATTGTATAATTGAGCCTCATAAGAAAACTTTAACCTACAATTCCTTTTGTTATGTATTCGTTACAATTTGCATGGGTTAATCAAATATTTCCATATCCTACAGGTTGACATAATATATGAGGCAAATCAGATCTCGTTAGATCCTACTATCAACCAATTGATTAGTGTTGCATTGGACCTTGTCCCCGAAAACGATCGACAGATCCCAACTGCTCGACTTGATGTACCAGCACGAGAAGGTTGACCAGTTCTAGTACGAGAAGGACGACCTATCTCCTCTACTCATCCAGTGACTCTCATCTCTTTGCCTCCTGTTGTACAGGCGGAATATGCGTTCGGGCCATCAGCATCGTATGTACCTTCCACTGCAGCTGATATTGCGAGTCCATCCAGCAGACCGGCAGACGCCCCATCTGACTCTACTGCCACCCCATCGATGTCATTTTTATTGGACGATATTTTCGATTGGGAGGAGGTCGATGCACCCACTATGTTGTCTCATTCTCGTCCAAAAACATCATATCAGTTCTCACTACGTGCGCTTCGCATGGATGATGATTACGCAGTATCTCTTGGTGGACATGATCCACATCCACGACGGGACAGGACACCTAATGCAGATGACTAGCTGGGAGAGAGCAGACGCAGACGACAGCCACCACGACTTCGAAGACGACCTCGCTGCGGCACCGAGTAGTTTAGCATTATTTTCATTTCATTTCATTTCATTTGTATGTATATCATTGATTATTTTTATTTTCTTTGTATAATATTAATTATTTTTATTTCATTTGTATATCATTGATTATTTTCATTTCACTTGTATAACATTTGATTATTTTTATTTCATTTGTATAGTCATGTGTCTTGTGCACAAATCATACTCTTGAATTTGGTCTTTGAGTTTATTTATTTATTTAATCTGTTTGCTTAGTTGTTTGTTTTTGTGTGACTAATTTTTATTTTGGTCCAATAAAAAAATTTGTTTGGCAGGATATTTAACTTACCAACTACCGTACAAATTAATGGATATGAAATAAAAATAATCAATAATATATATACAAATGAAATGAAATGAAAATAATGTTAAACTACTCGGTGCAGCAGCGAAATCATCTCCGAGGTCGTGGTGGCTTCCGTCTGCGTCTGCCCTCTCTCTGCTAGTCATCTGCATCAGGTGTCTTATCCCGTCATGGATGTGGATCATCTCCGCCAAGAGGTACTACGTAATGATCATCCATGTGAAGCGCACGCGGTGAGAACTAATACGAGGTCTCTGGGCAAGAACGAGGCGGCATAACTAGTGCATCGACCTCCTCCCCATCAAAAATGTTGTCCAATAAAAATGACATCGATGAGGTGACAGCAGATTCAGATGGGGCGTCAGCCAATCTAATGGATAGTCCCATAATATCAGCTGCAGTGGAAGGCGCATACGATGCTGACACACTGAAAACGTACTCCACCTATACAACCGGAGGCAAATAAATGGGACTCACTAAACAAATAGAGGAGGCATGTCATCCTCCTCGTACTGGAGCTGGTCGACCTCCTCGTGCTGGTACATCAGGTTGAGCAGCTGGAATCCGTCGACCATCCTCATGGACAAGATCCAATGCAACACTCATCAATCGATGGATAGCAAGATCAGGCGAGATCTAATTTGCCTCATATATTATGTCAGCCCGCATGATATGAAAATATTTGATAAACTCATGCAAATCGTAATGTATACATAACAAAAAGAATTGTGAGTTAAAGTCTTCTTACGAAGCTCAAATATACAGTAGCGCTCCTATCGACGAAGCGGCGTGTGATGGACTTATACCAAGTGAAGTATAGGCCATAGGTCATCCAGACACATCGGACTATCCTCAGCCACTTCTAGAACAATGTAATCTCGTTGATGCTCCCACGCAGTAACAAATATCGCGTGTAGTCGCCCAGTCTGCAACCCCTCGACCGTGCCCATCAATGCTATGGAAGTCATCCCCAACTATATCTACCCCAACATCAAAAAGCGATCAGGAATGCCCTGTCGATACCCGAACTGCTACATGACTCAGTCGGGGAGATACCACTCGATAATATGAAAACATATGAGTGGCACTCGGGCTACCAATAGGTCACTCCCGACTGCATAGTTAGGAGGCAGATCGATTAGAATATTAGTCGTGTAGGACTCCCATAGGAACTGCACTTAAACATAAACAAAAGTCAAACAAACTATGCATAATTGAAAAAAAGAAAGAGAATATTATGTGATATACTTTAATTAGATTATATCTCATGCTCCTGGTGCATGTCCAATCGAACATGAATCGGGGCAATGTGTATAGCGCAACCGCCAGTGCCCTCAAGTCGTCCCTCCATCTGTATAAGATGAAACGTAAGTTTCTAAATGTAACAACTAGTCAGTACTACGAATTAGTATTCGTACTACTTATAGAGTGAATAAGGAGGGATAAATAATGTTAGTACTAACCGGCATGCAAGTGGGAGTAGGTCAACCGAACGATCGTCCTAACCCCTTTGAATCTGCAGGAAACCTCGTCGCATAAGAGCCAAGGACGGAAATCTCTCTCAAGCCCAATATTGTAGTAGGCGAAGTGGACCAACAATCTGTGTCTTCGAGTGGTAAGCGGCGCGACACGTCTTCCTGTATAGCCACGCCAAAGTAACGGACCCATAACTGTACAAGCGACACGCTCCCAAGTTCGCAAGAAGTGGAAAGAACATCAAATGTGCATAGTTGCCTAAAATGTCACAAAATATCACTCCACAGATCAAACACAACAAGTGGGCTCGTGCGTGGCATGCTATAGCATGTGCATCTGCATCTGTCGGGAGCTGACGAAACACATCCCCCTCGAGGAACCACATACGGATGTGTGCACCAACCAACTCGTTGTCAGGTGGCACAACTCCTAACAAACGCTTGCACAGAGTACGTAGGGCGAGTCGTCCCCAACGATCTGTAGGTCCCTCTACTAGCCCGGCAGTACGACCAGTGACGGGTCGCCTATCAATCGGCAACCCAAACAAAACGGCGACGTCTTGGAGTGTAACGATCGCCTCCCCATGAGGTAGGTGGAACATGTGCATTTCGGGTCTCCATCGCTCCACCAAAGCTGTGACGAGATGTCAATCCAACTGGATATGGACAATCCAATAAATACCATAAAATTCTGCATCCCGTATCAGGCGGACGATGCGATCGTCTACCTCTAACCAACGCTCCGCAAATTGCATGCCCCCTCGGCATGACAAAGGGTCGGCGTGCCCATCAGCCCATGCTCGACTGGCTCGGTGATCATCGCCCATCGTCAAGACGCTTGGATTAAATAGCCCTAGATCAATCTTACAAAATGCACTATCACATTACAATAAATATATACAAAAGAAGAAATGTACTAAGAGTCCCAAACTGCCTACGAAGTCAATACGACAATCCAGCTGCATCCCCGAGATGGATCCTTCTCGGACACCTTGAGCGATTATGTCTTTCTTAATGACATATGCTGCATGTGCTCCTCTTCCTACCTTCTCTTGTGTTCATCTCATTGTATATACGGAAGCTTCTAGGACAACCTTCATATCGAGCATATGCAAGATTTGTCTATATAGTCAGCAATGAGGATGCTGGCCAGTATGCCTCGTGCATAATCAGATGAAAATCCACAACATGTCGCATAGTGTTCGGCAGTGCTCCAACATAACTCAACGTATTGCATAGCATTCAATCGTGTCTCTACACATGCAGCGAGAAGATGGGAGCATGAAAAGTATAACATTTGTCACTTCCCACATGAGCATTCATGCCTATCCTGAATGCTCAAAGTTTGGACGTTATTTCCTTTTGGGGTCTTAACTGCGCGGTCATGATACTAAAAGTACCCCCTAGACCGGTTAAACGTCGTAACTCAACGTTCGATCACCTTCAACTTCCTTATTTCCATTGCTAGCAATATATAAGGAGTGAATGCATTTTCCCCCGATATTGCATTATGAACAGCCTCCCGTTGGCTGTTGAAAACATGTGCAACGCGATAAAATGTCAGTTGCACATAGGCCGTGATGTGAAGCTACGAGCACCCTTCAAGACGATGTTGAAACATTCCACGAAGTTAGTGATCATGTTCTCATACCTTCTACCACCGTCGTGACACTAAGTCCACATATGAGGAGAGATCTAATCAAAAAACGACTTCACGGGTTCTCCACCCTCATCGAATATTCTTTCCATCCACATGTTAAATTTTCTTACCCAATATTCCATTCCCACTCCTCAGTCATACACTTATTGACACTGTGCACTTTTGTGCTAAAAGTGCTGACCTCGTGTCGAAGGCAGAATTGGTAGTGGGCACATGGTGGTTACCAATCGGGATTATGCTGCACTGCAGCGATAATTCCTACATGTCGATCTGATATGAGGCAAATGTCATCCCTATCATTAATTGTACAAAGATAACACAGAAATCAATTCCATGTGTCAAGACTTTCCTCTTGAACAATAGCAAATGCAAAGGAAAATATTTGCCTATTCGCATCCGGGCACGTCACAATTAGGAGTTTACTCTTATACTTATCGAACAAATGTGTCTCATCCACACATATAACAGAACAACAGTGACGAAAACCCTGAATAGATGCTGCGAACACCCAAAATACAGAAATATTGCAGTGTGCTTGCTACCTGGAAGAGAAGTCCACCTCCACTTTACAACAATGTAAGGATTGTACGCGCACATCGCTTCCATCCACTTAGGCAAAGTTTAATATCTCTTAATCGCCAAATACTTGGGCAATTGCCTTCTGTTTGCTCAATCAAACCTTCTTATACAAGATCAAATAACCGAAATGACGATCTATGAACTTTCAATGTAGCGATTAATGTCGATACATCACCCCTGATCATATTCACGATCTTCCAAACAATGAGGGAGGACTTGATTTGGTTATGGTCCTATGAGAGAAGTTTGTTCAAACACGTTTGTGAACCACCATATTGGGTGATTTTGAATAATCAGTGTTTCATCCGATACATTACATGCACTCTCCAACCGCAATCAGAATTCTTACACCTAACAACCCATAATAGTGGGGTAGACTACACGACGTGGAAATCATGGTGCGTTCGAACATGGTATATTCGCACGACCGCTATCAACTGATTTTTCGACCCGAATAGCATTTCCTTATTCAGCTCAGACGATTCATCTCAACGAGTTACCCATATAGGAAGTTCCTCATCATATAACAAATTTGCAGCATCTACGTCAATTACATCATACATAGGAGGTTCTTCCATGAACTGGACGTACGTGACATCATTCGTTTCACGGGGGGTGGGTCGACATCATCGGGGAACTTGTTCGTCCCTTTACTAGTTTCCTACTCGTACGTGTCATCTTGTAAATTAACATCATTCGTGATATTCATCCCCTCGTCTAACACGTTCACAATGGTGAACAACGATCCTGGACATTCTTTTGGAAATTCTTCGCAAACACCATGATCATCCGTGCCAAGAGTAAATTTTTCGTACGTCTACAACTCGAACGATGATCTCGAACATCCGTTCAAATCCACAACAGGCATCCCACCAACATCCGCACTTGTGTATGGTTCAATACCATGATCCGCAGTCATATCATAAGGACGTTTCTGTTGGGTGTCTTCTTCTGCTTCAACCACATGCTCAGCATACGTTCCCGTCTGCCTATCCGCGACGACACCCATGTGAGAAATGGTTTCAACATATAACTGCACAATTAAATATGTAGTACCTACGCAGTGTGCATCCAACATAATGCGCAAACCGTAATCGTCAGTTACGCGAACAGCCTCATGGATGACTATATCATTATACCCTCGCATAGGGTATTTTACGGATTCCTGTAATGCATATTGATCTGGATTAATATGCAAATATTTGTATATTTTTGTATACAATTTATGTAATTTACACCTATGGCCAATTCGAAGGGTCGAACTAGCGGACTACTATAATTAGCATCAGCGCCTCTGGTTATAATGTTCCCCATACATACAACAATACCATCACCAGAGCACTGCTTAAGCTTCCTACCATATAGATTCGCGCGCTCAAAAAAGAAACAAGACATACGCAAAAGAAAATTGTATGTATAAGTTATATATATTAATTGTCTATGCATTGTCTCTATAATTTATAATATCAATTAAAATGTTAACATAATAATCATTTACTAGTTCTTAAATATAAAATTTAAAAAATTATAAATAAAAATATTAATTAGAAAGCATTAATTTAAAATGTTAACATACTATAATTATATACTATTTTGTTGTACATTAATCATATGTTGAAATATAGTAATGTGTAAAAATTTTAATTAAAAATATTAATTAAAAATTATTAACTAATAATGTTATTATAATTTAATAATTATATATTACAATATATTAATTACATGTTCAAATATAATAATGTATTCACTCAATAACAACATATTTTTACTACTTATAATAAAACTAACTATTCTAATACTACTTATTTTTATAAATACTTATATCAATTATCTTGTTCACTATAAGATATTAAGTATTTATTTTTAAGTGATCTAAGTATTAGATCACTTGAAATAGATGATTTTTAGGTACACAAATATGTCTCAAACTGTCAAATTCAAACTGCACTAATAAATGCTTTCAAAATAGCTATAAATTTTGTAAAAAGTTTTACCATAGCAGTATCATGGACAAAGTGAGTGAACCTCAAAAGAAAGATGGATATAACTGATTTGCCAATATGATTTTTGAACCTAATGGGTCTAATTTGTACATTACAAACTTGGCTGCAGGGTCTTTTAATCACCATGTTTATAATTACAAACATGAATGGAGGTATGTACCTAATTTTGCTACTTTAGTTTTCAGAATATTAATCCAATTCGTAAATATCTGAAATTGTTCGTATTATAGTCATATAATTTCTCTTACTGCTATGCAAATTTAAATCTTCATTTAATTATATGACTATAACCCCTAATTTAGACGATGCAATGTATTTCTAATTCAATAAATTTAATATGACTTTGTATTATATATCATATCTTTTATAAACATAGAAAAATGTAATTAGCGCTATTAAAATAGTCAAATTTTGTATTTTCTAACAAAATTTGAAGGGATATCGTGTTTTATTCCAAATTATTAAAACTAGAATAATATTAAAATTGAGTATTAAAATTATTTATAATGTAAGAAATATTACTTACATTTACGATTATTCCAAATTATTTATAATAGTCAAAGTTTGTATTTTCTAATTATTTATTCCAAATTTCTAACATAATATTTTCTAACATATTATTACAAACATAATAATATTAATTGAGTATTAAAATTATTTATAATGTAAGAAATATTACTTACATTTAGGATTTTTCCAAATTGTTTATAATAGTCTAATTTTGCATTTTCTAATTGTTTAATCCAAATTTCTAACATAATATTTTCTAACATATTATTACAAACATAATAATATTAATTGAGTATTAAAATTGTTTATAATATAAGAATTATTAGTTACATTTATTTTTAACATGTAAATATTTTCTGACTACTTAAAAGTAATTTTTATTTTTATTAAATATGTACATACAAATTTTGAATGCTTACATAAATTATCGTATAATAATTTATATTATAGTGGCTAACACACAAATCATGCAAAGTAAACATTAGCAATATAAGAACTAATTTAATTAAACATAATCATGCTTGTTACTTAAACATTCTCAATATAAGAAGTAGTTTAATTAAATATTATCATGCTTACACAAATTGTCTTAATCATTTGTTGAAACACAGAAGATGAAAAAAAAATGAAAAAGCACAAATAAATGAAAACCGAATTTCAAATTTTCCAAATGCAGCTATGAACCCAAATGAAACAAATCGAACTCGATGATAAAAATTTGAACTCAATAAAACCAAACCAATCAAACTCAAGGAAATCGATTTTGCTTTACGGTAAATAAAAAATACGTACCCCATTTTCGAGTTTAAATAACTTTCTCGCTTGACCGTTCGAACGATCACCTGCAAGACTCCCAAACAGTCACCTGCTCTACCGTCCTCTCTGTCTACTGTGCTTGCAAACGATCATCTACAAAAAATTCGTGAGTGAAATGGATGGTGAAAATCAGACGAAGCAAATTTCGTAGAATGGACCTGTGAGATTTTCCATGTATCACACGCCGAGACATTTCCCAGGAAAATCTCACAGGACCATCCTGCGAGAATTCTGGAGTGCATAACCAGTATATTGGGTGGCTTTTTAAATCTCGCAGGGTGATACTGTAAGATTTTCTTTGACCATGGTTCCAATTTTGTGACACGTGTTAAATCTTGCAGCGAGATTACGTGAGCAATAGATTAGGAAATTTTTTTTCAAATAAAGTATTATTTAATATTTTATTTTATTTTATTTTAATAATAAAACAGGAAAAAACTCTCATTTTGAAACCCCACTCCTGCCAATTCCCAGATTTTAAAACTAGCCCATTTTTTTAAAAAATAAAACCAAACCCATTAAATAACCAGCCCACGTGCACAGTACCACCGAGCCTAACCCGGGCGAAACCGAGTCTCACGGCTCGCTGGGTTGACTCTTACAAGTCAACCCGGTGCTCACTCTCCTAGGATGGGACGAGTTTAACTCGTCTACAGCCTCTGGCCTGCCCTCAAGCTCAACATCAACAACACAAACAAAATAAGAAACAAAACAAAACAAAAAAACTTATCCGAATCTGAAGGGACACCCTGAGATCTACGACCACTCACTCCACCATCATCTCCGCATTGCCACCATATTCACGGCCAACCCCTTGCTCAGCTCTTTCCGACTCTCCATACTCTTTTCCGTCTCCATTGCCCACACCTCTCTCACGGTCATCACACCAGCAGCCGGCAAGAGCAACAGTCGAGGAAGTACACACACAACACAGCAAGAAGCAGTTGCAGCAGTCCCTCTCAACCCCGCTTCAGCTTCTCGGCTCTCTCACAGTAACCAACCTCCATACGTAGCCGCGGCAGAGTGTCACCATTCCAGCCCTACATCGCCGTTGTTCACCTTCACCCAACATCACTAGTCACCCGCAAGGCCGCAACGCTCCACTCCCCAAAGACGAAGTCGCCTCCATCGACGACGACTCAAGAAATCTTTCGCGAGTTCCATTTGTTGCCAGCACTGCCCCTTCGAGTCTCGACAGCTTGAATCTCACGCACAACACTGTTCACATACGGCCAAACACTCTCACGCACAAATCAATCTCACGCACAACCCTGTTCACAAGAAAGTGCCCGTGCTGGTTCACAGCGGTAGACCCATCTGCGAGTGCCTCGTCATCCTCGAGTACATTGACGAGCTCTGGAACCACTCCCCCAAGATCTTGCCAGAGGACTCTCATGAGTGAGCCAAAGTCCGGTTCTGGGCTATGTTCTCCGATGAGAAGATCATGCCCACTCTGTATCCGATCTTGAAGAGCAGTTGCAAAAAGCAAGAGAAGGCCGTAGAGGGCTACTCGGAGCTGGTGAAGGTGTTTGAGGAAGGAATCAAAAGGGATTTTCCGGCGGGATAGCCGTTCATGAGGGGAGAGGCGCCGCCGGGGTATCTGGACATTGCGGTGGCGGCAGGTAGCTTCACTGCCGAGCAGGGGTTGTTCGACGCTGCCAACGAAGAAGAGAAGGAGAGAGGGGGTGCTGCGGGAATGGAAGAGTCAAAGTGGGAAAGAAACAAGAAAAGGGAGTTTTGTTCCTCCTCCACACATGCAGAGGGAGGCGTGTCACCTCCTGAGTCGTTCGATTCTGGGGACGATCAAGATCCCACCATCTCCACCATCCTTAACCCTTTTGTTCACCCACTCACAAGGCGACATGTGGCAAAGTTGATCTTGACCAGACCTTAAGAAAGTTGACCCCGATTTTCCTCTCAACTGGTTTGGATCTATTGAACCGGCCGTAGACCAATTTCTGTTTACATTTAGTTATTTTTAAATTGAAAATCCGCACAAAAAAATAAAAAATTCAGAAAAAGGCACCAAAAGTATTTTGGAAGTTTTAAAATGTTTTCAATATGAAAAACCTCAAGAAATACAATAAAAATTCAGAAAATTTACAAAACTCTCAAAAATGATTTTGGAAACCAAAATTTTGTTTATGCACTTTAAAAATTTAGAAAAAGGTCCACAATAATATTTTCAAGGATTAAAAATTATTTTTGAACTTAGGAAAATCACAAAAATTCAAAAAAATCCAGGAGAAAATTCCACAAGCATTTTTTTTTACACGATTTCTTATTATTTTTGCTTAATTGTATTTTTGTTATTTAAACAAAAATATCAAAAATATCAAAAAGATAGAGAAAAGTCAGGAAAAATATTTTAGAATTTGAAAACCATTTTTGGCATCCTCTTCCATCCAAATAAATCCCAAAACCTCTCGAAATAGTATTTTTCCTTAGAAAATTATATAAAAATTTCAAACCCCGGAGCGTATTTCGTATCGTATTTTTTGTATTTTCTTATCCCGATGATTGCAAAGGGAGGCATTAAACTCTTTAGAGTACGATATGCCTCTATTCTAAGGGAATACTATATAGTATTTTTACTTCTTTACAAATTTTGAAAGGGAATAAATTTTTAAGGCTTGCGAAATTTATTTTGGGATATTTTTTTATTAATTAGGTACCGTTCGTAAGAACGGGCGTGTAGGGGGTGCTAATATCTTCCCCTCGCATAACCGAACTCCTAAGCCCGACTCTGATAACGCAGACCGATTCTACCCTTAATTGGGTAGTAATCAAGTATTTTAACCATACTAAAAGGTTAATAACGACTCCATTACATTATGTTTTCCACGAAAATCACATTTTCAAAACCCACTTCACTTCATCATCATTTTCAAAATCCACCTTTTCCAGTTCGCGTACCCTAGGGCAACACACATTCTAGTGTTTTCCTCCTCGCGCAGGAGAACATCGCGACAATATATATATATATGAGTATAGTTTTACATGATTTTGCTATGGAAGAAAAGTTAAATAATGGATGCGTTTTTACTACAGTAAAACTCATGTTGCCACACACTAATAATAATTTGTTCTGTTTTACTGAAATGTGTCTCACTCCTATAATTTCTATCATTTTAGGAAATCACAGAAATTAGGCCTAGAGTTCTCCTAGGCAGGGGTAGATAGTGTTTTGTTCAGGGTAAGAAATTGTGAGACACATTGATGTATTATGGTTGTTTGGGGATTCGTGTATGTATTTTGGGTGACAGTAGAACTCTGGTAATGTATTTAGAATTTATATGTTTACGCTCCGCTGTGTTGTGTAAAATGAGTTTATGGATGGGTGTACCTAGTACCCTCTTCGGGTATCAAGTTATGTTTTGGTATCTGAGCACATTTATAGGAGATTTTCACAAGGTGTCACAGTTTGGTATCAGACCCTAGGTTGTTAGGTTCTGTAGACTTTAATGGGCAGCTAATAGTAATACCAGAGTATAGGAATGGATCTTGATGAGGATAGTAAATAGGTAGATTTGGAGTTTAGCAAGTCATTATTGGAAGTTAAGATAGAATCTTGGGTTTTGGTTTTGCAGCCTAGAGGCAGGAATCCATTGACGGTCTTTTGTGGTTTTCCTCGGATGACAATTTCAAGAAAATTATGGCAAACCATTGACGGTTTTTTTTATTTCAGTGCAAAGAGACTAGAACTTGAGATGTTAGTGAGTTGGATAGGTCGAATTTTTTTTGGATTAGAGGTTTGGTCCTTGAGATGGCTAAGTGTATGTAAGAAAAAGGATTAGTGAAGAATTTCTAGGCCAAACCATCAACGGTTTTATGTGGCAAGTACAAATCGTTGACTATTTCCTTAAAACAGCCTCTCAGGATCTCAAGTTTTCCATCGACGGTTTCAGAGGTCTTAGAAAAACCGTCGACGATTTTGTGTCTGAGTTGTGTGCTACGACTTATATTGAGAATGTGGATGTTAACCTGTTGCTTAGTTAGATAATCATATTAGTCACTTTAAGATATTGAAATTCTAAGATTATTTTTTGTCCAATTTTCAAGGTGGACCCTAGGAATAATAACGTGAATGCTAGAGGTAGTAGCCATGTGGGGGTGTTTAGTATGGGTGCAGTGATTCAGATCAAGTGCTGCGTAGCGTTGCTCAGCAGGTTATGGTGGAAATAGCATAGAATTCTAGGGAACAGGGTTGCCCACCAATTGACCAGGGCTGCACCATAGAGCAGTTCACTCGGATGAGTCCCCCAGCTTTTCCAAGAAGTGCCGACCTAATTATTGCAGAGAATTGGGTACAGGAGATTGAGAAGATTTTGGCAGTACTACGCTACACTGACGAACAGAAAGTTCTTTATGCTATATTCAAGTTAATGGGTGAGGCCGAGCGATAGTGATTAGTGGTGAAGGTCTTGGAGGAACAGAGGTCAGTACCCGTAGAACTGACCTAGGGTTGTTTTAAGGAGATCTTCTTCAACCGGTACTTATGTACCTCCGATAGGGATGCTAAGGTGGAGGAGTTTCTGAGCCTAACCTAGGGCCACGTGATAGTGCACTAGTACGCTATGAAGTTCATAGAACTGTCTCGCTTTACCCCATACATGATTCCAGATGAGTCTAGAAAGGCACAGAGATTTGAGAAAGGCCTAAGACAGGAGATATATGAGTAGGTGATGGTTTCACAGGTGCGGGATTTCTCAAAGCTAGTGGATAAAGCCACCATAGTAGAGATGAGTCGACATAGGGGCACATGGATACAGAGCCAAAGCAAGAGGCCCACACCTTCTAGTTTTCAGGCAAGTACCAGTCAAGGTCTGTGGAGGAGAAATAATATGGTCCAGCGGCAGGTAATGGGACACTGAGTTCCTCAAAGTAATCCAGCACCCCCTCTTTGTACTAGGTGTGATCGGAGGCATTGGGGGGGACTGCTGAATCAGGACGAATGTCTGCTATTGGTGTGGTTGGCATGGCCATATTACAAGACACTATCATGCGTCGCCGATCAATGCACCCGCTCCTAATCGTTACCGGGGAAACAACCAAGCACCCCGAGGTAACCAATAGAGGAATGCCGCTTTGGTGTGGATTTATGCACTTACGCTGAGAGATGCAGAGAATGCGAGTGACATAGTGACAAGTTCCACTTTTATTTTGTCATATAAAGTTGTTGTGTTATTTGATTCAAAGGCGATTCATTCATTCATAGCACAGGAGTTTATCAAGTTACGTGGGATAGAAGTTCATACACTGGATGTCGATCTATTAGTAGCTACACCAACAAGAACCGCAATGGTGTGTAGGAGGGTACTTAAAGATTGTCCAATCAGTATTTAGGGGAGGTCACTACATGCAAATTTGGTGGTCCTCAACATGCATGGATTTGAGGCGATTCTAGGGAGGGACAGGTTAGCAGCTAACTATACTAGTATTGACTACTACAAGAAAGAAGTAGTGTTTAGACCTCCTGGAGAGTAAGAATATATATTTGTAGGGACGTGTGTGCACTCCTCACCACAGATATTATCAGCTATTCGGGAGAGGAGGCTACTTCTGGAGGGATGCCAGGGGTACTTGGCCTGTGTGAAGGAAGCGCCGAAAGGGGAATTAAAGTTGGAAGATATTCTGGTAGTGAGGGGGGTTTTCTTGATGTGTTTCTAGAGAAATTACTGGCGTTGCCTCCTAATCGTGAAGTCGAATTTTCTATCGACCTATCTCTGGGAACAACGCTGATCTCTAAGACTCCATATAGAATGGCTTTGGCGAAGTTGAAGGAATTAAAAGAACAGTTGCAGGAATTACTGGACAAGGGATTCATCAGACCCAGTATGTCCCCGTGGGGCGCACCAGTGTTGTTTGTTAAAAAGAAAGATGGGTCTATAAGAATGTGCATTGACTACCAGAAAATCAACAAGGTAACGATTAAGAACAAGTATCCACTTCCTTGTATTGATGATCTATTTGACCAGCTCCAAGGAACACAAGTTTATTCTAAGATTGACCTTTGATCCGATTACCATCAGGTGAAGGTTAGGGCAAAGGATGTTTCAAAGACTACGTTCCGAAGTAGGAATGAACATTATGAGTTTTTGGTTATGCCATTTGGATGGACTAATGCTCCTACTGCATTCATGTACCTGATGAACAGGGTTTTCCATCAGTATATGGATCAGTTTGTGGTAGTGTTTATCGATGACATTCCGGTATATTCAAAGAGTTCCGTGGAGCACAAGGATCATTTGAGGATAATTCTGCAAGTGTTGAGAGAAAGGAGGTTGTATGCTAAATTCAAGAAGTGTGAGTTTTGGTTGGAACGAGTCACATTCCTCAGGGCATATGATATCTAAGGGTGGTATTTCTATAGACTCGAGTAAGATTGAGGCGGTAATGGATTGGTCAAGACCGAAGAATGTTCAAGAAATCAGAAATTTCTTAAGTTTGGCAGGATATTATCGCCAATTTGTAAAGGGTTTTTTTAAGGTATCAAGCCCTCTAACAAAGTTGACCAAGAAGAATGTAAGATATAAATGGATAGATGAATGTGAACAGAGCTTTTAGGAGTTAAAGCAATGAATTATCATTGCGCCGGTTGTAGAGACCTGAAAATTTTTAATTAAGAAATTTTTAAGGGGAAACTACAAGGCTTCATCGATGAGTTCCCTGAGCTCGTCGACGAAGAGACACAAAGAACAGGGTGTCAAAATTTTCAGGTTCGGCGACGAGGTTCATGGGTTCGTCAACGAACTCCCTTCTTCGGTTCATCGATGAGTCCACGTGTCTCACATTTTAGTGAGAGTTTCAGTCTTCTTACCTATTTCTCTCTCTAAAATTCGGCCCTCCCTCCTTCTCTCCTCCAATTCGGCTCCGATTCTCCCTATTTCGATGATCAGAAGTTGCTACAATGATCCTAGGGAGATTCTCTACAACTTAACCAAAGCAAAATGTTGATTTGAGTATCTTGGATAAATCCCAAAATCAGGGTAAGTAAGTAATTTTAGGACTTATGTGCTTATTTGGAATTGTGGAAACCAAAAAATGTGTTAGATGTTAATATACTGGGGTTTGAGTTAAGTGAACTGGTGTAAATGTGATTTCAGGGTTTGGAGTTTGGAATGCCGTAGGAGTGATTCAGGGCTTTTAATAGGCTTCGCAAGAATTAGGTAAGGGAATTTATTAAGTCAGGTATTTTTAGAAATTTATTTATGAATTAATGTACTTTTGGGAATACTGATGATTAATGTATTTTTGGGAATACCAATGTTGAACAGAGAAAATAGATTTTATAGCATGTTATAGTATCATATAGAGTAGAACTCACTCGTATGGCATGAGTATAAATTTAACTTAAAATCAGTATGTTAGAATTCAAAGAATATGTTGGGTTTTTTAGTAATTTTTAGAAGATCATAAATAGTACAGATGTTAAAGATATTTCCTGTAACGACCTGCTACTTATATCATCATTTTTTTCCTTAATATGTATAAACATATAGCCAATCTGTCTATAATACTACTGAAGATGCCTCAAGTCCAACGGAGCACTGAGGAAATTCTGTACACAAAACATTCCTAAGTAGCGATAAACATGAAACTGTAAACAATTATATACAATACTAGAAATCTAAAAATCTCAAACCACATATCACAAAAATACCTAGTGACATCATCAAAAACCTGTGATATGCCCCAAACCACTGACACCATAGAAACACTTACCCTTCCAGTAAACGCAGCGCAAGAAGCCCTCTACCTGCAAACCTGATCCGCTCGCCTAACTGAATCACCTAAAAAATGGTAAGTCACTAAGATGAGACAACGCTCAGTAAGAGGAAATATGTTATTACTAGTGTGTGGCGGCTGAGTTGCACATTTAATATACAAATATAATACTAATACTGCAAAACTCATAGGCTAGTATATTGTACAAATCACAGGTATCTGTATATATGTAAGAACATCTGTGAAAATATCTTGGGATCTGAATGTCATGATTTAACCCCTCATGATAGGGTTGTGCAACCTGTAGGCAAGACTTACTCTGGTTGGCCTACCAGGTAAGTTAATCTGAATCTCTATCAATCAACAATTTGGCCCACTACAGTCTCTCAGAGCACACTACTACTCTACCTTGTCTAACTGGCCACCTCAACCTAGCTTGCTAGGGAGACTACAATCTCTCCTGACGCGGTTAGATGGAATCAACATACTATCTGAGATATATGGTTGCACTTTATCTAAAATAGCAATGGTACCGTGCTCTGCTAACTGACTCTGACTAAAAATTTCCTCATGGATATGGTAGTGTGTAATACTAATATATATATATATATATATATATATATATATCTTATTGTTTTATCATGATTTCAAAATAACCATAACACTATAAATCTGATCTGAAATACTATAATATCTAATTGAAATTTCTAACTGAATAATCTGTAATATCTGAGTGTTATGGTTTTAGAAATCATGTCATTCTAAAAATTATTATAAATCATATTTTCTGCTAATATACAATATAACAGGATATCTGTAAAATTATATAATCACCATACTAAATTGTAATGAACTCATACCACACAATTGAGTATTTAAAATCCCATGCTCTAAAATCTGTATTTCTACTGTAATAATAATAATAATAATATTCTGGAAAAACTGAATAATAAGCTGATATGTATATAAACATAACCTTCTGATATACTTTCTAAAATCTCTAACATAACATATTTCCCTTACCTAATTATTAAAAAGCCCTTATTGTGTCTGGTCCTACACACGTAAGGTTCCCTGCTCAACACCCTGAAAACAATATCTTCTAGATCAAAACTTCAGTATTTCTCCATGTATTACATCTATTATAACTATGGAAAAGCCAAATATTGAAAAAAAAAAGTCTTACATTGAATTTGAGATGAAATCCAAGGTAGTCCCACCAACAATCTACTCCAGCAGACTTGAAGAGAACTTTCCCAGGAGTGTCATGGTGGCCTCGAATCGTCGAACCAGTAAGAAGCTAGCCCGAAATCTTAGAGAGAATAGGGAAGGGACGAATAGGAGAGAGAGAGAGAGAGAGAGAGAGAGAGAGAGAGAGAGAGAGGAGGGTTTGCGCATGAAAATTCTGCAGAAAAATCGAGTTTAGGCTATTTATACACTGGCCTTCATCGACGAGACACGTCACTTCATCGATGAGGTCAAGAAGGAAGTTCATCGATGAATGCTTACTCCTCGTCGACGAAATTCAGAACTAAAATATAACCTCTCGGTATCTTCCCATTGACGAGACACGTGTCCCCATCGACAAACCCCTCATGTGTGCTCACTGACGAACGCCCTGTGTTCGTCAACGAGACCCTATTTAAATTCCTTCTTTCCTCTCCTTCTCCTATTATTAAATTATGATAATTATTCGGGTCTCTACATTCTCCCCTCCTTATAAAATTTCGTCCTTGAAATTTACTATTTGTACCATACACTATTCTCTGAAGAAATTGTCTACTTATTTTATTACTTACCCTCACTTATGAAGGAGGAATACTGTGGTTACATTCAAGGTCCTGAGAGATTACAAATATACCCAAAAAGAAAATTCTCCCACAACCAAAACATTACCTATCCTATAATCTAAAGTACAACATATAATTATCGCTCTGCACTAACAAACTTTATCTTTATCTAACCATACTGACTAATACTATAACTCATTAAATAAGTGTGGGTATTTCTGTTTAATTTCTTCTTCAAGTTCCCACGAAGCTTCCTCTATAGCATGGTTTCTCCACAAAACTTTCACCAACTAAATTTCTTTGGTGCGCAATTCTTATGTCTTTCGTAAGATCTATACTAGGGCTTCCTCATAGGCTAATGAATCTTTAAACTCTATTTTTTTATAACTGATTACGTGGGACAGGTTTGGTACGTATTTCCTTAGCATATTTACATGGAATACGTCGTGTATTTTAGACAAAGCTGGTAGCAGAGCTAGCCTGTAGGCTACTGATCCCACTCTCTCTAGTATCTCAAAAGGGCCAACAAACCTTGGGCTCAGCTTTCCCTTCTTCCCAAACATCATAACCCTCTAAAAGGAGCTACCTTCAAGAATACCCGATCCCCCACCTCAAATTGTAACTCCCGACGGCAAGTGTCTGCATAGCTTTTTTGCCAACTCTAAGCTGTACTGATTCTTTCTTTAATTAGTCGGACCTTATCATACGCTTGTTGCACTATTTTCGAACCCAAAACTCGCATCTCACATACTTCATTACAAAAAAGAGGAGAACGACACCTTCTACCATATAGTGCCTCGTAAGGTGTCATGTCAATGCTGGCTTGATAGTTGTTATTGTAAGCAAACTCAACCAATGACATAAACTGGGTCCAACTACTCCAAAAATCTAGCATGTACGCTCGCAGCATATCTTCTAATGTTTGGATCGTCCTCTCAGTATGACTATCCGTCTGAGGGTGAAAAGCAGTGCTGAATGCTAACAGTATACCCATAGCCTCCTAAAAGTTTTTCCAAAATCATGAAGTAAATTAAGCATCTCGGTATGAGACTATGGATACTGGTACACCATGGACGTGAACTATTTTCTGAACGTATATTTCTATCAATCTATCCATGGAATAGCCGATTTTAATAGGGATGAAATGAGCGGTCTTTGTCAGACGATCAATGATCACCTAAATAGCATTCAATCCCTATCACACTAGTGCTAACCCAGTAATAAAATCCATAGAGACGTGATCCCATTTCCACTATGGAATAAAGAGTGGCTGCAACTGCCCCTGGGTTTTTGGTGCTCAGCCTTTATCTGCTAGCACGTCAAACATTGCTTTACAAATTCAGCAATATCTTTCTTAGATCTCAATACATTTTAGTACTACCTGTATGTATGGTGTATAGGGATCTATGAGCCTCCTCTAATATAGTTCTCCTGATTTTGGCATCCACAGGAACACATAGTCTAATACGGAACTGCAGGGCTCTGTCATCTAATATGCTGAAATCCTCCTCTTGTCCATCTCACACTTTCTCTATCAATTCTACTAATTTTGGATCAACATTTTGACCAGTTTATCTTTTCTTGTAATGTAGGCTAAATCAGCAAGTTAGCAACGAATGACTGGTGATCACTTTCTATTAGTTCCACGCCTAATATCTCTAAATCCATCAGAATAGGGTGCTGAATCTCGACTGCTGATACCACTGCTCCCACTGACTTCCTGCTTAATGCATTAGCCACCACGCTTGCTTTCCCTAGATGTTAGCCAATAGTGCAATCATAATCTTTAATAAGTTTTAACCATCTTCTTTACCTCATATTTAGCTCTTTTTTAGTGAATAAATATTTTAAATTTTTGTGGTCCGTAAAGATTTCACATTTTCCTCCATATAGATAATGCCTCCAAATCTTGAGGCATATACCACTGCAGCTAACTCTAAATCATGCACAGGATAATTTTTCTCATATTCTTTAAGCTATCTAGAAACATACGCAATAACCTTGTCGTGTTGCATCAATACGCACCCAAGTCCCTTTAGGGACGCATCACTGTATATCACGAACCCGTCCTCTCCTGATGGAATAGCCAACACTGGGGTAGTGACCAACCTCTGCTTCAATTCCTGAAAGCTCTATTCATAGTCATCAGTCCATTCAAACCTCACATTTTTCTTTGTGGGTTGCGTCAGCAGACCTAATAGTCTGGAGAAATCATCAACAAAACGTTGGTAGTAGCTTTCCAAACCTAGAAAACTTCTAACCTCTTGGACATTCCTTGACCTCACCCAATTCACTACTGCCTCTATCTTACTTGGATCAACTGATACACCCACCTCAGAGATCACATGCCCTAGAAAAGTAACCTGCCTTAACTAGAATTTAAATTTCTTAAATTTTGCGTACAACTTTCTCTTTCTCACTGTCTGTAACACTAGCCTTAAATGATGCTCGTGCTCCTTAAAACTCCTCGAGTAGACCAGTATATCATCAATAAATACAACCACAAACTGGTCCAAGTACTGATGGAACACCCGATTCATTAAATCCATAAATACTGCTAGTGCATTAGTCAACCCAAATGGAATCACCAAGAACTTGTAATGCCCATATCTCATTTGAAATGTCGTCTTTGAAATGTCTTTTGCCATAACTTTCACTTGTTGATAACCCGACCGAAGGTCAATTTTAGAATAGACTTGGGTCTCCTGAAGCTGATTAAACAAGTCGTCGATCTTGGGAAAAGGATATTTATTCTTAACTGTCAGTTTATTTATCTCCTTATAATCTATACACATTCTCATGGTCCCATCCTTCTTCTTTACAAGTAGAACTGGTGCTCCCTAGGGTGACACGCTAGACTTGATAAATCATTTATCCAGCAATTCCTACAATTGATCTTTTAGTTCTTTTAACTCAGCTAGAGCCATTCGGTAAGGTGCTTTAGATACTGGTGCTGACCCCAATAGCAGATCCACAGTAAATTCAACTTCACGATTTAGTGGCAAACCAAGTAATTCTTCTATAAAAACGTTTAAAAATTCTCTAACCACAAGAATATAGGCTTGTCTCAATTTCTCTCTTGACAATTCCTTTATGTAGGCAACAAATCCCTGGCAGCCATCTTGAATCAGTTTCTTCACCTGAATAGCTAACGCAAGCTATGGTGAAGAACGTACGCGTGAACCAAGAAATTTGTATTCTTGCTCAACCGAAGGTCTGAAAATCACTTCTTTCAAATGACAATCTTTACTAGCATGATTAACTGCCTACTAATCCATACCCAGAATTATATCAAACCCCTACATGTCTAATATCACAAGATTAGCTGACAGTACTTTTTCCTGAATGGTCACTGGAAAGTCCCTAAGTATTCTCTTACATCTCACCACTGATCTAGTTAGCGTAGCTACAGCCAACCCAACATCCAACAATCGTACCTCATACCCCATTAATTTAGCATACACCGACGAAATAAAAGAATAGGTGACACTTGTATCAAATAAAACAATAACTTTATATGGAAAAGTAAGAAGAGTACCTTTAACTACGTCTCCAATTGCCTCGGCATCACCCGACATCAACGCATAGACTCTCATTGGTGCAGTGTTCCTTTGGTGGCCTCCACGGGGCACCTGATAACCACCCTGAAACGGTCTGGGAGCTAGTGCCTGGGCTAGCAATCCCTGACATGGCCAAGACCTGTGCCTAGGTCTCCTATAATGATAACAGACTTCCTCTCCCATTCTAAATTCATCTGGTTGCGTCCGGCCACATCTAGTATAGGTAGGAATAGCCCGTCCACCCTGAGGACCACTACGTCTCATCATCCATCCCTGACTACCTCCATATCGGTCTCCTTTCCATGGGCCTTGGCTAGAAATCGCCTGAAAATCGTGAGGCGCGGGCCTCTTCCTCTGACTCTAAGCTACGACACCCCTCTGCATGTCACTCTTAATAACAGCAGCTCTATCCACCACCTCTGCGAAAATCTAAGCCTAAAAACCAATGGCTTGCTCCAAAAAATTCTACCTCGGGCCTTCTTCATATTTCCTTGCTTTCTTCTCTTCGCCTGGTGCCAAGTGTGGGGCAAATTGAGACAACTCAATAAATTGTGCTACATACTGTGACACTATCATCCCCCTAAGCTAAATGTAGGAATTCTGCTGCCTTCGCACTCCGAACAATAGAAGGGAAATATTGCTCAAAGAACAGTTCCTTGAACCGACTCCACGTCACTAGCACTGGTTCAGGCCTCTATTTCTCAATCAATCACACTGATATCCACCAGTGCTTTGCCTCTCCTATTCATTTAAACAACGTAAATGACACCTTTTGCTCGTCTGTACATGCAAGCACTGCCAAAATCTCCTTAATATCCTAAACCCAATTTTTAACTACAATTGGGTCAACTCCTCCAGCAAAATATAGAGGCTTCATCAGCGTAAACTACTCTATCATGCAGCCACATTCTCCCCTGCTCCTAGCCATCTTAGCCATCACCTGCTGGGTGATGTTGCGCAACACTGCATCTATATCTCCACCTCCCATACTGGAGGGTCCTGCTTTATCACCTCCAACATTCGTACCACTGCTTCCTGGGTCCATCCTAAAAATACAAAAAACACTATTCAAGAATCCTATCTCCCATACTGATCTAATTTATTCTGTTCAACTAAAACCTCAATTTTACTATTAACTATTTCCTCCTATTCTTAACTCAAAATCCAATCCTGCAACCTAGACACACAAGTCGTCAATGGTTTACTATGGTTTTCCTAAAATCATCACCCTAGGAAAAACATAGAAACCACCATGAAAATCATGTATGCAGACCACAGAACAACACCTCAAATCCTTTCGCTATATTCTGGTATTGTTTTTATTGCATTATAAGGTCTAAAGAACCTAGCAACCTTGGCTCTGATTCCAAACTGTAATGACTTGCTACTTATATCATCATTTTTTCCCTTAACATATATATAAACATATAGCCAATCTGTCTATAATACTACTGAAGATGCCTCAAGCCCAACAGAGCACTGAGAAAATTCTATACACAATACATTCCTAAGCAACGATAAACATGAAACTATAAAAAACTATATACAATACCAGAAATCTAAAAATCCCAAACCATATATCACAAAAATACTTAGTGACATCATCAAAAACCCTAGGATCTACCCCAAATGAATGACACCATAGAAACACCTACCCTTCCAGTAAGGGCAACGCAAGAAGTCCTCTACCCGCGAACCTAATCCGCTCGCCTAGCTAGATCACCTGAAAAATGGTAAGTCACTGGGATGAGACAATGCTCAGTAAGAGGAAATATGCTATTACTAGTGTGTGGCAACTGAGTTACACATTTAATATACATCTATAATATTGATACTGCAAAACTGGTAGGCTAGTATTCCATACAAATCACAGGTATTATAATTTAAAATTCAACTGTGTATCTGAGTTTTCTAATAACACATACTTCTAATATTATAATAAAACTGTTACTATATGGTATATCTGTATATATGTAAAAACATCTGTGATAATACCCTGAGATCTGAATGTCTTGATTTAACTTATGATAGGGTTGTTCGGCCTGTAGGCGGGACTTACTCTGGTTGGCCTACTTGGTAAGTCAATATGAATATCTATCAATCAACAATCTAGCCCACTGCAATCTTTTTGGGCACGCTACTACTTTACCTCGTCTAATCGTCCACCTCAACCCAACTTGCTAGGGAGACTGCAATCTCTCCTAACGTGGTTAGATGAAATCCACACACTATCTGAGATATGTGCTTGCACTCTATATGAAATAGCAACGGTATCGTGCTCTACTGTTTGACTTTGACTGAAAATTTCCTCAGGGATATGGTACTATGTCATACTAATATATATATATATATATATATATATGTATATATATATATTTATTTATTTATTTATCTTACTGTTTTATCATGATTTCAAAATAACCATAACACTATAAATCTAATCTGAAATACTGTAATATCTAACTAAAATTTCTAACTAAATAATCTGTAATGTCTAAGTGTTATGATTTTAGAAGTCATGTCATTCTGAAAAATATTATAAATCATATTTTCTACTACTATACTGTATAACAGGATATCTGTAAAGTTGTATAATCACCATACTAAGTTGTAATGAACTCATGCCACACAATTGAGTATTTAAAATCTCATGTTCTAAAATTTGTATTTCTACTGTAATAATAATAATAATATTCTAGAAAAACTGAATAATAAGCTAATATATATAAACATAACCTTCTGATATACTTTCTAAAATCCCTAGCATAGCATATTTCTTTTACCCAATTATTAAAAAGCCCCTACTGTGTCTGGTTCTACACCTGTAGGGTTCCCCGCTCAGCACCCTAAAAACAACATCTCGCAGAACAAAACTTCAATATTTCTCCATGTACTACATTTTTTATAACTATGGAAAAGCCAAATATTTAATAAAAAGTCTTATCTTGAATTTGGGATGAAATCCAAGGTAGCCCCACCAACGATCCACTCCAGCAGACTTGAAGAGAACTTTCCCAGGAGTGTCATGGTGGCCTTGGATCGTCGAACCGACAAGAATTTAGCTTGAAATCTTAGAGAGAAGGGGGAAGGGACAAACAGGAGAGAGAGGGTTTACGCATGAAAATTCTGCAGAAAAATCGAGTTTAGGCTATTTATACACTGACTTTCGTCGACGAGACACGTCACTTCGTTGACGAGGTCAAGAAGAAAGTTCGTTGACGAATGCTTACTCCTTGTTGATGAAATTTAGAATTGAAATATAGCCTCTCGGTATCTTCTCGTTGATGAGACGTGTCACTATTGACGAACCCCTTAAGTGTGCTCGTCAACGAACGTCCTATGTTCATCGACGAGACCCTATCTAAATTCCTTCTTTCCTCTCCTCCTCCTATTATTAAATTACGATAATTATTCGATTCTCTACATTTCCAGTATATTATGATATGATAGTAGGGGCAGATGTCAAGATATGATAGCCAGTGCCGATGCTGAGATATGATAGTCGGCGCAGATGCCGAGATATGATAGTTGGCGCAGATGCCGTGATCAGTTTTATTATGATGATTTATTTAGAAATTAAGAAATGACAATTTTTATTTAAAAAATATGTAAAAGCTAGATTTTTTTTACAAAAATATGAAAATGTTGTTTATGAACAGAAATATATTATATGAAATGTATTATCTAGTAACATAACCTGGATAGTTACATATATTAAGAGCACGGTAACGTAGCTAGTTAATCATATCGGTGTGGTAGGATACCCACTGAGTGCCGACCCCGAGAGATTGTTGGTGAGTAAGCTGGAGGGACCAAATCGGGTATAGCAAACAATGCAACCACACTGTTCAAGAAGTTTGGGTCGGTGGCCGATTAGCCCGGAAGTGTAGGCAGTGTAGTAGGATAGCCACTCTGTTATTGACCCCTAGAGGTTGTCGGTGTAGTAGGCTGGGCAAGCTTGGTTGGGTGGGCAATCGTGCATAGTTATGTTATGTTTGATTTAACCTAGTAGGATAGCCAGCTTTAAGTCTAGCCTACAAACCATATAACCCAAATCATGAGGGGTGGAGTTGTAACACCCTGACCCCCCCCTACGTGGGCCCAAAGTGCTACTAATCCATTCATTTACCTAATAATCTACATTCTAATATCATTTATGAAGTGGAAAACATAATTAAAATCTTTCAACAAATATAACACCAGATTTTTCTACATCCATCTATATTCTAACATAAATTATACATCCACCTATATTCACATAAATACATATCTCCAAAACATAACCTACACTTCCAGTATTCACAATCACCAGTATATTTAACAACCATCCTTTTTCCAAAAGACTTAAAACATAAAAATAAAATATAAAATATTTACATCCCAAAATATTATCAAAATTATACCCTTTTTCGCAAAAGTGCTATAACAGCTCGAGAATTCTAAGCTTGATCTCGTGGAGGTCCTAAAAAAGATAAGTTCATATTCGGGTGAGACATATCTCCGTAAGGGAAGAAACAATATATTAAAATAGTGTGTGGCTAACATGAGCTTATATAACAACATAATATTTAACATTTGAAAATCGTTAACATAATTTTTGAAATCATTCTCTGAGCCTATTCAAACACATGCAAGATATTTTACCCACGAGATTACCTAAGGATAGGGGTGATTACCTGCCCATACAAGTAGCACTCCTCTGCTCTTATACATTAGGCAACCCAAAGGTCACAGCTAAAGCATATCAGGGCACTCACCTTACTTAGTAAGCCCTCAAGTGATAAATTAATCTCGTGCTCACACAGTTCATACAAAAGTTTACTGGTGAAGGCTCTTAAGAATAGGAAAATCTACCCGCCCATACAAGTAGTTTCCCTCTGCCCTAGCACGTTATGCAGCCTATTGCTACAGCTGATACAATCAGGGCACTCACCTTTCTCAGCAAGCCCTCGAGCAAAGAGTACGCCCCCCCTCCCCCCCCCCCCCCCAAACGTAACATGTTCTACTAGCATAAATACTGATAATACCATAATACATTATTTTGTTTACCATTATTTTGCATCTCTCAACTGTTCATGTTTTCATCTTTTACCTTTCATTTCATTTCACTTTACGTGACTCTTTTCCATTTTATATTGTTCACATTTCACATTTCATTTCCGTTTCGTTCATTTCCATTTTCATTTCATTTCATTTCATTTTCATACCCCGCATCTTTCAGCTGTTTTACCCAACATCTTTCAGCTGTTTTACCTAACATTTTTCAGCTGTTAGGTAACATCTTTTAGTTGTTTTACCCAACATCTTTCAACTGTTTTACCCAACATCTTTCAGCTATTTTACCCAATATTTTTTAATTGTTTTACCTAGCATTTTTCAACTGTTTTACCCAACATCTTTCAGCTATTTTACCCAATATCTTTCAACTGTTTTACATGGTTACATTAATATTCACATGCAACATACTTCATATAACATTTTCGTACTCAGTTCATTTCCTGTATATCCTGCATCTCATACATATAACATATTTCCACACAACATTCCTATTTACTCATGTCACACTATTTAGCAATAAAATTCATATATATATATATATATATATATATATATTTCCTATAAAATAAGTCAACCCACATTTAACATTCACATACTAGAAAAATACTTTTAATTTCTTACATAATTATTTTAAAAAATATTTCATTTTCATCAGTTCAATTTCACATATAAGTATCTAATAAAATAGCCCTACCTCAGAAAGCATAATTTACAGGGTTGGTATTTTAAACCCAAACCGAAACATATACACGTATATATAACACAATTCATTTTCCATTAAATTCATAAAAATTCTAATTTAATATATATTTTCCCCCTTACCTGGTTTCTTGAACTACGCTAACAGGAACCTCAAAAAATACCTACAGTGCTCACCCGGACCCTGAATCAAAAATCCTAATACCATTAAATTAATCATAAATAAAATAATATTTTAATATTTCCTAGGGTCATAAATTTCAAATAAATAATTATACCCTTAAATATAACAAATTTAGCTAATTTCCCAGATCCCACTCTCGCTTTGGAGTGGGACTTAGAAAATCCCAATTGAAAATTTACTCCAGGCAAAATGAGGATGATCGCAACTAGGACATCGTGGTGGTGCCCGATCATCAATTTAACAGCAGATTTAAAGCGAAATTGAGAAATTAGGAAAAAATTACCTTACCCTAGAAATAGTGTCTAAGCTGCTTTCATAACAAATCCGCTCTAGTAGAAATGTCGATGGTGGAACTAGGAATTTAACGGCACCCTCCGTTTCCTGATCTGCTGCAAATCCATAGAGAAATTAAGAGAGAGAGAGAGAGAGAGAGAGAGAGAAAGAGAAAGAGACGGAGGGAAGCTAGGGCGCAGGAAATTCTCAAGGGGGGTGGCGTGAATCTCTATTTCTCCTAAAGGTTAAACCTTCAGGAGATTTACATATATACTTATATATATATATATATATATATATATATCTATATTATTATATTATTTAATTAAGAATAATAAATAAATAATTAATTAATTATTTTTAATTTTTTAAAATTTTAATTTTAATCTAATTTAATTATTTACAATAATAATAATAATAATAATAATAATAATAATAATAATAATAATAATTATTATTATTATTATTATTATTATTATTATTATTATTATTATTATTATTATTATTTTGGATCACTATAGGA
The DNA here is from genome assembly GCF_029873635.1 of Malania oleifera. Taxonomy (NCBI): domain Eukaryota; kingdom Viridiplantae; phylum Streptophyta; class Magnoliopsida; order Santalales; family Ximeniaceae; genus Malania; species Malania oleifera. Next base: position 58,567,487 of record NC_080419.1, on the reverse strand, counting down.
GTCATGATACATAGATTTACATCCAAGGTATAATTTCAGTAAATACAAATTTAACAAATGATTTTTAAGATATGAAAATTCATTATGATATAGTATGTTTAAAAGTAGAGATTTTCATATGATATCAGTTACAATTTAAAATATGTATATATACAGTTACATTATTTGCAGTATATGTTTATAGTATGATAATAATACTCACATTGTCACACACTGATATTAGTCTATTTCTTTACTGAGAGGTGTCTCACCCTTGTATTACAAATATTTTAGGAAATCCCAACAGACGAGTGGAGCGAGTTCCATGATAGAGGAGTTCGTAGGTACTACCCAATTACAGGGGAAGTAGTCGAGTCAGACTCATGATGGATTTTTGGGGTATATATGTGCATATGTAGAAATAGTGAAACTTTGATATTGTATATATATATAAGTGTATTTTGGTTCTGCTGTTTAGGTAATAGGTATGTATAAACAGGTAAATCCCCGGTACTTATGGGTCCAGGTTAACTTTGACTGTGCATAATGGTATCAGAGTATTATTAGAGTAATAATTGTATGTAAAAAAAATGGTTCTAAAGTCAGGGAGTTACACCAGTACTGACAATCCCTTTGGGAGAGGGGAGTTTTCTAATCTACAGTGATGCATCTCAAAAAGGGCTCGGATGTGTGCTTATGCAATAGAGGAAAGTTGTAGTTTATGCTTCTTGACAACTTAAGGAGTACGAGAAGAATTATTTGACACATGATTTGGAATTGGCAGTGGTGGTTTATGCATTGAAAATTTGGAGGCACTATTTGTATGGGGGTAGGTGCGAGATCTTCACAGACCACAAAAGTCTTAAGTACTTCTTCACACAAAAGAAACTGAATATGAGGCAAAAGAGGTGGCTAGAGCTAATTAAGGACTATCACTGCACTATCAGCTATCACCTAGGGAAAGCTAATGTGGTAGCTGACGCGTTGAGTCGTAAGTCAGGAAATGCATTAGTATCGGCAATGGTAACTCATTCTCATATCAAGATGGATTTAGAAAGATTTGGTGTGGAATTAGTAGAGGGGAATCACTACACACTCATCACCAATCTGGTAAATCAACCCACCTTGTAGGAAAGGATTAAGGCCGCTCGGATGAAAGATGTAGAGTTGGTGAAAATTGTGGATAAAGTGCGGAGTGGACTGAGGCAAGATTTTAATGTCTCAGATGAGGGAGTGTTAAGGTTTTGTCCCAGATTATGTGTACCTAATGGTGCTGAGATTAAAAGAATTATTCTAGAGGAGGTGCATCATTCCCTTTATGTAGTGCATACATGAAGGACTAAGATGTAAAGGGATTTACGGGAATCTTTTTAGTGGAGTATTATGAAGAAAGAAATTGCTCGATATGTATATTAGTGCTTGACATGCCAGCAGGTGAAGATTAAGCATCAAAGACCGATGGAATCATTGCAATCACTTCATATTTCCAAGTGGAAGTGGGAGCATATTTCTATGTACTTCATCACGGGATTGTCACCAGCACTACATGGGCAAAACGCAATTTGGGTAGTCATTAACCGTCTGATGAAGATTGCCCATTTTCTTCCAATCAGAGTTAACTACTCCATGAATAGATTGGTCGAGTTGTACATTCAGGAGATAGTTAGACTTCAAGGCGTGCCAGTGTCCATCGTATCAAATCGAGACCCACGATTCACATCTCAATTTTAGAAGATTTTACAAAGAGCCTTGGGATCTCAACGGACATTCAGTACAACATTTCATCCTTAAATCGCTGGATAGACAGAGAGGACAATTTAGATACTGGAGGATATGTTATGAGCTTGTGTACTGGACTTTGGAGGTAGTTGGACCCAGTATTTGTCACTAGTTGAGTTTACTAATAACAATAGCTACCAGGCCAGTATCAAGATGGCACTGTATGAAGCCTTATATAGTCAGCGGTGCCGAACTCCTTTGTATTGGGATGAAGTGGGTAAAAGGTAGATTTTGGGGCTAGAGATTATATAGAAGACTTCAGAGAAAATCAAACTCATCAAGGAAAGAATTAGAACAGCTTAAAGTTGACAAAAAAGTTATGTAGATACCTGCCAACGATAGCTAGAGTTTGGTGTGGGGGATCATGTATTCTTGAGAATTACACCAATGAAAGGAGTTAAGAGATTTGGGAAAAAGGGTAAGTTAAGCCCTAGGTATATTGGACCATTTGAGATACTAGAAAGAATTGGTCCAATTGCCTATAGGTTGGCATTACCTCTAGCTCTGTCTAGGATCCATGACATGTTTCACGTGTCTATGTTGAGAAAGTAGGCCCTAGACCCTTCACATGTGATCAGTTATGAGTCACTAGAGCTCAAAGAGACCTTGTCATATGAAGAAGTGCTAGTTCAGATTTTAGACCAGAAGGAGCAGGAATTACGCACTAAAAGGATCCCATTGGTAAAAGTACTCTGGTGCAATCACGCGATTGAGGAGGCTTCATGGGAATTAGAGGAGAAAATACACCATAGATACCCACACTTATTCAGTTAGGCCCAACGCAAGGCAGATAAGCATTTTGGTTGTATGATTAAGACTTGTTTAAGATAAGTTGTTTAGTTTAAATCTATTTGTATATGGTATTTAAGTTTTGAATGGTTTTAGGAGAACTTTAATTTGACTATTTGTAATCTCGCAGAACCTGTATATGTAACCACGGTATTCCTCTGCCATAAGTGAAAGTAATTAATAAAATTGGGACAGGGCCGTTATGTGAGTGGCTACCGGCTCTTTTGCATTGCGAGGTTACCATCTAATAGAATTCCATAGTTGGTATAAGTATTACATAATAAATTTTGAGGATAAAATTTTATAAGGAGGGGAGAATGTAGAGACCCATAAAAAAAATAATAATAAAGAAAAATGGGAAATCAGTTTGGTGCAGGACTAAACCATTGACGGTTTGATAAGTTTAGAGAAAACTATCGACGATTTTGAGTTACCGAGACCCAGTAAGGATAAAACAATGAAAATAGGTTTGGTTAAAAACCAAATGGTTGACGGTTTTGCTCTGGGACAGAAACCTATAAATAGGCTGCAAGGTTTTTTTTTTTTTTTTAGAAATCTCTTTCTCTCTCTCTAGGGCTGTGACTCTCTCTTTTCAATTTTTCACCCAAATTCAACCTGAATTGAAGGATAAACATCATTTCGGGATCTCGATGTCAATTTTCTGCAGTTTAACTAGAGTAGATTAGTTGTTTGAGGGTCCTAGGCACCACTCCAAAGTCAAGGTAAGGGGAATAGATTATATTAGACATTTTTATAAATTTTACCGATTAAATTATAGTATGCGATTATAGAAATAAAATGTATGTTTTCCTGAGTATACAGGCTTATGGAAATTGGAACTTTGAAATGATATATGTATGTTTTTAGAAAAATTAGGTTATTGAGTTTGACTAAAACCCTAGAGATGTTTATACCAATATTTTCAGCAGAATATTATAGTATGAATTATCACTCAAACTGTGTGACATGATTTTGAATATTATGCATAATTAAATTTGTTAGTTTTTATGGTAATATATGTATATATAGAAAGAGATATGGTTTTATAAAAGAATTATAGCATGATAGTGCTTTATATAAAGCTGTAGTGTGACAGAGTTTTATATAGAATTACAGTATTACAGTGTTCTATATAGAACTACAGTATGACAGTATTTTATACAAAGTTACAGAATGACAACATTTATATAGAGTTATAGAATGATAATGTTCTATACAAAACTACAGTGTGCAATATTTTATACAGAGTTATAGTATTACAATATTTTATACATAGAATTATAGTAAGACAGTTTTATACTGAATTGTGAATATGAAATCAAGTTACTATATATTTTTTTTTATAAATCGCATTATATGGTTTAAGTACCCTGATGGACCATAGCTAAGCACGGTAGCATAGCTTCACAGATACTAGTGTAGCCACACTATTGTGAGAGTGTTGGTGGTATACAATTGATTTGGCCAGTGAAGACTAGAGTTATCCCCTGGAGTCTGGACCAGTTGGGTAGTCAAATCATACTTACAGTTACAAATACAGTTTGACTTAGCCTAGTCGTAGGTCAGCTATGGCTAAGTCTAGTCTTCAAACCGCACAACCTGATCATGCAGGGTTAATTCATGATGCTATATGTTTATCCATCCAGGGAAGTTCTTTTATGCATATATGTGGATTTACGTATACAGGGATATTTATACGCTAGAGTATGGTTTGGAAAGAGAGTAAGTATTTTGAAATATAATATTATATATATATATATATATATATATATATATACATATATTTCGTCAATGAGGATACAAAAGGAGCTCATTGACGAGGAGAGGTTTCGTCGATGAGGAGATACTGAGAGGGGTTTTGGGCAGTTTGAATTTCGTCGACGAGGAAGTAAGGTTCGTTGATGAAACTCCTTAAGGACTCATCGACGAGATGTCGTGTCTCATCGACGAATTCGGCTCTATAAATAGTGAAAACTCATATTTTTAACAGAATTTTCAGTGCAATTACCCTCTTTCTCTCTCTAAAATGCACCTCTCTCCTTCTCTCTTTGATCTCGGTTCCATTTCTCACCAGATTGAAGATCTGAGGCCACCACGATGCTCCTAATAAAGTTCTCTGCAAGTCTGCTGGAGCTGATCGTTGGTGGAGTTAGTTTTGAATTCATCCTAAACTCAGGGTAAGGTGTTTTATTCAGAATATGCTTTCCCTACAATTATAGGAAATGTTGTATGCAAGAAAATGCTAATGTTTTGTTTCGGGGGATGTCGTTTTCAGGTTGTTGACTAGAGAACCCTACGGGTGTAAGGCCAGAGTTCAGTAGGGGCTTTTCAAAAACTAGATAAGGGAAATATGCTATGCTAAAAGTTTTACAATATTAGCAGAGATTTTATATATACCAGTTTATTATCCAGTATTTATAGTATAAGAGTTTTCAAAGCTTGTGTGGCCTAAGTAGATATTTATTTGATATAGAACCTATATAGCTTTTTACAGCATATCATACAATACAATATTTACAGATAAAGATTGATGTGTATCATAGTATATTTCAGAACAGTTTATTATAGATGTTTATTCATATCAGTATACATATACAGAAGTTCATTCAGATTAGTACATTACAATTTATTCAAAATTAGTACATTATATATATATATATATATATATATATATATCAGTTTATACAGTATGTACAATATGCCATGTTTTCCTAAATGCCATAACACTCAGATTATATAGACAGATTATACAAACAAATTATACATACAGATGATACAGACAGATTATACAGAGTAGCATCAAGATGCTACAGTTATACAGATAATATAGTATTTACAGTACATAGTTATAGTGTTATGGTTATTTTGGAAACATGATGAAAACAGTAAAAGAGTATATATGTATATATATATAGTTTCAGATCCCTGTGAAAAGATTACAGATAGATACAGATACAAAATATAGAGCACGATATCATTGCTAATACAGATAGAGTGCAACCACATATCTCAAATAGTGTGTGGGTATCGTCAAACTGTACTTGGAGAGGATGCAGCTCCCCAGTTCGTTGGGTCGAGGGGGCCAGTTTGACGAGGTAGCAGCCAGTCCCACACCTAGGAGTGGATGCAGTTTGGCTGGATTGAGGTAGTGTAGAGTATAGTAACTTACTTAACTTGCTTGGAGGGCCGACCAGGTTAAATCCTGCCTACGGGCCGCACAACCCTATCATGAGGGGTCAAATCATGATATACAGAGTTCCAGGGATAAAGCACAGTTATGTATATGTATACAATTTTTTTTACAGTATTGATGAATATAGTATGATATTAGTAGTATGAAAAGTAGAAAATTTAGATGATACTGTTATATTTTAATCTGCGATAAATGTAAGATATGTTTTACAGATTTAATACTTTATACAGTTCAAATATTATTTATATAGTATGCAGCTTAGTTGCCACACACTAGTAATAGCATATTTCCACTTATTGAGCGTCAACTCACCTTATTATTCTAACATTTTTTTTTTTCAGGTGAGCCAGCTAGGCGAGCAGATTAAGCTCGCAGATATAGATTACTTATTTTACCCTGGTTGTTGGGTGAGTGTTGACTCTATAAGTCCAATCCAGTTTTGATAATAACAAATCACTTGGTATTTGATCTGTGCATTGAGTTTGTGAACAAGAACCATATTAAGCATGGACTGAAAGATAACTAATCATGGAAGCCTTAAACTTACAAATCTTGGCAAGATCCATGGAACTCAAAGAGTACGAAAATCAAGATGCAAGCGCCAAAGTTCAAAAACATCTTGGGAATGGGTATTTAGAACTCATGTACTTACATTTTCATATGATTTAATTTAAGGCTCAACATAAATTAGAATTTCTTTAGGATTCATGCATTTCATGTATATCATTAGGGAACCTTCATGGACTTAGAAATGCTTTTGAAATTATGGAAAATATGTTTTATAAAAGGCCCAAGAAAAAGAGCAAAGCATATTTTGAAATTAGAAAAAGAAAATTGAGAAAAAAGGGGACTTCGGTAGCCTGAACTCACCCTCAGTAGCCTGAAGAATTTCTTCAAGAGCCTAAAGATTAAGTTCTGTAGCTTGAAGAATTAATGGGAAAACACAACAAGTTGGCTGAGGCACCTCGGTTTCCTGACCTTGGAACCTCAAGCGCCTAAACCCACTTTAGGAGTCTGAACTTCCCTCTTTAGGCACCTGACCCTGCATTCCAACTTCATTTTTCAAAGGCTTAAGGAACTTCAGTCGCTTGGGCTTTCACCCTTAGGTGCCTGAACCTGCAGGAAACTTAAAATTGTGATTTTTATTAAACGAACTCGTGAGCTATTTCTTTGATCCAATGGATGAGATTAATTCTAAGGATAAGACACTATATATACTGAATATCTAAACCCTATAAGAATGCTAAGACACACAACAAGAGAAGAACACACCTTATTGCAAGATTATAGAGAAGCTTGAGCTGGTTGTCTACACTTCATTCTACTTTCATCTTCTTTGGGAAAATCTATTCCAAAAATCAAAGGGCATTCATTCATTCAACTGTATTTCAATCTAGTATTGAGGTTTGATCACTCAAGTTTTTATTCTCAAGAACTTCTCATCTCATTATGTGTTCTTGATTATCATTGGAAAAGTTTGATCTTGAGTGTGCGCATATATATAAGAATTGTTTTCTTGAAAAGATCTTTACTTGAAAGAGTTGTTTAGCTTGGTTGATTGGTTTTTGATTCAAAATAAATATACATATATATTGTTCATAGAGCTTATTATCGAAAAATTTATTTTGATTAAAAGGTTGATCTTGAAAGTGCCTATACATATACATAATTATTCTAAACAAGATCATTACTTGATTAAGGTTATGTGATTGATTGAAAGGTTTGATTCAAGTGTGTTTTCAATTAATGGATTCATGTTTTAGATCTTTTAAAACACTTGAATATATACACCCTGGGTATTCATAAATATTTATCTTATTGAGGGATACTTTGTTTGGAAAACCTTATATTCAGTATTTTAATCTTTGAATTACATATCATATATCTATTTACATATCACAAAGATCGGGTTGTGATTAAATATTTTGAAAGAAAGCTTTTTGATATATATTGATAAAACATTCAAGATAAGGCTTTAAACAAGTTCACAATAAACATATTTGTGCATCTTTACAAAGTGAACTAATTTGTTTAATTTGTTAAACACTTAAGAACTTAGTTTCTTTATTTAATTCTTAACCATACAAACATCCAATCATTCAATCAAACCAATCAACTATAATTAGAAAGCAAACAACCAAGCCAATACACAACACTTACGTAATATAAAAACTTAAAATGATTGTTTGTTGATATTAGCCAAATTTGAACCAAGCCCCTGTAATGAATGAAAATTTATGCTTGCTGATGTAAAGTCCTGTATAGATGAATCCAATCACTCTTTCCAAATATTTAGAACTCAAATAAACTCTTGGTAAATTTATCTTTGGGATGTTAACCAAGTAACGTACTCTCGTATGGTTTTTGCAAGATATGGTGTAACCAACGTACTTCCTTTCGGTTTTCGCAACCTAAATCAAAATTGGACTTTAAGTTTACTCGATTTCCAAATATATGTAGTATGTATAATTTAGGTATTTAAAACATCCACGCAGTTGTATATGAACTAAAAATAAAGAATAGGGAAAGAGAGAATGAGACGGGGATTTTTACGAGGTTCGGCTTATACCCAGCCTACGTTCTCGCTTTGGCAAACCACAAAAGGATTCACTAAACTTGTTCCTTTAACGGGCGGAAAAAACTTTTACAACACTCCTTGGTTAACGCTAGAGCCCGCCTTCTCCAAACGATATCCCCTCGTCCGTCTACTCCTTACATAGGCTAGAGTCCGCCTCTCTAAGCAATATCCTTTTGCTTAGCCAACGATCCAAATAACCCTTGGAATCGTCAATCTATAAGAAATAATTCAAATAGATGCGTACAAATAATGCTCACACAAAGAGCTGATTAGTACACTTTAGAAACTAATATACTTCAAATTCAAACTATCAAAAAAAATGAAGTAAGAAGCTCTATGTGAATATCACCGGATTACTTTTCTTTGATGAGGATCAAGAACTTAAATTGGATGCTTCAGAGAAGTTGTAAAAGCTCAGAGATTTTTTAGAAATTTTGCAGCAATTCAGAACTTTAGAAACAAAATAGCAAGAGCTTTGAGTGAAAGATATCTTGAAGGAATTTTCAATGCTTGGTATATTTTGATTCTCATAAACCATGTATATATAGGCTTCAAAAACACTTTCATTCGTGCTCCCCAAGTTTCCTTGGAGTGACCTCAAAGTTTCCAAAAATATTAGGGCGCAAGTCAATTGGATTTGAAAAAGAGAAGTTTAAAAAATATGCCCGTTGCTGTAATTCGGTTGCCTGAAGTGCAACCTCAGTAGCTTGAGGTACGTTTAGGAGCCTGAAGACACAAGGTCAGACGTCTGAAGGTACACAGCCTGTTTAATTTTCTTCAGTAAAAATCTTCGGTTGCAACCTCAATCGTCTGGGCAGTACACAACCACTTTCCTTCTTTCTTTTTCAAAGACATTTGGTTTCTTTGCTTTCTTACTCTTGAAAACATTTTTTTGGGGTATTAAAATAAATTCTCTAAATCCATATTTATCCCCTAATGAGCTTCATTTCATTCATAATGACATTTTTAACTTTGAAGTACTTACATGAAGATTTCCTAACAATATGAACATTTCTTGTTCTTTGAAACTTCATGATTCTCTTGAAGCTTTGAGTTCATTCCATCTTCAGATGTCTTTGAGCTTCCCTTTTTGATCTCTTCAAGACATATCACATACTTTTAAGCTTTGTTGATGATCTTTCAAAACTCTGTTGGTTTTGGCTTTCTAAGTTGCCTAAAAAACATCATTACTTGAACACAAAATGTCATCAAATCTTTTCTTCATTGGTTATCATCAAAACAAGAGGTGAAAGCCTTGTTAGGCTAACATATAGGATTAGCATCCATATGAAGCACCACTCCTCTCCTTATAATGCAGAAATATACATTACTTGACCTATGGGCTCTTCTTATAATGCTGAAATATATATTACTAGACCCAAGGGCTTAAGCCAACTAGTCTTGAGTTGAGCCATGTATATAAGCACCCATCATCCATTTAATTTTTTGAATGTGCGAGTAACTCAAAAGGGGAATTCTAAAAAATCTCCCCTCAATTTTGAGTACTCTCCCTCTTAAGCAAACTTTGTTACTTGTCATTCGACCAACTATGATCCATTACTCAACCATTGAAAAGCCTTGAAAAAAACCATAGGAATTAACTCATATATAGTATTAACATTTGTAGAATTGACCACTCCTTATCTTAAGATCAACATCCATAAGAACACATGCATGAATGCTCGAGATCAATTTGAACCATGGCTCTAAAACCACTTACTAAGACTATAAGTATGATGAAATAAGTAAAGGTTTACATGGTTTGACCAATAACTACATCCACTGAAAAAGATGGAAGGGGAGTTTCATTACTGGGGAAGAGTCAAAACACAAAAGCACTTGAAATGTCATACTTGGCCACACTCTAAAGAGACCCAAAATGAATCCTAAATACTCCCCCCCCCCCCCCCCTCCCTTAAAAAATATTTAACTCACTTTCAAATCAAAGGAGGCAAATTTACTCCACCTTGAAGTTAACATTCTCTTTATTATTATTTTTCCCCTCCTCTTCTTAAATGCTATTAATTACAAATAATTCCTCTCTTTGAATGAGAGTAGAAAAAACACTCTATTTATTACAAATAATTCCTCTCTTTGAATGAGAGTAGAAAAAAACCCTCTATTCATTACAAATAACTCATCTCCTTGAATGAAGGATTTATTATGAAGCATAGGTGCATTGGCTAAGGCATGGGGGGAAAAATGAAAGCATTCGTATAGGGTTGGCCACTAGGGAAGATTTGTTGCATGTAAAGTGTGGGCTATAGCCCCCACTCATATAAGTTTAGCTACAAGGTTGAATTTTTTTAATCCTATCTACTTTCTTTTTTGTATACAGTGCTCAATATGTAGCATAAGTTGCTGCTATATGCATAAGTCAAGTCATTACTAGCCTTAGCCTCCCTCGTGAGTGGCTAAAAGTCCCTCATCTCTCTTCTCTTTTTCTTTTTTTTTTTTAATTTTTTGTATTTTATTTATTTGTTACTTTAACTCTCTCTCTCTCTCTCTCTCTCTCTCTCTCTCTCTCTCTCTCTCTCTTACAATTTCTAAATTATTTCTCTCTTTTCTCTACTATATGGAGGTAGTTGTTGCATAAAGGATATGCTACAAGGCAATAATGCTGATACTATATATCTCTCTCTCCTTACTAACTCCTATCCCTCTTTATTTCTCTAACTCTTTCTATCTTCTCTCACACATTCCCTCATATATCTTATCTCTTTATTTTATTTTATAGTAGCCATGGCAACAATGATGTTGGTGTAATGGTTGTTGTTGCACTACAAACTTCCTAGCACCCTCTAAAAATTCTAGAACAATTAATCAAAGCATAAAAAAAAAAAAAGATTCATTGTTCATACACATATAGGGATGGATGCAAAGAAAACAAACCAGGTTGATATGGCAAATCAAGAAACCACATCTTTGGAAGAATATATGAAACCAGAATAAACCATGTCCAAAAATAAAATCCTACTTTTTATAACAAATAAATATTCATGTTGTTGAATGTTAAAAATAATGACTCAAGATTCATGGATGGGTATAGAGAATACCTTCTTGGAAAATGAATTCGAACATTAATGAAGAAACCCAAGTTTTTAATCCTTGCTTCCAAACTCCCAAAAATCTAGCTTTTGCATGTCCTCAAAATTCTTCTCTTATAGCTCTAAGTTTGAACATATGTCCTTCATTTTCCTCCTTCATGTGTCTAAGCCTCCTCCTTTAGCTTCTTGTTCGTAAAGCTTAGAAATCTAGGGATTTATTTTTAGCTTCACCTTCCAACAATGCCCCCTGAGGAACAAAGAGCTTCCCTCCTTGTCCCAAAGGATGTTTGGGCAACACTCGCCCACCTAATCACAAAAGGAAAAGATATATATAAATGAGGGATAACCCTCATTTCAATAATAGAGGTCTCAAACAATAAAATTTAGGTATGAAATTAACCCGAGCTTGAGACAAGTCCATGAAAATTTGGAAGAGGGAAAGAGAAATTTTCAATTAATTGTATTAAAGTCTAATTAATCAAGAATTTACCAAGATTCAACTAATTGACATCAACAAGAGATAGTAAACCCCTAAGGCTAGGTGTATTTTAGTAATTCCATCAATCAAGGATCAAAATAGGTTTAATACGCTAAGAGACAGACTAAGCGAAGCAAAAAAGGGTTTTCAATGAGATGGATAGTGAAAAATTTGACAGATAAGTCACCCTTACTGCCACTCCACAGTTCATCACAGAAGAAAGGATTCACTTAGCCAAGCCTGACGGAGCAATGCCACGTAGAGGTAGAAAAATTAAGTTCGATCAAAATGGATATCAACACACCCACTCACTTTACAAATGAATGGGGTCTAGGTTAAAATTAAGAATTTTTCTAGGAAAAATAAAATTTTAAAAAAAATGGAAAAGAAGAATGTACTTTAGTGCTCATCAATAGACTCTTCATCACCTCTCTCAATTTGCTCACCAACTTTGCATGTCTTAGCATCTCTTTAATCCCCTAAAAGCCAGATGTCATTTTTTGGTGGCTCCATCTAGGCTATTCAACCATCCTCTTCCTAGCGTAGGCTCACAAGTGGTAGTGTTACTCGATCCTCCTCTACAACTCTAACTCAATAGGTCCGTGTTTCATTAATCACACAAGGTACTCAAAAGGTGCCCTTTACCTCAGTCTAACTTCTATTGCTTCCTAATGTAGTGACACTAGCCTAAGTCTTCAATGAGGCACACCTTATCGCCTAATTTTGTCCTACGCACCTTAGGGAAGTTATGTGGTGGGTCTTAAGAAAGAAAAGGTGTTTGTAGTAGGTATATTGATGTCGTTAAGGATATGTATGATGGAGTAATGACTCTTGTTAGAACTATAGGTGGAGAGACTAAAGAATTCCCAATCATAATAGGTATATATCAAGGATCTACTTTGAGTCCTTATCATTTAGTTTTAATGATGAATGAATTGACTAGAAGTATCCAAAATGAGGTTCAATGGTGTATGTTGTTTGCAAATATTGTCTTGATTGATGAAACTGGGGATGGAGTAGAATCTAAGACATAATTATGGAGAGAAGTTTTAGAATCTAGAGGCTTTAGGATAAGTAGAAATAAAAAGAATATGTGAAATGTAATTTCAATAATATTAGGAGGAATATTGGAAACAAAGTTAAACTTGATAATGAAGAAATCTATGGCACTAGTAGATTTCGAAATGTAATACATAGAGTTGAAGCAGGATGACTAAAATGGAGAAGTGCGCTATATGTGCATTGTGATTGTAGAATACTCTAAAAATTAAAATAAAAGTTTAATATAATGATGTAAGACCAACTATGCTATATGGATCAGAAAATCGGGCGACTAAAAAACAACATATCTAAAAAGTAAAAGTTGTTGAGATGAGAATGCTTGTATGGATAAGCGTATAACGATAAAAGATAAATTAAGAAATGAACATATTTGTGATAAGATAGGCATAACTCCTGTAGAAGATAAGATAAGGGAGAGATGACTCATATGATTTGGGCACTTGCGACTAGGGGTGAGCATTCGGCCAGTTCAATTAATTAACCAAATTAACCAAAAAGTTGTAGTTAAAAAATATCATTAACCAAACCGAACTGGAATTCCATATTAACCAAACTCAAAACCGATTGAACCGAATTTCGGTTAAATTGGTTAATCAATTTAATATTTTAATATAAAATAAAAATAATATATATAATGTATAAAATATATATAAAAAAAATTATAAAATATTAATATATATAATATAAAATATATTTTAATATATATAATTATTTATATTAATTTATACTATTTGGTTAATTTGGTTAACCAAATTAGTTGAACTCAAAAACTGAATTGAAAACCAAATTCAACGAAATTAAAAACCGACTGAATCGAATAAATTTTTAGCCAAACCAAACCGACCAAATTTACTCGGTTAATTCAGTTTTAACCAAATTAAGCTTACCCTTGCAACGTAAGTCACATAGTGCACTAGTGAGGAAGAGTGATTTAGTTATTGTGAGGGGTAGTAGAAGGAGAAAGGAAAGACCTAAAATAACTTGAAATGAGATAATAAGTAAGGATTTAATAACCTTGAATTTGTCGAAGAAAATTGTCCATAATTGCATAAATTGACAAAAAGGAATTCATGTAACCGACACCACCTAGTGGGACTTTCTTATTTTGTTGTTATGCTGTTGCTGTTGTCATAGTAATTAAATACTTAAGGCTTATTTGAAATTCTTTATTTAAAAGCTTTATTTGAAGTGAACCCTACATTGCAGTTTTTATTCCATATCAACTTAATATTTTACAGGTAAAATCCTTGTTTGAAACTAGCTTCCTAGAGTTCATTTAAAAGCCCTAATTTGAGATGAAACCCCCTTCATTGTGGTTTCTTGCCAATTGTCATTTATTTGTTTTTTGAGGAAATTCTTTGTTTGAAACTAGATTCCTATATTTCTTCTAAGAAGCCCTAATTTGAAGTGTTGTCCTACATTATTGTTTATTGTCATATTAATATGATATTTTTATGGGTAAAACCCTTGTTTGAAACTAAATTCTTGTGACTTGTTTGGTTCACTAAATAGCTATTACTTAGAATAAGATAGAATATAGTGAAGATTTTAGGAATGTGGTTAATAGTTATTCCTATATGTTCTTTAATAATTCAATTAACATTTAATAAGAAATGAATATACATTTCCATGATAAATTTTGGGAATAGTTATTCCTTGTGTATTCCTTCCTATGGACTAATAAAAAATTTCACATTATTATTTATTTTATGGTGTAAACATAATTTTTTGTATAGCTAATTGTAATAACCTATTTTACTAATCTATTCTTAGAAGTAGACATTCTACGAACCAAATGTAGGGTTAGCATTCTTTTGAAAGCCCTAATTTAAGGTGAATCCTACATTATTATTTCTTGTCACATTAATTTGATATTTTATGGGTAAATTCATTGTTTGAAACTAGATTGTTAGATTTATTTATAATTTTAGGGTCAGCCTAAATTGAATAGTTGTGATATTTGATGAATTAAAAATATGAAAATTATTTCATTTGAATAGGATATGGATAGATTTTCTAATAGGATGAGAGCAATAGAGAAGCAACAATCATTTCTCCTAAAAAAAAAATGATTAGGAAATAGACACAAAAATTTTGTCCTTCTTGATTTTATGGTTTTGGAAACTTGTTTGAGTTTAGCTTTGCAAAAGATGTCACCTTTTGTTTATGTTATTTTTTTGGCCTAACCATGAGAAACAAGGGGATTCATACTTTGGTGAAAAATTTAGTTATTGGAATAAGAAAGAAAGATTCACTACTCATTTTGAAGGTCCAAATAGTGCTCCTAATTAGTCTTGGAAGAAGTGATAAGATTTGATGAATCAAAGTCAACATATCGAAATTGCTATGTTTAAGCAGTTGGACTAGGCTCAGAGCATATATCGAGAATGTCTAATGACATCAGTTGATTATATTCGCTTCTTACTATGCTAAATTGGTTTTTCATGGTCATACTGAATCTGAGAGTTCTATTATTTAAAAGAATTTCCTTAAGCTTCTCAAATTTCTAGTTGGTCACAATTAAGTAATCAAATATGTGGCCTTGCAAATGCTCCCAAACAATCATCAAAAGATTGAGATGATCAAGAATGTATCGACAAGTAATGATGGTGCTAGCAATATGGATTTAATGGTCTCAAAAGTTTGATTTTTGAGAGAAATCCCTTTGCAGCTTGCTTACTATGTCCATTTCTTTGCTCATTAGCTCCGACTCACATGCACTTATTCTATCAAATGTTGTTGGAGGCTCATGCAAACATCATGACACCCTTTAAATCGTTGAAA
The DNA here is from genome assembly GCF_029873635.1 of Malania oleifera. Lineage (NCBI taxonomy): Eukaryota > Viridiplantae > Streptophyta > Magnoliopsida > Santalales > Ximeniaceae > Malania > Malania oleifera. The sequence goes on along the minus strand of NC_080419.1, from coordinate 58,551,798 downwards.
TCATTTGATTTTACATTCACCTTGTCTTTGATGAAAAAGTGTTGGAAATGACAAATGTACTACCACAAGCTTTGCAAATAAAAGACCAAGATATCATCAATACTATGAAACTAGTTAATATATCAAAGAAGTAGTTATAAATGTTTAATGATAAAGGGTGGGAACCTTTATCAAATAAAGTATTCTTATATTTTAATGGTCTTGATATTGAAATTCACAACATGGATGGAATATTTGTTATTTTCTAGCCAAGCATGGCGTAAAACTCAACAAGTTACGTGCCTACATCACTATTGATATACCCAAAATATATCACCTACTTAGAGGAGACTAGAGTGCAACATTAATGAGGGAAGTTACCGCCCAAGTCAACCGCCACGCCGGAGCAATTGACGTCTGCCTTATAATGGCCAGAGTGATCCACGCCAACGGGGTAATAACAAAAGCGATTCACGCCCACGCCATAACTCACTAATAAATGGTGTATCACCCTTGGGTCAAACTCCTTCATTATAAAAAGGGACTCGAAGAAGAGGCTAAGGTATTTCATTCTAAACTATACTTTACTGTTGCATAAAAAACCTCTCAAGCCAATCCCTGACGTAGGCATCGGAGAGATCCCCCGGAGTACACCCCAGGTCCTCCAAGTCTTGCTTATTTATCTCTTTTCAGGTGGCCGTGATTAGGGATCATGAAGGTCATTCAATTTTTTGCTGCAATAGTTGGCGCAGTCTGTGAGAACTTCTTGAGAGGTTTTCTCTTTCAATTCTTGATCATAACTACATCAAATAATTGAAGGTCGATGCATTGGCTTGATTGAGATCGTCTGAAATGCTGCTGTCCAACACCTAGGCGTACCTTCCAATCCATCGCCAATTAGAACCCTACCTAGCGCAAGCTCTTCATTTGCAGCCTTGGATGGGACACTACCATCAAGAATCTCTACAATCTCTTCTCCACCTACGGTGACCTAGAAGAAGTTGTCGCGATCCTTGGCAAGGTCATTGGGAAAAGTAAATGGTATTGGTTTATCACGTTCAAGCACGTTAATGGCGCTTTGCTAGTGTTAAAGAAACCAAGTAAGAAAATTGACGGAAGAATAACCAAGACCCAGCTTGTGATATTGGGAAATTTCAATCTAATGCGAATCCAATTGTAATTGATGTTTCTATGCACAAGATTTATGTAGCCAACGTGCCTATTCTCAAGGTATGATTTTTTTTTCTATCATAAAAAAAACAAATAGATGCCACAGTTTCAATGCTTGAAGAGATCCACCTTGATGGTTAATAATAATTAATAAAATGTTCAAGTTATTTAATTAATTGAACAATGACCTATGTCCCAAATGCATAGTGGGGTCATGACAGCTGCACTGCCAGTCAAATAAACAAAGTCAAGCTTTTAAATTCAAATGGGTTGGCTAAATGCACCATGGAGTCAAAAATAATGAATCTTACACATTCATGTGTTCTGAACAATGCTCTGAACAGTGAATTTGAAATTGGAATTGGAAATTTGAGTTGAAATTGCAATGCACACTGAAATTGCACCATTGTCGCCACTGCAATTAGCAAAACGCCAAACAACAAAACCGAGCTCCTTAGTGACATTTTGTCAAGCACCTTGAGCCCAATCAGTTGAACAATCCACACCATAATCAAAACAAACAGTAGCAAAATCACCATCATCAACGATAGACATCTCACAGATGTCAATCTCAAACTTAAATCTACCACGAGCATGAGTCACTTCCAAGTCTGTAACCCCACATTCGAAAAATCCAACTGGGAATAGCCTTCGATCGGATCGAAATAAAGACAGAGCAACCATAAAATTGGTGCAACAACCAATTGGACATGAAATCCAACTAGAAAAGAAACTGAAACATCTACAAAACTCAAAGTTGCAAATGGTCGAACACATGGTGCACACAAAACCATTGTACACATAGCTTTAATGTAACGACCTGCTTCCTACTATTTTTTTACTGAAATTTACACTGCTCTGATACTATTTAATTCAAACGAAATTATCAACCTAAGCAGTGAGAAGCTGAATTCATACGACTGAAACCATATATATATAAAATACCAGAGTGCCAGAATATCCCCAAAATATACATATACACTATACTCCATGGACAGGTTGGCAGAAATATACATTTAAGAGATAGTACGATCACATGGTGTACTAGTGTCTATAGTATCAGATCAAGACCCACGTTTCACCTCACAATTTTGGAGAAGCTTGTAGGAGGCTCTAGGGGTCTCAGTTATCATTCAGCACGACGTTTCATCATCAAATGGACAGGCAGTTAGAGAGGATGATTCAGATATTAGAGAATATTCTACGAGCATGTGTGCTAGCTTTTGAGGGTAGTTGGACCCAATATATGCCACTGATATAGTTTGCATACAATAACAGCTATCAAGCTAGCAACGAGATGGCACCTTACGATACGTTATATGATAGGAGGTGCCATTCTCCATTATATTTGGATGAGGTGGGTGAGAGGTGAGTATTGGGACCAGAAATAGTGCAGCAGACGTACGATAAAGTTTGACTTATTAGAGAACGAATCAGTGCAGCTCAGAATCGGTAGAAAAGTCACGTAGAAAATAGCTGCCAGAAATTGGAATTCGAAGTAGGAGACCATGTGCTTCTGAAAATAGTACATTGAGAGGTACTATGAGGTTTGAGAGGAAGGGTAAGCTGAGCCCTAGGTATATTGGCCCTTTTGAGATACTTAAGAGAGTGGGGTCAGTTGCCTACCAACTAGCTTTACCACCAATTTTATTTAGAATAAACGACGTATTTCATGTTTCCATACTGAGAAAATATGTCCCAAATCCCTCCCATGTGGTCAATTGTGTAGAGATAGAGTTCAGAGATTCACTGACTTATGAGGAGGTACCAGTACAAATCTTAGACAGGAAGGAGCAGGAATTGCGTAGTAAGAAAATTCCATTAGTAAAAGTCCTATGGAGAAATCATGCGATGGAAGAAGCTTCTTGGGAGCTTGAGGAAGAAATACAATAGAAATATCTGTACTTATTTAGTGGGGACCAGCAGTAATCGAGAAAAGATGCAGGTAAGTATGTTAAGTTTCTTTTGTGCAGGTTAGTTAATACATGTAATAATTTTCGATTAGTAGGTAGTGTTTTGGTTTTGGAAAAATTTTTCTTTTCTGTATTTGTAATCTCCTAGAACCCTGAATGTAAGCATGGTATTCCTCCGCCACAAGTGAGGGTAAATAATAAAATAAGTAGCCCATTTTCCTCAAAGGATGGTGTTCAATACAAATAGTAAATTTCGAGGACGAAATTTTTAAAGGATGGGAGAATGTAGAGACCCAAATAATTATAGAAATTAAGTAAATAAAAGTAAGGAGAGAAAAGGATTTTTCAAAAAAGACTCAGTAGGGTCTCGTTGATGAACGCAGGATGCTCGTCGACGAGCAGCCTTCTTAGGCTTGTCGATGTGGACTCGTGTCTCGTTGATAAGAACTTACTGAGAGGGTTTTAGTAGAGCCTGAATTTCGTCGACGAGCATTACGAGTTTATCGACAAACTCCCTTTATGGACTTGTCGACGAGGTGACATGTCTCGTCAACGAATCTGCACCTTATAAATATACTGAACTCAGGGTTTCAGTGAGAAAACTCATGCAAAATTCCTCTCTCTCTCTCTCTCTCTCTCTCTCTCTAAGTTTTGTCTCCCCCTCCTTCTCTCTAGATTTTTGGCTTCGTCCTTCACCAGTTTGACGAGCGAAAGCCGCCATGCTACTCCTAGGAAGATTTTCTATAAGTTTGATGGAGTAATTCGTTGGTTAGGCCAACTTGGGCACCAACCCAAAATCTTGGTAAGTTGGTTATTTTAGGTTTTATAAGTTATTTGGTATTTTTGAACTGAGGAAAATGTATTAGGTGAGATAATACTGTAATTTTGTTGGAAAAATGTGAATTTCAGGGTGTTGAATTGGGAACACCACAAGTGCAGGTTTGGTTAAATTTGTGGGCTTTTCAGTAAGTCAGGTAAGAGGATAAACTAAGTCAGCATATTTCATGAAATTATTTATTATTATACAACATTTATTTTCAAAAAAATATGCATGATATGGAATTATGTTTGGGAAATACTGCTATTGAACAAGGAAATGGTTTTAATACATTTTATGAGGAAATATGATTTTACTTTAGATTTTATGTTAAAACACTACTTACACTTGTGTGGCATGAGTATGATTTTCCATGAAATTATGTTATACTGAAATATTATGATTTCTCAGAACAAGCATGTTATGATATTTTTCAGAAAAATCATAAAAACAATACATGAACTATGGTTTTTAAATAATATGTTAACAGCACAAAAGTATCATGATTCAATATGTTATGTTTTATGTTGGCGCAGATGCCGTGCTTTATACGATAAGATATGTCGGCGTAGGTGCCGTGATTTATATGATATGATATGGTCAGTGCAGATGCCATGACTTACATGTTATGATATGCGTGCAGATGTCATGATTATGTATGATATGTCGGATTTCATGAAAAATACTATCATGTTAGATATTTCTATGAAATATGAAACAGTTGTGTATCAATATCATGAAATGTAGTATATGTTATTAGAATCTATATGGCTTAGTTTAGTTTCACGGAGTATGGTACCGTAGCTATATGTTCAAGATCTTGATTATGTTAATGTTACCACACATCTTAGATAGAGTGTGGGAGATGGCAGTCGATGTGGCTTCATGGTAGTGCAGGTCTCCGACTGGCAGTCTAGACCGGGTGAGGGCAAACCCATCGTACTTACAAACTTATATTGACTTAGCATGGTTGGTCAGCCATGGCTAGGTCTCGCCTTCGGGCCGCACAACCCTATCATGTGGGGGGCAAGACAAGACATCAGCTAACTATCCATCCTGGGTGTTATTTCAGTATTGTACAGTTATATAAGATAATTCACATGTACATAAATTTAGTATGTTATAGTATGTTATGTCAAATCATGTTTTATTGAGAAACTATACAAGCAGTTTTACATGTTATACAATTAAGTACAGTCCATGTTTATGTCATGATGATACCCATGTTATCACACACTGATTTTAGTTTATCTCCCTTACTAAGAGGTGTCTCACTCCAACATTACAAAAATTTCAGGAAATCCAGGTAGGAGGGCGGGTAAATCCCTGCAACAGTAGAGGTTGACCATGCCACCCTGTCAGAAGGGTAAGTAGGTGAGTTAGGGTCAGATAGGTTTTGAGATTATGACCCTAGGATACTTTTTGGGTCTTTTGTGGATGATTGTATATATATGACATATTCAGTACAACTCTGGTATGGTTTCTGGTGTTCTATGGTGTATATGTAATTTTTATGTTTTTCGCTACTTAGGTATCAGAGTTGTATGATAGGTATATCCTTGGTACCTATGGGTCTAGGTTGATCACGACTATGACTGTTTAACGGGATATCAGGATTATTATGTATGTTATTATGTGGAAAAAAATATATAGTAAAAATAGGTAGGTTGTTACAATTAAAGTGTTGAGGCAATCATCCTTGCCTGATTCTCAAGGTATGGAATTTTCTCCTTCAAATGGTTTCTTTTAGTAAGAACCTAATTTTTATGTTTAATAAATAATGAATAATAGGAACAACTTGTCCTATCATTTGAAAATCACAGTAAAGTTCTCTATAGTAGGTAAATAGCCTAAAAAATGAGTACAACTCATTAGATAAAGAAAAATTAGCTCAATTGAGGCTTAAAGACGGCCCAACTAATGAGCAACTTTCATGAGGCTTAAAGATGCCCAGAAGATGAGTACGACTCATTAGGCAAAGAAGACCGGCCCAACTAATGAGCAAAGCTCATAAGGCCAGAAGATGCCCAAAAGATGAGCACGTCTTATTAGGCAAAGAAGACCACCCCAACTAATGAGCAATCTTCATGAGGCGTACAGATGCCCCAAAGATGAGCACGACTCATGAGGCAAAGGAGATCAGCCTAACTAATAAGTAACGCTCATGAAGCCATAAGATGTCCAAAAGATGAGCACGACTCATTAGGCAAAGAAGACCAACCCAATTGATGAGCAACGCTCAATGCCCAAAAGATGAGCATGACTCATTAGGCAAAGAAAACTGACCCAAAAGAGCTGCTCGACACAAATATCCCACGAGGAGCTACTCGACACAAATGTCCCATGAAGAGCTACTCGGCACAAATGTCCCATTAAGTGCTGCTCGGCACAAACGCCCACAAAGAGCTGCTCAGCGCAAATGCCCTATGATGAGTTGCTCAGTGCAAATGCCCTATGATGAACTGCTCAGCACAAATGCTCCACGATGAGCTGCTTAGCAAAAATGCCCTACGATGAGCTGCTCGACAAAAATACCCCCACGAAGAGCTGCTCGGCACAAAGGCCCAATGAAGAATTGCTTGGCAAAGCCAAAAGTGCAGTTGGATTGACTCAAGTAAGCCGAAGCACGCCCCAAACCTGACTTGGCAAGCTGTAGATAAAGAAGCAACAAATAGGGTAAAAAAATAATAAAATAAAATGAAATAGAATAAAATAAAACACACAACATTATTTCGGATCGGGTCATCATTTGGATCAGACACAACTAGGCTTTATAAAGCCTAATAAGAACAACTTTCGAACTTTGGAAACGAATTTCAAAATTCGAAATTAAAAGGGAGGCAACTGATATATCCAAAATATATCACTTACCTAGAGGAGACCAAAGTGCAACATTAATGAGGGAAGTTATCGCCTAAGTCAACCGCCACGCTGGAGCAATTGACGCTTGCCTTATAATGGCCAGAGCAATCCACGCCAATGGGGTAATAACAGGAGCGATTCGCACCCACACCATAACTCACCAATAAATGGTGTATCACCCTCAGGTCAAACTCCTTCACTATAAATAGAGACTTGAAGAAAAAGTTAAGGTATCTCATTCTAAACTCTACTTTACTGTTGCATAAAAAACTTCTCAAATCAATCCTTAACTTAGGCATTAAAGAGATCTTCCGGAGTACACCTTGGGTCCTCCAACCCTTACTTAATTATCTCTTTTCAGGTGGTCGTGATCAGGGATCATGAATATCGTTCAATTTTTGGCTGCAACAACTATCATGTTGAGTTATTTTATACTTTTGTTGATAAACTTTAATAGCTTAATGCATGTTTAATTAAGGTAAATATTGATTTGCTTTGTTGTGTAACATATCTTAATCTAGATGATATTTTCTTTGTTTTTAATAAGCAAAAGTTGATTTATTTTACTCAGTTTTACCCTTTTGAATTTTCTTCAATTCGATAAATATCATGACTCTTAATACTCAACTTGCAACTTACATTCTTAATAAATAAACTAGCTCTAAATTTTTTATTTAAAAGGGATTGGTAGGCTTGCGAAAATTTTGGTTTAGACAAGAAAAAATATTATTTATCCATTACTTTATTTGCTTGTGAAATTAGTACTGATTTTATCTCTGGCTAGTGCAAGCATAAAAATGACATTTTTTTTTGGGATGAAAGTAGTGAAGAATTGGTTTCATAATTGGATGGGATAGCTCTCCATATACGGCACGCAGAGGTCACGTGGAGGGCCAGCTCGTCTTGCCATAAAAGCGCTGAAACGGATAGAGGAAACCCTAAGACAGAGATCCTTCGAGACTCAGGCTGCCGACTTGCAAAGGATATCGGAAAGCAAGGTGTCTGCCTATGGTCTATGGCCATGGCCATCGAGAATCTCATACTAAAACACGGGCATCTCAGAAAGCCATTGCTTTGTCTCAATCAGCTCTCGGCTCGCTATGATGCCCACACCATCTCACTCTCCTTTTCATACTCTTTCTTATTCTTCTTCTTCGTATTTCAAGTTCTCTTGCATATCTTTTTTCTTGCAGATGCTTGGGATGTCTCTTTCCATCTCTTCTGGACTTAGATTTTTTTTTTTTTTTAAATTATATATGTTTTTAAATTTTTTATTATGGCCAGGATGCACACGGGTTCTTTCACTTTTTTATTTATTAGGGCTGTGCGATTACTCTTCCTTGATCTATTTTGTTTTTTGCCGAATTGACCGAAAGTGATAGTTCTTATATGGAAAACGTAAAGAGTGTCAATTCCTATTTCCTGGTTCAGCATTCCGAAACCTCACTCTCTCTGAAATGCTTAATTTTATGATGAAAGATTTTTCCAAAATGATTATACAGTTCCATTTCAATATGCGCATCTTTGTGCTTAAATTTTGCTTCTTTTGCAGTGGAGAAATCAATTATTTAATGGGCATTGAAGCTTTTTTTTTGGCTGGATTTGAAACATCGAAAGCGCACAAGGCTTAGTGCTTGGTTCTACCTGAAATTGAAGTAGGTGAGAAATAGAGGAAGAATCGGAGTGATACTGTGAGTCACACTCACAATCACAATTTTAGTTTGGTTGTATGAATAGTTAGAAACAAATTTAACCATTGATTTAAATTTGTATTGAGGTTGAATATAATAGAATGTAAAATTATATTTAATTTTTTAAAAAATTTACTCAAAATTTGGTAAAATTAAGTGGTAATGGTTGAATGATGAATTCAAATATAACTTTGTAAACTAGTTTTGAATATGCAATTATACAAACTAAAAATTTTAATTTAATGTAAGTTATATTTTCCTATTATACGTATACTTAAAAATTATAAATAGAAGTAATATTATTTATTTATTGATTTATTTTGCATAAGATAAGAAAAATTAATATTTTATCAGCATAGAGAGACAATTAAAATGTAGAGAAAAGCGTCTTAGAGCATCTTGGGCGATAGAATTTATGAGGCTAAACACTCGTTTCCTTATTCTGATTGATATAAAGTTGGCTTCTTCAAAGGAAGAGATTTATTTGAATTAATGAAAGGCTTTTTTGAAGCGAAAATCAAGAATAGATTTGTTCAAGCTTGGGGGCAGAAGTAATAGGCTCCTCTCTCTTTTAATACAAAGAGAGTAAAGAACCAAATCGGATTTCTTATGAATTCGAAAGGGTAAAAGGTTGAAGTGTTTGAAGGTATCAAAAACTCTCTCTGACTTTTATCAAAATCTTCTGGGAAAAAGCAGCACTCATGTCACTCCTGGCAACTAGAATTTTGTTCGAGATTTATGTTGTACTGGGTACTTGGTGTTAAACATTAATATTATAACTATTGCTATTGAATATATAATCAAAATTAAAGTAATGTAAAAATTAATAATAAAAAACAGTAATAAAGAAAAAGATTAGAATTTATAAGATTCGATATAGAATTACTTGAGTATCACCGATCAATCATCTATTTCTAGACAATCCACTATTTCTAGACAAATTATGTTGAGGTTAAAATGTGAAGAAAAGCTTCTTAGAGCATCTTGGCGGATAGATTTGTGAGGCTAAAGAGAAACTTCTTAAGCTCAAGCTGCTCTCACTTGTTTCCATATTCTGATGATATAAAGTTGGCTTCTTCCAAGGAAGAGATTTTTTTTTCTGAAGCAAAAATCAAGAATAGATTTGTTCAAACTTGGGGGCAGAAGGAACAGGCTTTTCTCTCCATCTCTTAATACAAAGAGAGTAAAGAACCAAATCGGATTTCTTATGAGTTGGAAAGGTGAAAAGGTTGAAGAGTTTGAAAGTATCAAAAACTTTCTCATCGACTTTTACCAAAAAGCAGCACTCATATCACTCCTGTCTTAAGAGATTCAGGATCTTATTATATTTTTTCTTTATATTAAATGCTGCTAAAAATAAAAATTTATTAAAATTTTTTTTTAAAAAAAAAAAAGTAAATGTAAATGATGTTTAAAATTATATTTTCATTTATTGATTTGAAATTTATTTTATTTTATTTTTATTTTCCTTAATAATCAAATACGAAAAAGTGAGTTTCTTCATATTTTTCTTTTCTTCTCCTAGGGATCGTTCCAATCTTAATAAATTTCAATTGAATAAATCAAGAAAAGAGTTATTTATTTAGTTCAATCATGTTTGAAATTTGGAAAATATTGGGGAAAAGAAAGAAAAATAAGATAGATTTTATTTTTTCATGTTTGATTATCAAGGAAAATGAGAAGAAAAAAAAATTAAATAAAATATACCAAATTAACAAAAAAAAAATAAATTAATTTTACACATGCTTAACATTTTGTATTTTCTTAATTTTTAATCATTTAGAACAATTTTTTTTTAATTTTAAATAGTACTTAATATAAGAAAAAAATATAGTAAAAAATGAATATCTCTTTTATTTTATTTTTTTCCTTTTCTAACTAAAATCCTTTTATCTAAAACAGTCATAAGAAAAGCTAAAATAAAGAAAGTTTTCTTCTCTTTCTCAAATGATAAAAATCTTGGTCTAGTGGTTATAATTTAATGTTTTACAAGACTTGTTGGCATATTATTGAAGAATGATCTGCACAAAGCTGTTTTGTCTTCTTTTTTTTTTTTACTTTAAAAAAAAAAAACTAATTCTCTCCTTTTAAGGAAGATCAGTGCTAAAACTAATTCAAACCCAGTTGAGTTCAGACTTGTAGCTTGTTGCTGTTGGGTCCAGCCCACATAAGTAATAAAAAAAAGGGGGAGCCCATGTGCTAAAAGCCCATTAGGGCAAATTAAAGGAAGTCACAATGTGAGTGCCGCTATCGGGTAGAAAAATTGGAGCGCACAACACTGTGTATAGCAATGTGAGCATTAGTGTGTTGTGTAGTCTTTATCAACTCGACGATCGGAAGGCTTTTTGTGATCCGATTTTGCTAAAATTTGGCGAGTATGTTCGAAATTTTTCGACCTTCGCTCTGGACGGTGGAGATTTATTTTAGAGTTTCGGAGGATCTGATTTTGTAAAACTAACAGTAATTGTGTTCGGGTGACTTCTTTATTCTCATTCTTATTTTATCGCGATTCTTTTGGAAACCATTTTTACTCTAAGTTTGTGAACATTTTTTTGTGATTGTACTGCTATAATTTTTGCTTGTATTATTGTAAAAATTTTATTGAGTCTCATAAGCCCCGTGATTTTTATCCTTCACATTAGAGATGTTTTTTACTTTAAAAATCGTGGGGTTCTTATTGTGGTGTGTGATTTATTATTATTGTTGGTTATTTTTGCTCGTCACAGATTTAATTTTTGGGAAAGATGTATCTGTTGTGTTAGTTATCTTATTACTTTCCCAACAAGTGGTATCAGAGTTTGGTTCATATAAAATATGGAAGACAACGTAGGTACTATGTGCAAGCTCACTGTAGTGATTTCAAAAAAATAAAATAAAATAAAATAAAATTAATTAATTAATTAATTAATAAATTTCAATTAAATAATTTAATATAATATAATATTAATTAATCACAATTGCAATTGCAATTGCAGAGACCCCCATGGATTCTTTCTCTCTCTTTCCTTCGTCCATCTCTTTCTCTCTCCAATTTTCTTAGCAAATGTGCGCCGATTGAAGAACAAAAAACATTCCTGAGTTCCAATTTCAGTCACCAACATTTTAATTGGAGAGATTTCGTAATTTGAGCGTCATAGGCACCACTCATAGGATAAGATAAGGGGAATAGATTATAGTAGGTATTTTAAAAAATTTACCTAATTAAATGGCAGCATGTGAATTTGATTAGATTTGTGTTATTTAAAATATGCTCGATCTAAATTGAGTATGAGAAATTAATTATATTTATGTTTAGATTTTATCTTAAAAATATGTCTGAGTTAAGTTAAACTGTAGGGATTTGATTATATAAGATTTTTGGGAATATTTTGGAATTGAATTAAATAGGTGAAATTAATCCTACCCTTATTTTTGACAAAAATATATTTTTCCCAAGTAGTTATTATATTATGGATTATCACAATTTGACCATCTAATTATCCACCTAATCCGCTATGAATTATCGGATCTAATCTACTTTATTAAGTTTACGGTGGATGCTATTATGGGACAAATCAAAACATTACATTGATTATAAAGGCTTCAAGGTTTAAAGTAGTTGTTGTTAGAATTCACAAAATTGATTAGCAACCTTGATTTCCTAAAAAGAAAGTAGAAAGAGCTTGGAGGACCTAAGGTATATTCTAAGGGACCTCTTTGATGCTTAAGTAGTGTAAAAGATGTGTTGTAGTTGTCTTTTCTCCCTCGAGAATGCTCTTTTTATAATGAGAGATTCCTACGGAATTTAATACAGGGTGTCTTTAATTCAAAAAAGCCCTTTCATCTCTCTCCGTTACTGGAGAGTTACAAGGTCTTTGTTCATCCTTTTTTTACGTCAAGATGTCTTTTTGTTTTCTTGTTATATATATTTATCCTACATCAATTGGCCTCCTATCCTGAGTAGAGTTCATCTATTATTTATATGAGCATAGTTTATCTATAATTTATGAGTCAGGTTCAACTATGATTTTATGAGCAAGCTTCATCTATCATTATGAGCAAAGCTCATTTTGTGAATTATGAACATAAACCATCTTTCAATTTATGAGAATAACTCATTTGTCAATTATGAGTGTAGCTCATTTATTAATTTATGGATAAAGCTAATATGTCATTTATGAGTATAGACCTTCGGTCAATTATGAACATAACTCATATGTTATTTATGTGCACAACTCATTTGTCAATTGTAAGTAAAGCTCATCTGTCGATTTATGAGTATGACTCATTTGTACGTGGCCATTTTGCAAAGTGAGACTATTTTGCCTTTTGTTCCTTACTATTTTGTTAGTGGGCCTATTTCACATTTTGTACTTTGTAACCTCATAGTATGACTCTTTAGGACTTAATCTCTACAACCCTATTCAGTAGTTCCTTTACGATTGAGTCACCTTGGTATTTTCCTACACATGAAATGCTATTGCATTCTTACAATATTACTACAACGAAAAATTATAATCTACTAATGATATATATAGTTAGCAATAGAAATGTATCATTAAAAGTTGCCTAAAAATAAATTGTATTAGATTTATTTTTAGTGCACTCATCTATTGATAAATTTTACTATTGATGATTTTTTAATTTTATTTCATTTTTAATTTTTTTGCATTAATTTAATTTCATTTGACATTGTATGAAACCATCCATATATTTTTTTGTTGTGTAAATGTTGACATTGATACTTTTCATTCACTTTTTTTTTCCAAACAATGTGCATAGAACCTCAGAGTTCAAATGTACCTTGATGGCTATATTGTATTTTTTGTAATTATAATAAAAATCTAAAGCTAATTTTATCATGAAAAAACATGACTTATTGACTAAAGAGGAATTTGATTATTTCACTTTCTTTTTTTTTAATTTACCCACTCAATGTTATAAATGTGAGATTTATATTTAATATTTTAAATTAAATAATTTCATAGAGAAAAATACTTTTCACGTGCAAGGCATGTGTGTTTTCACTTGTCTCATGTAAGAAAAATGTATAGAGATGGAGACAAAAAAAAATGCTTTCATGCTAACCCCAAATAGGGGTTAAGGGAGAGAGCCTCCTACTATGGCTAAAGTTTCAAAGCCCATGTGCTATACAATTTTTTTTTTTTTTATTTATTTATTGCTTCCATGTGCTATATATATATATATATATATATATATATATATATATATATTAAAAAATAAGGTATACTCTCAAGAAGGGGGTGAATTGATATTTAAAATTTTCTTTACAAACTCTTTTTATAAGTTACTTTGGTTAATTTTGAATCCCAACTATCTTTCTTTTCAACTATCACACACAAACACAATGATCAAGAATCCTTTGAACTTTAACCAACAATTATACCAAGTTCAATATTAAAGACCAGCTTAGTTAAATTCTGAAATTTTCTCTAATATTCAAACTCACAATCAATGAATAAATATGAGATCAAGACTTATTTTTAAATTGACAAATAATTAAGTTTCAACTTTAATATTCAGTTTCAAGCTCAAAATATTTTCACAAAATTAATCTCAGCTTTAAAATAATATTTCTTGAAATATTCTTGAAGAACAAATATTACAATCAGCTTATAACAATTCAGCTTTTCTTTTTCAGATTATAACATAATTGAATTTCTCAAGATTTATATCAGCTGAGCGATAAAACAATTCAGATTTCAGAGATGTATCAAAAACTCAATCAACCAATCAATAAGTTAATGAACTTTGATATTTATGAATCAACATACTCCCTTTAATCAAGGTTTCCGTAATTCCCAATGACAAATTAATTTTCAATAATTAAGTAAGCATCCACGCAATTTATATATGCAGAAAATTAAAGAGAGTAAGGTAAGGAGAGTGACACCGTATTTTTACAAGGTTCGGTCCAAGACATATGTCCTTGCACCAAGCAAACCGATGTGAGCATTTCCATTTCCAACTTTTTTATTAGGCAAAAGTTACAACTTCGCTAACGAGAATCCCCTCTCGTTAGTCCAATGATCCAATCCCCCGAACCGTTAACAAATCTCTCTAGCAAGAATCTCTTTTCGCTAGTCCAATGATTCAATAACCTGAACCGTCAAAAATCACCAAGAAACGATTTGGTGCACAATGAAACTCTCAAAAGAGCTTATTAGTAAAATTGAATGCACAATAAATATACTTTAATTGAATATCAATATTGTTAATTTAGGTGTAATCCCAAGAGGGGGGTGAATTGGGTATTTTTAAAAACCTTTAATATTATTTACTACTTAATCTCTATTTCTATATTTAAAAAATTAATTGCAGGGGTTTGAGGCTGATTTAAATTAGTATATCAATGAATTCTTTTTACCCAATTAGGTGCGTGTGGAGTTATTCAACGTACACATGTAAGATAGATATTGAAATGCGATGCGAAAAATAAAAAGAGTAAAGGAAGAGAGAAGACAAACACAATTTTTACGAGGTTCAGCCAACCCGGCCTACGTCTTCACCTTGAGCAACCCACTTAAGGATTCCACTAAATCCATGTTACTTTAATCGGGATAGAGCTTCCCTTACATCCGTTGCTTACAAGAGGCACAATTTTCTCCTGACGCAATTCACAACTCGAACCGTGATTACAATATAATTTCAAATCTGCAAAACAACTCAAAATTTGCTTCTAACAAAGCTAGTGAGTACAATTGAAACCTAACACATATTCATATGATAAAACTTGAAGGTCAGTATGTATGAAACGATACAATCGTTATATGAATGATTTGCTTCAACCAATTTCCTTTTTATCAAATCTCTCAAGTAATGATATAAGTAAAGCTTTGGAGAAAATTAAGGTTCTAGTTCAACTTGCTAAAAGCACAAATATCAAATGTGAACTTATCAAAAGCTTTGTCTTGAATATTATAACGATCAAAATCAATATGCTTTCTTTCAAATATTCAACCACAATATGATCTTTGTAATATGCAAATATATATATATATATATATATATATATAATATGATTTTCAAAGATCAAAACCTAATATAATATTTTTTAGTAAATATCCCTCAATAATATATATAGTTATGCACTCTATGGATATTTAATCAAGTGGTTTTGTAATATTGAAAATATCAAGTCTTTAAATGAAAACTCACTTGAATAAAAAATATTTAACCAATGGCTGAAGATTTTCTCAAGTAGTGATCTTATCAAAACGATTTAATATATGCATACTCAAGATCAACCTCTCAACTAATATTCAATAATGAGTTTTGTGATGAAAAGCTCTTTGAAAAATAAATATCAACAAGCAAATCAGTTTAGATGAAAAACTCTAAGAGAATAACTATTAACAAGTAGATCAATTTACCAAACCTCAATACAAAAATGATTGCATAGTGATTGCTAGATTGCCTTTTGAAAATCGAGATAGCCTTAGCTCAGATTTGACGTATAAACTTTGAAATCCCAAGCAAAAGTTTCAGAATTGTGTTCAAAGTTGTGCTTAACGTGCAATTTTCTTAATCATATGCCAAAGGTTTGTTCTCTTATCTTTTCTTGGGGCACTAGGGTTTAGATGTTGATTATTTAGGTAACCTTCCCCTTAGAATGAATCTTAACAGTCGAATTAAAAAATAGTTCGCGTGTTCTCTCATTAAAAAATCAAAATTTTAAATTTTCCCGCAAGTTCATATGACTGAGGGTTAAGGCTCAGACGACTAAAGTTCCTTGAAGTTTTGAAAAAAATTAACTTGGACACAGGGTCAGATGACTGAAGTTGGGGTTCAGTCTTCTGAAGTGTCGAGTTCAGACGACTGAAGTCTGAGTTCAGTCTTCTGATGTGCTTCTACCAAGTTCTGTGTTTCACCATTAATTCTTCAATCAATTGAACTTAATCTTCAGTCTTCTGAAGAAATTTTTCAAACGACTGAGCTTAACTTCGGTCTTCTGAAGTTAAATCTTCAGACGACTGAACGTGGAGTTCGGTCTTATGAACTGTTCATTTTTTGGATTTTTCCTTTTCACTTTGAAAAATCTGCTTTGCTCTCTTTCTTTGCTCTTATATAAAATACTTTACGGAGTTTTTAGAAATATCTCTTAGTCCATAAATATCCCCTAATGATGTTCATGAGATGCTTGAGTCCTAAGGTCAGTTTAGGGTATAATTTGAGCCTCAAATTAAATCATATGAGAGATGTGAATACATTCAGTTCTAAATACCCATTCCCACGACGATCTTGAACTCGCCGCTTGCATCTTCATTCTTCAACTCTTTTAGTTCCATGGAGTTTGCCAAGATGTATATACTTTAGTCTTCATGGCTTCCATGACTTTCTATCCTTCCGTGCATGCTAAATATTGTTCCTGTTCACAATTTCAATGCACAGATCAAATTCCAAGTGATTTGTCATTATCAAAACCGAATTGGACTCATAGAGTCAACAATCTCCCCCTTTTTGATGATGATAAATACACGAGCAAAAATATAAAATGGGTTACACCTAACAAGGCTCCCCCTCAAATAATGCATCAAATATGCTAATGTCAAATGAAATATGTTCATGCCCACACACAATTAGTTTTTCCAAACCATTTTTACTATAGCCTAATTCTTCTTCCTATAGCCTGATTCCCATTTTTGCTTTGATTCTCTCCCCCTTTTGACATCAACAAAAAGGTGTATAATAATAATACATGAGTAGACATAATCTTATGTTCTTCTCCCCTTTTAAATCTTAAAGTTTTAAACTTATTCAACCATCAAATTTTAAAGATTGTACTGTAAAATGTGTCTCTCTATGTTAATTCAATTTACTTCTCCCTCTTGCTAATGCAGACATCTGTGTTATTGAATGTAAATTGCAATGTGAACATACACAGTGTGTCAAATTTCATATATCACTAAGGTTCAAAGATTACGTGATGATGAATATGTGTAAGCCGATATGCTCTTATCATGATGTGAACAAATGTGATACCGAATGAGAACAAATGAGTTGAATATGAATTTTTTGTCAATTGTGAATATTAAGTGACGTTGCTCCCCCTGGATTATATTATCTAATATAATTCTAGGCAATCTCCCGACTATGCATCACGCCTAATTTGGATAAACCTATCCTCGGCAAATGGTTTCATGAATGTGTCTATCCATTGTTCATCAGTACATACAAACTCAAGTGTCATATATCCTTTTTGCACATGATCACGAAGAAAATGATGTCTTATTTCTATATGTTTAGTTCATGAATATAGTATAGGATCCTTTGAGATGTTTATTGCACTCATATTGTCACATATTATAGGTATTGTGTCATAGCTTAGTCCAAAATTCGTTAGTTGTTGCTTCATGTATAGTGTTTGAGCATAACAACTTCCTACCGCTACGTATTCTGCCTCACCTATGGAAAGAGCTACTGAATTTTGCTTCTTGGAAAACCAAGAGACTAACGAATGTCCTAAGAAATGACATGTACCACTCGTGCTCTTCCTATCCACTTTGCTACCAGCAAAATCGGCATCTAAATAGCTGATAATCTCAAAAGATGTATACTTAGGATACCATAATCCAAGTTCCACGGTTTCCATCAGGTATCTAAGTATTCGTTTGACAACTAACAAGTGTGACTCTTTTGATGTAGCCTAAAATCTTACGCATAAACATACACTAAACATTATGTCATGTCAGCCGGCAATCAGATACAGTAAGCTACCGATCATTCCACAATAGAGCTTGACATCTACTAGTATACCTTGTTCATCTTTGTCTAATTTCATAAAAGAGCTCATAGGTGTTCCTAGTATTTTTCCATCTTCCATATTAAACTTTTTTAGCAGATCTCTAATATACTTTGGTTGATTTATAAAAATTCCATGTTTAGCTTGTTTTATCTGAAGTCCTAGAAAGAAATTTAATCCACCCATTATGCTCATCTCAAATTCATTTTGCATAGTGTTAGCGAACTCATTGCACAAGTCTTTATTTGCAGCTCCAAATATGATGTCATCTATGTATACTTGAACTAGGAGCATGTCATCTTTCTTAGACTTTATGAAAAGTGTTGTATCTATCCTTCCTCTGATAAATCCATTGTCCAGTAGAAAGCCACTTAATCTCTCATACCAAGCTCTAGGAGCTTACTTGAAACCGTACAAGGCTTTTGTTAGTCTATAAACGTGATCTGGATTGTTATGGTATCCAAAGCCTAGGGGTTGTTCTACATACACTTCTTCATTTATGTAGCCATTTAAAAATGCGCTTTTGATGTCCATTTGATATAGCTTGAAATCCTTAAAAGCTGCATATGCTAAAAGCATTCGAATGGCTTCCATTCTAACTACAGGTGCAAATGTTTCTTCAAAATCTGTACCTTCTTGATTATATCCCTGAGCTACTAATCTAGTCTTATTCTCACAACTATTCCATGTTCATCATTCTTATTCTTTTATATATATATATATATATATATATATATATATATATATTTGGTTCCAATGATTGATTTATCCTCAGGTCTAGGAACAAGTGTCCATACTTTATTCCTCTCAAACTGATTTAACTCTTCTTACATGGACAACACCTAAGATTCATCATCTATGACTTCACTCACATTCTTAGGTTCTTTTTGAGATAGAAATGCGAAATAACTAATCATATTCCTAAGTGAGGATCAAGTGGCTACTCCACGTAATGGTTCACCTATTATTTGATCTATGGGATGATTCTTTATATATTTCCATTCTCTAGGTGGTTCATTAACCTCATTTTCAGTTTGATCAATTTCAATGGATGGTTATTTAAGCTCATTTATCTTTTCTGAATCATTCTCAATGGATAGTTTCTCAAGTTCCTTGTTTATCTCAATTTCATCTTCATCAGCTCTTTTGGAGAAGGGATTTGACTCATCAAACACTACATGAATAGATTCTATGACTGTCAATGTTCGTTTGTTATATACTCTATAGGCTTTACTATCTAATGCATACCCTAGGAAGATGCCTTCATCAGATTTCACATCAAACTTTCATAGGTATTCATTATCTCTAAGCACAAAACATTTATAGCTAAAAACATAAAAATATGATATGTTTGGTCTATGGTCATTCCATAATTCGTAAGGAGTCTTATTAAGTGATGGTCTGATTAATACTTTGTTTAGAACATAGTAGGCGGTATTCATTGCCTCAGCCCAAAAGTACTTAGGTAATTTATGTTCGTTAAGCATAGTTTTGGTCATTTCTTGTATAGACTTATTCTTCCTTTCAACTACGCCATTCTGTTGTAGTATTCTAGGAGCTGAAAAATTATGGGCAATTCCTAATGAATTACAATAGTCTTCCATGCCCTGGTTTTTGAATTCTCTACCCATATCACTTCTAACTTTAGTGATTGTATATCCATTTTCATTTTGAATTTTCTTGCACAGGTTTATAAATTTTTCATTTGCTTCATCTTTGTGTCCTAAGAATAATACCCATGTGAATCTTGAAAAGTCATCAATTATGAGAAAGGCATATGATTTTCCTCCTAAGTTCTGATTGGGTTTGGACCAAATAAGTCTAAGTGTAGCATTTGGAGTGGCCTAGTGATGGAGATTTCTTTCTTCTTCTTAAATCTTGTTCTTGCTTGTTTTCCCAGTTGGAATGCATCACAGATTTTATCTTTAACAAATTTAGTCTTAGGCAGTCCCTTAACTAATTCTTTCTTAACAAGTTTTAAGATTAAATCCATGTTTGCGTGTCCTAGTCTCCTATGCCAAATCCAGCTAATTTCATTCATAGCAGATAAGCATGTCACACTCTGTGAAGTTAAGTTATCAAAGCTTGTGGTATATACATTTTCATGACATCCAACAGTGAATAGTATCTTACTATTAGTTTTGTGTTCAACTATGCACTTGTCATGTTCAAACGATACTTTGTAACCTTTATCACGTAGTTGGCTTATACTTAGTAAATTGTGCTTTAAACCTTCCACCCGTAAAACATCATCAATAATTAAAGAAGAATTATTACCAACTTTACCTACACCTGTGATCCTTCCCTTAGCATTATCTCCAAAGGTGACAAACCCTTCATCATTAGGTGTGATGGATGTGAACTTTGCTTTATCCCCAGTCATGTGACATGAGCATCCGCTATCCATATACCATCTATCTTTTAAGGATGCTGATCTTAAGCATATCTGCAAGAAACAATCAAACAACTAGCTTTGGTACCCAGATTTTCTTGGGTCAAAGGGGGTTAGTGTTAGATTGACCTTCGACCTTCCATACTTTCTTAATTTTTACATCTTTATTTTTGAAAGGACAGTCGAATTGTAAGTGACCCAACCTTCTACATTTAAAGCATATAGTATTTCTATAATAATTCTTAGTTGGAACATATGACTTTGACTCTTTTGTAAAATAACCCATGTAAAGATGTATATTCTTTAGATTTTCCTTTCCATTAAAGCCAAGCCCTTCCTTTTCTAGGGAATTTCTTTGAGATCCTAGGAGCTTTTCAAAATTTTTTTGTCCTTCAGTAAATTTACAAATAATTTTAGATTTAGCTTTCAAATCCTTTTCTAAGTCCTCAACTTTCAAACCTATTTTTTATGAAAGATGCATGAGATTCATTTTGGCGTTCAACCAAATTTGAAAGTTCTTTGACTTTTCTTTTGAACTTAGAGATTTTCTTTATTTTCTTTTCAAGCATTTTAATAAAGTATAGATATTTTTGTTTCAGTTCATCATATGAAATCAAGTCATTTTCATTTTCAGACTCACTAGAATAATACCAAGATGATGAAAATGATGATTGTACCTCAAGGTCATCATGTGCCATTAGACATAGATTGGCAACCTCGTCGTCGCTGGATTTAGATTCTGAACCGCTAGTGTTGTGAGTATTCCAACCGACTTTCAGCACTTTCTTCTTTTTCTTTAAGGCTTTCACGAGCTTATGGCACTCAAGCTTGATGTGTCCAACTCCTCGGCAGTTGTAGCATGTTGGTGGATCCTCCTTCTTTTTCTTCATGCTAGACTCTCCTCTTTCCGATTTAGTGTTCTAGAATTTTCTGTTGAACTTCTTGTTCTTCTTCAAGAACTTCCTGAACTTCTTTGTTAGCAAGGTCATGTCATCATCCATTTCGGAATCACTTCCTTCACTTGAGTAGCTTGATGATGCCTTAAGTGCAGTGACCTTCTTTGCTTTGCTTTGCTCATTTTTCCTCTTGTTTATTGCCAACTCATAGGTGATGAGTGATCCAATGAGTTCGTCCACCAACATCTCCTTGAGATTTCTCTCTTCTGCTATTGTCATAGCTTTCGCTTCCCACACTTGAGGTAATCCCCTGAGTATTTTCCTGATCAACTCATAAGTAGGGTAAGTCTTTCCAAGTGCATTCAAAGAATTGATGATGTGTGTGAATCTAGTGTATATGGATTATATAGATTCATCAACTATCATTTTAAATGCTTCATATTCACTAGTGAGCATGTCTATCCTACTATCCTTGACTTCCTTAGTGCCTTCATATGTAACTTTTAATTTTTCCCAAATTTCTTTAACTGAGTTACATGTCATTACACTATTAAATTTATTGACATCTAATGCATAGAAAAGTAAGTTCATGGTAGTGGCATTGATTTGTACTGACTTCCAATCCTCTTCAGTATATTCATCTTCAGTTTTAGGTACATTAATCTTATCAATTACTTTCATGGGAATGTGATTTCCCTTAGTCACTATTTTCCAAACCTTCCAATCTACGTTTGGTAGATATATGCTCATCCTACGTTTCCAATAGGTGTAATTTACACCACAGAAAATGGGTGGTCTAGTGGATGAGTGTCCGTCACCGAATGGAGTTACACTGATATGTGTCATGTGATATTTATACAAATAAACTATTAAGCCTATGTAAACCCGCTCTAATACCAATTGTTGAGTTAGGTGTAATCCCAAGATGGGGGGTAAATTGGGTATTTTAAAATTCTTTGAATCTATTTACCACTTAAACCCTACGTGTACAGTTACCAATGAGTTCTTATTACCCAATTAATTGTGTGCAATGTTATTCAACCTACACATGCAATACGACAAGTTAAATGTAGTGCTGAAAGTAAAGAGTAAAGGGAAGAGAGAAGACAAACACGGTTTTTACGAGGTTCAGCCAACTCGGCCTACGTCCTCGCCTTGAGCAACCACTCAAGGATTTCACTAAAATCTCTACTCCTTAAATTAGGACGGAGCTTCTCTTACAATCCACTGCTTACAAGAGGTACAGCTTCCTCCTTACCCATTGTTTACAAGAGATACAGCTCTCTCCTCAACCCCGGTATACAAGTCAAACCGTGAATACAATGAATCTGTAAAACACTCAAAAAATGCTTCCAAATAAAAGCTCGTGAGTACAATTCAAATTCCTAATGCATTAACATATGATATAGCTTGAAGCTCAGAATGTATGAAAATGATACAATCATTTTATGAATGATTATGCTTCAACATACAATACTCTTTTTATCAAATCTCCCAAATAAATATATATTTAAGCACTTTGGAAAATTTTAGGATTATAGTTCACTTTACTAAAATGCACAAATATATTTTTTGTGAACTTATAAAAAGGATTTGAAGATTATATCACTTACAATAAAAAAGGTTCCTTTCAAATATTCAATTTCAAAACAATTTTTGTCATATGCAAGTATGTATATATCTATATATATATAGATAATGATGTTCAACACTCACAAACTGAATATATTGTTGTTCAGAAAAAATATCCCTCAATAAAATGTATTTTTATAAAACACCAAGGATATTTAATTAAGCGTTAATATATCTAAAATATAGATCCTTTAACAACCACACACAAGAATCAAATCTTTTTAACCAATGAAGAAAAAACAAATCTTTTACCTAGCAGTGATATTATCTAGATATAGCGTTTACTTATTCTCTATCACTCAGCACCTTTTAACTATAGATTTCTAAATGAGTGGTTCTTTAAAAAATATATATCTCAATGACAAAGTAAACTTTTTCAAGTAATGAATTTGTTAAAAAAAATCTCTATATGGTTAAGAATGCTCAAGATCAAATTCTCTAAAGATATTCAATAGTAAGTGATGAGATGAGATGCTCTTGAAAAAAAAAAAAAAAAAAACTTGAATCACCAAATCTCAATACCAAGATGAATTACAAAATGTATACGTGAGTTCCCTTCTGATTTTCTGATTTGATTTGCTCAAATACGATGAGAAGAATGAAGTGCAGGCAATCATATATCAATAAGCTCAAGTTTCTCTATTCTCTTTCAAAAAAATGTATTCTTTTCTTGTGTGTCTTAGCTTTCATACTAGGGTTTAGATATTTAGTATTTATAGTGTCTTACCCTTAGAATTGATCTCAACCGTTGAATCAAAAGATAACTCGCGTGTTTACACTATAAAAATTAAATTTTTAATCTTTCTAGCTAGTTCAGACGTCTGAGGTCAAGGGCCCAAACGATGGAAGTCACTTTTATCCTTCGAAAAAATAGATTGGATACAGGGTCAGATGATCGAGGTCAAGGGTCAGAAGACGAAGTGTCGAGTTCAGATGACCGAGGTCAAGGTTCAGTCATCTGAGGTGCTTCTGCCAGTTTCTGTTTTTCACCCAAAAATCTTCAGTCAACTAAACTTAAAGTTCAGTCAACTGAAGTTCCCAATTTTTGCATATTTACTTTCCAGTTCAAAAATTTGTTTTGCTTTCTTTCTTAGCTATTTTATAAAATATATTTTCTATGATTTTAAAAGCATTTCTAAGTCCATGAAAGTCCCTTAATGATATATATGAAATGCATAAATCCTAAAGTCCTTCTAAGTTATGTTGAGCCGCAAATTAAATCATACGAAAATGTAAATACATGATATCTAAGTACCCATTCCCAAGATGTTCTTAAACTTTGCCGCTTACATCTTGATTCTTATACTCTCTGAGTTCTGTGGATCTTGCCAAGATATGTATGTTTTACTTTAATGCTTCCATGACTCGTTATCCTTCCGTACATGCTTAATATGGATCCTGTTCATAAACTCAATGCACAGATCAAATACCAAGTGATTTTTCATTATCAAAACTGGATTGGACTCGTAAAGTCAACACAACACAATACCAGAGTTTTACTAAAACTGTTATATACATACACACATCCCAAAATAACCCAAAAGTGCCCTAGATTCACAACCCAAAAATCCATCAAGCCCTAGCAAAATGACTTACCCTTCTGACAGGGTAGAATAGTCGACCTCTAACACTGCGGAGCTTTATTCGCACTTCTATCTAAGGTTCCTGAAATGTTTATATAGCTGGGATGAGACACCTCTCAGTAAGGGAAATAAACTAATATCAGTGTGTGGCAACATAAGTATTTTCGTGTTATACATATAACAGTACATAAATCATATGTGGTAGAACTATCTGTATCATATCTGTTTAAAACATAATTTATTATAACATGGTATAACATACTAAATTTTTATAAATGAAATCATCATATATATATAACTATACATGAAATAACACCCTAGATGGATTGCTGGCTAGTGTCATGTCTTACCCCCACATAACTAGGTTGTGCAGCCCGAAGGCGGGACCTAGCAATAGTTGGCCGACCACGCTAGATCAACATAAGTTTGTAATTACGATGGGTCTGCCCTTCCTGGTCCGGATGCCAGAGGGATGCCTGCACTACCATAAACCACATTGACTGCTGATCTCCCACTGTCCCTTACGACATGTAGTAGCACTAACATATATATGATCGTGATAATATAGCTACGGTATCGTGCTTCCTGAAAGCCTAAACCAAGTCATCTGGGTTTTGATAACATATAGTAAATCTCAAATAACGATACATAACTGTTTCACAATAACATTTGTCAGAATAATATTATCATGTATTTTTGCATATCATAATGTATAAACCATGACCCTTACACCAACATAATAAAACATGGAAACCACGGCCCTTACGCCGGCATATCATATCATGTAAAATCACGGCCCTTACGCCGGTATATATTTATCATACATAGTTTGAAATCTCTGTATTGTTTCGATACCATACTTTAAACATAATTCCTATATTGTTTTTAATATTTTCCTGAATACAGTAATAACATGCTGATTTTGAAAACATAATATTCTGATAATTCATAAAATCATATAATTTTCCTACTCATGCCATACAAAAGTGAATATTATTCTATTCATAAAATTTGCACAAAATCATATTTCCAACTAAACAGTATTAAAATCATTTTCTTGAAAACAACAGTATTTCCATATTTAGTTCTATAACATACATAATTTCCTTGAAAATAAAAGCTGAATATTAATAAATAATTTCTTGGAAATACTGATTTAGTTTATCCGCTTACCTGACTTATGGAAAAACCTACAAATTCCTCCAAAATTACACCCGTGTGGTCCCCAACTCAACACCCTGAAATTGATATTTTCCCAACAAAACTTCAGTATTATCTTCCCTAACATATTATCCTCAATCTAGAAACACCAAAAACCTAACAAAATTGAAATTAACTAACTTACCTAAATTTTGGGATGGTTCCCAAGTTGGCCTAACCTACAAATCACTCCGACATATGTGAAGAGAATCTTCGCAAAAGTGACGTGGCAGCTTCGGATCATCAATCCAATGAAGAACCAGCCCAAAATCTTAGAGAGAAGGTAGGGAGACCGACGTGAGAGAGAGAGAGAGAGAGAGAGAGAGAGAGGGATTTGCATGCTGTTTTCTCGCTAAAAATCCGAATTAGAGCTATTTATACACTTGCCTTCGTCGATAAGACATGTCACTTCATCGATGAGGCCAAGTAGGGAGTTCATCGATGAACACTTATTCATCGTCGACGAACTTCAGGCCCTACAAAATAGCCTCTCGGTAATTTCTCATCGACGAGATCCTGCTATGACCCCCTTTAAAATTTCTTTTTCTCCCTATTTTATTATTAAAATACTATAATTCTTCGGGTCTCTATATTCTCCCCCCTTATAAAATTTTGTCCTCGAAATTTACTAACTGTATTGAAACCATCCTTTAAAGAAAATGGGCTACTTATTTTATTACTTACCCTCACTTATGTCGGAGGAATACCGTGGTTACATTCAAGGCTCTAGGAGATTACATATACACATAAAATAAAATTCTCCCACAACCAAAATACTATCTACTATCAGAAAATTATTACATCTAACTAACCTGCACAAAAAATTTTTTACATATTTTCCAGTAACTTTTCCTATTTACTACTAATCCCCTTTGAAGAGATACTGATACTTCTGTCGTAACTATTCCTCGAGTTCCTATGAAGCTTCTTCTATTGCATAATTTCTCCATAAGACTTTTATTAAAGGAATCTTCTTATTGTGCAATTCCTGTTCTTTCTTGTCCAGAATCTGCATTGGTACCTCCTCATACGCTAGAGTATCCCCGAGCTCTATCTCACCATAACTGATCACATGGGAGGGGTCTGAGATGTATTTCCTTAATATGTAGACATGAAATATGTCGTGTAATCTGGACAAAATGGGTGGTAAGGTTAGCCTGTAGGCAACTGACCCCACTCTCTCAAGGATCTCAAACAGGCCAATAAACCTAGGGCTAAACTTACCCTTCCTTCCAAATCTCATAATTCCATTTAATGGAGCTATTTTCAAAAACATGTGACCTCCAACATCAAACTCCAATTTCCTGTGGCAAGTATCAACGTAACTCTTCTGTCGGCTCTAAGCTGCACTGATCTGTCTCTAATGAGCCAAACTTTATCATATTCTTGCTGCACTAGCTCTGGCCCCACAACTCACCGCTCACCTAACTCATCCCAATATAGAGGAGAACGACATCTCCTACTATAGAGCGCTTCATAGGGTGCCATGCCAATGTTGGCCTGATAGCTATTATTATATGAAAACTCTACCAGCGGTATAAACTGGGTCCAACTACCCTCGAATTCCAGCACACATGCCCCCAACATATCTTTTAATATTTGAATCACCCTTTCAGTCTAGTCGTACGTCTGAGGATGAAGCGTCATGTTAAAAGTTAACTGAGACCCCAGAGCCTCCTACAAGCTCCTCCAAAATCATAACGTGAAACGTAGGTCCCGATCGGATACTATAGACACTTGCACACCATGAGAATAAACTATCTTCTGAACATAAATCTCTGCTAATCTGTCCATGGAGTAGTTGACTTTAATAAGAATAAAGTGAGAGGTCTTCGTCAATCTATCAATGATCACCCAAATAGCATTCTTACCATGCGGTGCCGGTGGTAAACCCATCACAAAGTCCATAGTTACTTGATCCCACTTCCACTCTGGGATGTAAAGCGGCTGCAACTAGCCCACCAGCCTCTGGTGTTCAGCCTTTACCTATTGGCACGTTAGACACTGCTACACAAACTCAACAATTTCCCCCTTCATTCCGCTACACCAGTAATACTCTCACAGATCCCTATATATTTTAGTACTACTAGGATGAATCGTGTACAAGGACCTGTAAGCCTCCTCTAAGATCGTTCTTCTGATATTCTTATTTGTAGGCATGCACAACCTAGAACAGAACCTTAAAGTCTCGTCATCAGAAATACTAAATTCATTTCCCTGTCCGTTCTGCACCTTAGCTATCAATTCTGCTAATTCTGTGTCATCTCTCTGAGTTGTCTTAATCCTTTCCTGTAGAGTAGGTTGCACTACCAGGTTGGCAATAAATGCTTGAGGATCACCCTCTACTAACTCTACACCGAGTCTCTCCAGATCCATCTGAATCGGATGTTATAGCTCCATAGCTGCCAGTGCTGGTCCTATTGATTTCTTGCTCAGAGCATCAGTTACCACGTTTGCTTTTCCTGTGTGGTAACTAATAGTGCAGTTATAATCTTTAATAAGTTCCAACCACCTTCTCTGTCTCATGTTCATCTCCTTTTGAGTGAAAAAGTACTTCAAACTTTTGTGATTGGAGAATATCTCACATCTCTCACCATTCAAGTAGTGCCTTCAAATCTTTAACATGTGCACCACTGCAGCCAATTCCAAATCGTCAGTAGGGTAGTTCTTTTCATACTCTTTCAACTATCGGGAGGCATAAGCTACAACCCTACCATGCTACATCAATACACAACCGAGCCCTTTCAAAGAAGTGTCACTGTAAATTACGTAACCATCACCCCTTAACGGAATGATCAACATTGCAGTGACAACCCTCTATTTTAGTTCCTAGAAACTCTGCTCATAATCCTCATCCCATTAAAACCTAACATTCTTCTTGGTCAGATGCGTGAGAGGTTCTGACAATGCTGAAAACCCCTCTACAAACCGACAGTAATAACCCGCTAGTTCCAAGAAACTCCTAATTTCCTGAATGTTCTTCAACCTTTCCCAATTCAACACTGTCTCAATCTTGTCGGGATCCACTGAAATACCATCCCCTGAAATAACATGCCCCAGAAACGATACTTTCTCTAGCCAAAATTCACATTTACTAAACTTGGCATACAACTTCTTTTCCCTGAGCATCTGAAGTACCAGCCATAAATGCATCTTATGCTCCTCAAAACTCCTTGAGTATACCAGTATATCATTAATGAAAACTACAACAAACTGGTCCAAATACTGGTGAAAGACTCTATTCATCAAGTCCATAAATACAGCAGTAGCATTCGTCAGACCAAATAGTATAACTAGAAATTTATAATATCCACACCTGGTCCTGAAAGCTATTTTCGAGACATCTTCTGCTTTTACTTTCACTTGATGGTAGCCTGATTTGAGGTCAATCTTGGAATAGACCCGCGTACCCTGAAGGTGGTCAAATAAATTGTCTATACGGGGTAAAGGATACGTATTCTTGATTGTCACCTTATTAATTTCCCTGTAATCTATACACATCCTCATAGACCCGTCATTTTTCTTTACAAATAACACTGGAGCTCCACACAGTGATACACTAGGCCGAATAAAACCCTTATCCATCAAGTCTTACAACTAATCCTTTAGCTCTCCCAACTCTACTAGAGCCATTCTGTAAGGAACTTTAGAGATCGGTGTCATCTCGAGAAGTAGATCAATAACGAAAACTACCTCGTGGTTGGGAGGTAACCCAGGTAAATCTTCTGGAAAAATGTCTATGAATTGCTTAACCACTAGTGTATTGCCCTGCTTCAATTCATTTTCTGACACCTCCTTTACAAAGGCCATAAACCCCTAACAACCATCCAAGAGTAATCTTCTCGCCTGTATGGCTGATACTAACTAAGACGGGGATTGCACACGCAGCCCCATGAACCTAAATTCTGGTCTTCCCGGAGGTCTGAATATCACTTCTTTCAAATGACAGTCTATACTAGCATAATTAGCTGTCAACCAGTTCATACCAAAAATTACATCGAACCCATGCATGTCTTATACTATCGAGTCAGTTGGCAAGACTTTCCCTTAAATATCAACTGGACAGCCTTGGAACACTCTACTACACCTCACTACTGACCTTGTTAGTGTAGTTACTAATAGTTTGGTGTCTTACAACTGTATTTCTACCCCACATAATCTAATACACCACATAGACATGAATGAGTGTGTGGCTCTTGAATCAAACAATACAATAACTTTAAATGAAAATATGTTAATCATACATGTCACCACATCGCTGGCTATCTCAGCATCTCCAAGCATCAATGCATAGACCCTCGCTGGAGCTACATTCCTCAACTGGAGCCCATGAGGCACCTGATAGCCTCCCCGGTATGGTCTGGGAGCAGAAGCAGTACTAGGTGGTGTAGGGCAATCTCGCACCAGATGTTCTGCCTACCACAACGATAACAAATGGCTCTCCCTACTTGAGACTCTCCCAAGTGTCTCTTTCCATAAGTCTGACAAACAGGAAAATTTTGTACCATCTGTAACTCACGACCTCCAGTCTCCTGCCTCTGTCCTCTGCCATAGTTTCCTCTCCTCCACTAACCCTACCTAGCTCCCTGCTGGAAGCCTGAAGGCATAGATCTCTTTTTCTATCCCTGCTCCTCTACATCCATCCGCTCACTAGCCTCAGCTAATGCTGCCCTATCAACTAATTTAGCAAAGTCCTGTATTTTTAACACTACTACCTGCTTGTATATTCCATGCCTCAATTCTCTTTCAAACTGTCTCGCCTTCTTTATTTCATCAAGAACAATATACGAAGTGAAGCAGGATAGCTCTATAAACCTTACCGTATACTGTTGGACTGACTGCTATCTCTGCTTCAGATTTAGGAACTCTTCCACGTTAACTTCCCTAACAGTGGCTGGGAAATATCTATCAAAGAATAATTCTTTAAATCGGTCCCATGTCTTAGCTATCAGTGTCATCCTCTACTGCTCCATAAGTCTCATAGCAGTCCACCACCTCTCAACCTCCCCTATCAGTTTATAGGTGGTGAAGAGGACCCTTGCTCCTTTGTACACTACAATACTGCCAAAACTTTCTCGATCTCCTGCAGCCAATTCTCGGCGGTTGCAATATCAACTCCTCCTGAAAATGCTAGAGGATTCATCTTGGTAAATTTCTCTATTGTGCACCCATGGCTTGCAAATGGGCCTCCCTGCTCTTTGGAGCACCTAGCAATCTCAGTCATAACCTGTTAAGCCACACTACGTAATACCGCATCAGAATCAGCCCCGCCTGCACTCGAGGGCCCTACACCGTCACTACTGCTCACATGGGCACTACCTCTTCCAGGGTCCTTCTTGAAAAGACAATAAACATGACTTAGGGACCCTATCCTTACAACTTACACATCTAACCAAAATCCGCTATCTTGACATTCTTATCTTATTTTAAGATTTAGTCCTACACTTTAGAAACACAACCCGACAATAGTTTTCTATGACTTTTTTGAATTGTCACCCAAGGAAAGACACAAAAACCACCACAGAAGTCCTGCCTCTAAACTACAAAACAAAACCTCAAATTATTTTTCCTATACTCTGGTATCATTTCTGTTGCACTCTAAAGTCTACAAAACCTAGCAACCTAGTATCTAATACCAAATTGTAATGACCTGCCTATTTTACCAATTTATTATTTTTTTCCTTCCATAATAATATCTAATATAATAATCCTGACAAATCATAGTCAACTTGGACCATTGGGTACCAAAGATATACGTGAGATACAACACTGATACCTAAGCAGCGGGAAACATAAAATCATATACATATCAAATCATCCAACCAACACAATACCAGAGTTTTACTAAAACTGTTATATACATACACACATCCCAAAATAACCTGAAAGTGCCCTAGGGTCACAACCCAAAAATCCATCATACCCTAGCAAAATGACTTATCCTTTTGACAGGGTAGAACAGTCGGCCTCTAACACTGCAGAACTCTATCCGCTCTTCTATCTGGGGCTCCTGAAATGTTTATATAGCTGGGGTGAGACAACTCTCAGTAAGGGAAATAAACTAATATCAGTGTGTGACAACATGAGTATTTTCCTATTATACATATAACAGTACATAAATTATATGTGTAATAACTCAGAAAATTATTGGAATTAAATAAGAGGGAAAGGAAAATTTTAAAAGGGACTCAAAGGGGGTCTCGTTGACGAAAGCAGACTTCGTCGACAAGTACTCTACTAAAATTCGTCGATGTAGACACGTGTCTCGTCGACGAGAAGATACCGAGAGGGGGTTTTTGGCAGTATGAAATTAGTCGATGAGGGGTTCAGGTTTATCAAAGAACTTCCTTCATGGGCTTATCGACAAGATGACGTGTCTCGTCGATGAATCTGGGTCTATAAGTACACTTAAAACTGGATTTTCACAAGAATTCTGCGCAGGAAACTCTCTTTTTCTCTCTATATGATGCTCTTGGGGTAGTTCTCTCCAAATCTTCCGGAGTGGATCATTGGTGGGACTGACTTAAACTCCATCCCAAATTCAGGGTAAGGTTTTTATTTAGTATTTGCCTACCTCATAGTTATAGAAAATGTAGAAGTTAGAGAAATACTGAAATTCTTTTCTGGGAGATGTTGTTTTCAGGGTATTGAATGGGGAACCCCGCGGGTGTAGGACCAGATACAGCAAGGGGGCTTTTCCATAATTAGGTAAGGGAAATATGCTATGCTAGAAAATTTTAGCAAAGTTATCAGAAATGTTATGCATGTTTATATATATCAGTTTATTATCCAGTTTTCTAGAATATGAATTTAATTTGTGTGACCTGAGTAGATATTTTCCTAATATAGAATTTATATAGTTTTTCCCAAAATATCATAATTTATAGTATATACAGATATAGATAGATATTTATCAGACAAACATTATAGATATTTTTCCAGACTAGTATGTTACAGTAATTATAGAATGTCATGTTTCCTAAAACCATAACACTCAGATTTATAAATTATACAGTCAGATATTATAGATAGATATACAGTTATAGCAGTCAGTTACTACAAATATGTTATACAGATGTTACAATATATACAGTTCAGATTTACAATGTTACTGTTATTTTGGAAACATGATGAAAATAGTAAGAAAATTATAGTAGTAGTAGTAGTAGTATATATATATATACAGTATCAGATCTCTAATGAAATATTTCAGACAGATTCAGTTAGTAGAGCACGGTACCATTGCTATTAACAGATCAAAGTGCAACCACATATCTCAGATAGTATGTGGATTCCATCAACTGTGCTCGGAGAGCTTGCAGACTCCCCAAAACTCTGGGTTGAGCGGGCTTGATTTGACAAGGTAGTTTTTCCAGTTCCGTGCTTAAGAGTGGATATAGTTTGGCTGGACTGAGGAAGGGTAGAGTATAATGACTTACCTGGTAGGCCAACTAGAGTTAAATCCAGCCTATAAGCCGCACAACCCTGTAATGAGGAGTCAAATCATGACATACAGTTTTCCAAGGAAAAAGTCATAGCTATGTATATGTATATAGATTTGTAGCATTTAATGATTATAGTATGATATTAGCGATATGAATGGTAGAAAACTCAGATGATACAGTTATGTTTTAAATTAGGATGAATGCAAGTTATACTTTATATTAATTCACCAATTGATACAGCTTTGGATATTATTATAGTATTTATGCAACTCGATGGCCACATACTAGCAATAGCATATTGTCACTTACTGAGTGTCGTCTCATCCCATTACTCTAACATTTTTTAGATGATCCAGTTAGGTGAGCAGATCAGGCTCGCAGATAGAGTGACCTTTTATTTGCCCTGTTGATAGGGTAAGCATATTTTGAGGTTTTTGTTTTGAGTTGGTCAGTGGGAAATATAAGAATGTACCAATGGTTTAGAAACACTGGATTCTAGTATTGTATTTATTTAAATGGATGTATGACTTTATGTTTTCCGCTGCATAGGTGTGTTTATTATGTACAGGAATACCTCAATGCTCTTATAGGGCCTGAGATGCTATAGCAGGGGTATCAGAGTAATTTATCTATTTAAAAAAAATGGTGTAATTTTTGGGTTGTTACAATATGTGGTAGAACTATTTGTATCATATCTGTTTAAAACACAATTTATTATATCATGGTATAACATACTGAGTTTCTATACATGAAATCATCATATGTGTATATATATATATATATATATATATATATATATATATATATATATAAATATAAAACTGTACATGAAATAACACCACGGATGGATAACTGGCTGGTGTCATGTCTTACCCCCACATGACTAGGTTGTGTGGCCCGAAGGCGGGACCTAGCAATGGCTGGCCGACCACGTTAGATCAACATAATTTTGTAAGTACGATGGGTCTGCCCCTCCTAGTCTGGGTGCTAAAGGGATGTCTGCACTACCATAAACCACATTGATTGTCGATCTCCCACTGTCTCTTACAATATGTGGTAGCATTAACATATACATGATCGTGATTATATAGCTACAGTACCGTGCTTGCTGAAAGCCTAAACCAAGTCATCCTAGTTCTGATAACATATAGTAAATCTCAAATAACGATACATAGTTGTTTCACAATAACATTTTTTAAAATAATATTATCATGTATTTTTGCATATCATAACGTATAAACAACGGTCCTTACGCTGACATAATAAAACATGAAAACCACGGTCCTTACGCCGGCATATCATATAAAACCACGACCCTAATGTCGGCATATCATATCATGTAAAATAACAGCCCTTATGGGGGCATATATTTATCATACAAATCTTTGCACTGTTCCGATACCATACTTTAAACATAGTTCCCGTATTGTTTTTAATATTTTCCTGAAAACAGTAATAACATGCTGATTCTGAAAACATAATAGTCTGATAATTCATAAAATCATATAATTTTCCTACTCATGCCACACAAAAGTGAATATTATTTTATTCATAAAATCTACAAAAAATCATATTTCTTGCAGAACAAATATTAAAATCATTTTCCTACAAACAACAGAATTTCCAAATTTAGTTCCATAATATACATAATTTCCTCAAAAATAAAAGTTGAATATTAATAAATAATTTCATGGAAATACTGATTTAGTTTATCAGCTTACCTAACTTAACGATAAGCATACAAATTACTCCAAAATTACACCCATGTGGTCCCCAACTCAACACCCTGAAATTGATATTTTCCAAAAAAAACTTCAGTATTATCTTCCCTAACATATTCTCCTTAGTCTAGAAACACCAAAACCCTAATAAATTTGAAATTAACTAACTTACTCAAATTTTCGGATGGTTCCCAAGTTGGCCTAACCTACAAATCACTCCAGTAGATGTGAAGAGAATCTTCCCAAGAGTGGCGTGGCAGCTTTGGATTGTCATCCAACAAAGAACCAGCCCAAAATCCTAAAGAGAAGGTGGGGAGACTGAAGTGAGAGAGAGAGAGAGAGAGAGAGAGGAGGGATTTGCATGTTGTTTTCTCACTAAAAATTTGAATTTAGAGCTATTTATACACCTACCTTCGTCTACGAGACACGTCACTTCATTGACAAGGTTAAGCAGGGAGTTCGTCGACGAACACTTATTCATCGTTGGTGAACTTCGGGCCTTGCAAAACAGCCTCTCAGAAATTTCTCGTCGACGAGACATGTGTCCCCGTCGATGATCCCAATAAACTAAGCGTTCGTCGACGAGATCCTGTTGTGACCCCTTTTAAAATTTATTTTTCTCTCTCTTTTATTATTTTAAATACTATAATTCTTTGGGTCTCTACAAATGATCTCTTAAAAAATAATGTCTTATGTCTATACGTTTGGTTCTTGAGTGTGATATGGGATTTTTGGAGATGTTTATCACACTTGTATTATCACATTTTATAGGAATTGCTGAATACTCTAAGTTAAAATCTTTTAATTGTTGTTTCATATAGAGTGTTTGTGCACAACAACTACCTATGGCCACATACTCAGCTTCAGCAGTACACAAAGCTACGGAGTTTTGTTTCTTAGAAACCAAGAGACAAGAGAGCATCCTAGAAAGTGACTAGTCCCACTTGCGCTTTTCTATCAATCTTACATCTAGCATAATCAACATCCGAATAGCTTATCATCTCAAATTCAATGTCCTTAGGATACCACAAACCTAAGTCAGTATTGCCCATCAAGTATCTTAAGATCCTTTTCACGACTATTTGGTGTGACTCTTTAGAAGCTGACTAAAATCGAGCACACATGCATACACTAAACATAATATCCGGTCTACTAGCTGTCAAATATAGTAAACTTCCTATCATCCCTCAATAATATTTCATATCAACTGATTTTCCCTTTTCATCTTTGTCAAGACTTATGGATGTACTCATTGGAGTTCCTATAGGTTTGCTACTTTCCATGTCAAACTTTTTAAGCATGTCCCTTATATACTTAGATTGATTTATGAAAGTTCCATTCTTGGATTGCTTATTTTGAAGTCCTAGGAAGTAATTCAATTCTCTCATCAATCTCATTTCAAATTCATCTTGCATACATTTTGCAAAATCCTTACATAAATCTTCATTTGTAGCACCAAATATAATATCATATACATAGATTTGAATGATGAGCATATCTTCATTTTTATATTTAATAAATAATGTTCCATCTACCTTTCCTCTAGAAAATCCATTTTCTAGTAAAATCCATTCGACCTCTCATACCAAGCCCCAGTGGCTTGTTTCAACCCATATAAAGCTTTTGTTATCCTAAACACATGATTAGGGTTATGGATATCCTTAAATCCTGGAGGTTGTGCTACATAAACTTCTTCATTTATGAATCCATTTAAGAATGCACTCTTTACATCCATTTGATAGAGTTTGAATTCCTTGTGGGATGCATAGGCTAATAACATTCTTATAGCTTCCATTTTAGCTATCGGAGCGAAGGTCTCATCGTAGTCTATTCCCTCTTCTTGGTTATATCCTTGAGCCACAAGTCTAGCTTTGTTATGTACTAGTATTCCATTTTCATCCTTTTTATTCCTAAATGCCCATTTTGTTCCAATTATTGAATGATCATAGGGTCTAGGAACTAACTTCCATACTTTATTTCTTTGAAACTAATTTAGCTCTTCTTGCATAGCAACTATCCAAGAATCATCGCTTAAGGCTTCCTTAATGTTCTTTGGTTCTTCTTGAGATAGGAATGCATAATGATTACACATATTTTTCAATGAAGATCTAGTGGATACACCACGTCAAGGTTCTCATATAATTTGATCTTTTAGATGATTCCTTATAAATTTCCATTCCTTTGGTAGTTCAGAATTTTATAAAGATTCATCATTTGAAGTTGGTTCATTTGTCTCATCCTTGACTTCTTTTATTTCTAAGTCTTCTAACTTTTGTATTGTTTCAGCTTCCTCAACATTTATTGTTTTAGTGAATGGATTTTCCTCATCAAAAGTTACATGTATTGATTCTATAACTGTGAGAGTTTTTTATTGTAGATTATGAATGTCTTGCTTTTTAATGCATATCCTAAGAATATTCCTTAATATGATTTTGTATCAAATTTTCCTAAGTCATTTTTATCATTCAATACAAAACACTTGCACCCAAATACATGAAAATAAGAGATGTTAGGCGTTCCTCCTTTCCATAGTTCATAGGGGGTCTTATTTAAGCTTGATCTTATGGAAACTCTATTCATTACATAGTATGCGGTATTTACCACTTCAGCCCAAAAATATTTAGGTAGCTTATGTTCATTGAGTATGGTCCTAGCCATTTCTTGAAGAGATCTACTCTTTCTTTCAACAACTCCATTTTGTTGAAGAGTTTGAGGTACTGAAAAATTCTGATTTATTCCATGTTCATTAGAAAATTTTCAACTTCCTTATTGTTAAATTCTCTTCCTTGATCACTCCTTATACTTAAAACACCATATCCTCTTTCATTTTGAAGTCTTTTTCACAAGTTAATTAGCATCTTGCAAGCTTCATCTTTGGAGGCTAAGAAGAGTATCCATGTAAACCTGGAGTAGTCATCTACTATGACAAAAGCATATTGCTTTCCTCCTATACTTTATATTCTAGTAGGACCAAATAAGTATTAATGGATAAGTTCTAAAGGTTTATGAGTTGAAATATGTTTCTTCTTTTTAAAGCTTGTCTTGTTTTACTTCCCAAGTTGGCAAGTATCACAGATTTTGTCATTTATGAATTTCGTGCTGGGTAGACCTTTGACTAACTTCTTTTTAGATAATTTTAATAACAGATCCATACTTGTATATCCTAATCTTCAATGACATAGCCAACTGGCTTCATTCATGGCTGCTAAGCATGTAACCTATTGAGAAATTAGATTTTCAAAGTTTATACATTATACATTATTAACTCTATTAGTAGTGAATAGAACATCATTTTTTTCTGGATTTTCAACTATGCATTTGTCTTGTTTGAAGATTATGTAAAACCCCTTATCACTTAACAGACTTATACTTAATAGATTGTATTTTAATCCTTCTACTAACAACACATTATCAATGGTTAAAGAAGGTTCTTTACCTATTTTTCCAATTCCAATAATTTTACTTTTAGCGTTGTCGCCGAAGGTGACATACCCTCCATCTTTTTGCATTCGGGTAGTGAATTTTGTTTTATCCCCAGTCTTGTGTCTTGAACACCCTCTGTCCATGTACCACTCTTCCTTTGATGGAGTGGTCTTAAAGCACCCCTAGAAGAATGAATTAAGGTGTTACTTTTGGTACCTATAACTTCTTTGTAGTAATCCAAAAAATAAAAAAATTAAAATTAAAATTAAAATTAATTAAAAATAAGAAAAAATAATATTAATTAATTAATTTTTTATTATTAATTAAATAATATAATATAATAAGAATAATATATATATATATATATATATATATAAATGTATATCAGTGGTTTCCTTAAGGATCAGGAAACATAAATTTTTATTTTATTTTATTTTGTTTCTTCTTTTTATTTTTCTTCTTCGTCTTCTTCTTCTCAGTCTATGCACGTTTTCCTCATCTCTACTCTCCCACTCTGCTCCATCTCGTCTCCATTATTTGGCCGATCAAAAATCCAAAAATACCGTTGGGTTTTGCTTGCCGCCACCGACATTTCTACTGGAGCGGATATGTCGTAGGAGCTGCTTAGGCATATCTCCTGGGATAAGGCCAAATCTCAAACTTACCTCAATTTCTCTTAAACTATAAGCCCCATTAATGAACAAAAATTTCTAGGAGACTCGTGGGGAGATTCTCTACAATCTAGCTGAAGTAGGTTTTCAAATTGGAGTTCAGGGGTACCAATCCTAAATCGGGGGTAAGTTTGATAATTTAGACTTTTATTGGGCTATTTAGGGTATTCAGAACCTAGGAAAATTTTAGGGAAAGTTGTTCCAGGAATTGTGACGAATAATATGGTGAAATTTGAATTTTAGGGTTTCAGGGATTTTTGGAACGCCTGGGACGTAGGCCGAGATATTAGCAGGCTTTTTCAGGAATCAGGTAAAGGGATTAAGTTAAGTCAGGAATTTTATTTAACTTGAACCAATTAAATTAATATATTTATTTATTTATTCATTTGAGAATTTAAATGTTATTTTGGAAATCAACCGTTCGAAGTGGGTTTTACAAACGTAAGATATACGGTATGATATCTTTGAATAAAATGAACGGTGGAAAGCTTGTTTATTTATATGGATATGTTAGAATGTGGAAAATTGTGTGGCAGATGATTTAATTTGTATGGATTATTGTATATCTGGATTTGGGATTTTGAAATACTGGAATTGTTGTGAAAAATATTAAAAATGCTTGTGAAAATACTGAAACTGTTTATGAAATGCAGGGTTTGAACTAACGGTTAGTGGTCGGGTGTTGTTTGATTGGCCAAGTGTCAAGATTATTATTTGATGGCTGAGGGCCGAGCTTTAATTGATGGCTATATACCGGATTGTATTTGTGGACGGGGGCCAGGTTTTTGGAATAACAGGAAATATATGTGAATTGATATTTTAAATGACGATTTCTATTATCTGAATTGCATGATATGCTTTAGGAACCCTAGGGACCAATGTATTGTGAGCATGGTACCGTTGTTAGAGATTTGTTATGTGGCCATGTGCGCCCACACCTGTGCTGAGAGGTGTAGGGTGGCCTTGTCCGATTTGCCTACGTGAGGAGAATGCACCCCAGGGTGAAAGCAATCGAACCAGCAGTTGGAGTTGCATGTACCCATGGAGTATGTTAGCGGAGAGTATAGATGACTACTATCTGGGTGGATCCCCCAGGGCATTAGTCCAGCCTTCGGGCTGCACAACCTGTGCCATGGGGATGTAAATGGCGTGTTTGTCACAGGGAGTGTCTTATATGCATATCTGTTAATTTATGTGAATACGGTTAATTAATAAGATAACTTCGAGGGCTTATTGAGAAAGGTGAGTGCCCTGGCAGCAGTAATGGTACTAGAGCAGAGGGAAGCTACTTGTATGGACGGGTAATCTTCCCTATCCTCGGCTAATTGTGTGTGTGAGTGTGAAATAAGAATGTTTTCATAAATGGGTTTATCTGCTTGGTGAAATGGTTATTTTCTGTACACTATATGCATACTTGCCACACACTGACATTAACTTAGTCTTTCCCTTACTGAGTTATGCCTCACTCCTACTTTACAAATTGTCTTTTCAGGAAATCCTAGAGATCGGGCCTAACAGACTAGAGGAGCCGAGCTAGTGGTGTAAATTTTATGTAGGTAGTGTGTAGATAGAGATTTGATTTTTGTTTAGTTTTATGAGATGTAATTATGTGAAAATGGGTATATTTGTGTATAAAGATAGTTAGAACTATGGTAATGTAATTTGAGAATTTTATATTTTATTTCCGCTGCGTATGTGTATTTTATATTTGATGAATACAGTATCAAGTACACTAACGTCACTAAAGTAGCACTCTAGGCCCACGTGGCGGGTCGGGGTCGTTACAGGTGGTATCAGAGCCTAGGTTTGTAAGGTTCTGTAGACTTTGAGGATTGATAATTACCAGAGTATAGGTTGAAATAAGATAAGGATAAGAGTGGGTAGGTTAAGATGGGTTTTGGTCTGGAAGCTTGGAGGCAGAAATCTATTGACGGATTTCTATGTTTTTCTGAAGCAATCGCGAGTTTCAGAAAACTATGGTAAATCCATCGATGGTTTCGTTTCTAGGTTGAGGGACTTGCACTCAGAAAATTTAGGTTGAAATTTTAGGATGAGTGGGTATGTGAGTGAAGTTAATGTTAGGATAGAGATTTTTACCTCAATGGTTTAGTGATAGAATTGGAATGTGAATTATTAAATTAGAATTTGTATATTATATCAATTCCATTATTCCATATTTGCATTAATTATGTTAAATGTGAAATTTCTAAGTCGGGTTATATCCTATTTACATATTGTCAGATAGTGTTATTGTATCATTTGATTTAGGTGTAATCCACTCATTTGTGTCTTGGGGATTTGTTAAACTATATGGGTTAGGGGCTCAACTGTTAGAAACAGAGTTAGTAGTGGGCACACCGATAGGGTCAGTGTCAGTTTGTGGCAAGGTGATCAGGGATATCCAGTAGAGATTTAGGGGAGAGTGCTGCCTGCTAGTTTGATAGTCCTTGATATGCATGGTTTTGATATTATTCTATGCATGGACTGGTTAGCATCCAGCTACGCGAGCATTGACTATCGCAGGAAGGAGGTGGTATTCAGACCTCCTAGGGAGCAGGAGTTTGTATTTGTTGGGTCGTGTATGTGTTCGGCACCATGGATCCTTTTGGCTATCTAAGCAAAGAGGTTACTTTTATGGGGATGTCAGGGTTACCTTGGAAGATATCCCAGTGATAAGAGAGTTCTCTGATATTTTTCCAGAGGATTTACCGAGGTTGTCTCTTGATCGTGAGGTGGAATTTGCAATTGATTTGATCCCACGGACAGCACCAATCTCCAAAGCCCCATACAGAATGTGTAACAACCTGAGATTCTTACACAGGGCCTCATTGACGAACACAAGGAATTCGTCGACGAGGGCATAAGGGGACCTCGTTGATGAAGCCACGCCTCGTCGATGAGAAGATACCGAGAAGGGTTTTTGGGACAATTTGAAATTCATTGACGAGGGAGGAAGTTTGTCGACGCAATTATTGAAGGACTCGTCGATGAGGTGACGTGTCTCGTCAACAAATCCCACCCTATAAATAGCTGAAACTCGGATTTTTATCAATTTCCAGCGCAAAACCCTTCTCTCTCTCTCTCTCTCTCTCTCCTACGATCCCCTCCCCATCACTCTTCGATCTTGGCCACATTTCTCGTCGGATTGAAGATCCGAGGCCACCACGATGCTCCCGGCGAAGTTCTCTGCAAGTCTGCCGGAGCATATCGTGGGGATAGTAAATTTGAAATTCATCCCAAATCCAAGGTAAGGTATTTTATTCAGATTATGTCTTCCTTGTAGTTATGAGAAATGTTGTACGTAAGGAAATACTGATATTTTGTTCTAGGGGATATTGTTTTTAAGATGTTGAGCTAGAAACCCTGCGGGTATAGGGCCAGAATTTAGTATGGGCTTTTCAAAGTTAAGGTAAGAGAAATATGCTATGCTAGAAATTTTTAATATGTATACAGAAGATTATGAAAGTATGTTTACAAGCATGTATATCAGATTATTTTCTAGAGAAATTATGAATATTATCTTATAGTAGAAAATTACAGAAATTGAGCATGAGACTACATTTATTCAAATGTGTGGCATGAGTTTATTACAGTACCCTACATATATAGATTTTACAGTATTTCAGATATACAGATATTCAAATGTTTCAGAATATTAGAAATGAGTGAGATTTACAGTATTTTCAAAGAAAAATATGATTTCTAGACCATAACACTCAAACAGTTTATTCAGACAGATTATACAGTGATAGCATCAAGATGTTACAGCGGATATACAGAGCATACATATATTATATACAGAGCATACATATATTATATACATAGCATATAGATATTATATGCAGGGCATATAGATATTATATACAGAGCACACATATACTATATACAGAATATTCAGATATTATATACAGATATTTTATATAGACATTACAGATAGTTTAGACAGAAAGCACAGATGATACAGATAAAAAATATATATTTCAGTCAGATATCTCAAATAATATAGCTCAGAAACGTAGTGTTATGGTTGTTTTTGAAATCATGTTAAAAGCAGGAAGATGAGTATATATTTATATATATGTATACAGTATTACATGATATCATATCTCTGTGGAAATTACAAACAGATACAATTACAGCAGAGCACGGTACCGTTGCTAGTTTCAGACACGTGCAATGACATGACTCAGATAGCATGTGGATTCCGTCTAACCATGCTATAAGAGATTTGCAATCTCCCCAGCATGCTGGGTTGAGGTAGCCGGTTAGACGATGACATAGGTTTAAGATAGCCTAGGGTGATTGCAATGGGCTAAGATCTACATAGATCATTACAGAGTGGTGGATGATTGAGATTGACTTACCTGGAGGGCCAACTAAAGTAAGTCGAGCCTATGGGCCGCACAACCCTATCATGAGGGATATATCATGATATACAGATCCCAGGGTATAGCAGAAGTTCCTATGTACAGATATATCATATAGCAGCAATTTATATTATTATACTAGCAATACCTTCAGATAGTAAACTTAGATACTCGGTCATGTTTTAAAGATTACATGATAGATAGATATATTCTGTACAGTTTATCAGTTTTCTCAGATTACAGTATTATTTTAGTATTTTAACTATTTAAATCAGCCGCCGCACACTAGTAATAGCATATTTCCACTTACTGAGCGTTGTCTCATCCCAGTGACTTACCATTTTTCAGGAGATCCAGCTAGGCGAGCAGATCAAGCTCTCGAGTAGAGATTGACTTGAGCTACCCTTGTGGGAAGGGTAGGTATTTTTGAGATAACAATATTTTTGGGATAGTCTTCAGATTGTAGTGACGTCACTGGGTATTTTGTATTGTAAATATATTGCAGAGCAGTATAGTTTTATGGTATATTGTATTGTATATACAGTTCCCAATTTTTATGTATCGCTACATAGATATGTATGACAGACAAAGTTTCCTCAGTGCTCTTTGAGCCTATGATGTTATTTTCAGTATTTCAGACAGACGACATTTATTATGTTAAAAAAATGTTGAATAAATAGTAGGTCATCATAGTTTGGTATTAGAGCCTAGGTTGCTAGGTTCTGTAGACTCTAGAATGCAGCGGATACAATACAAGAAAATAGGAAAAGAATTTGAGGATTTGTTATGTGGTCTGAATACAGGATTATCATGGCGGTTTCTGTGTTTTTCTTGGGGTGACGATTTCAGGAAAATCATAGTAAACTATCGACAAGTCGTGTGTTTGGGTCGCAGGATTGGATTTTTGGGGTAGGAATAAGGGAAATAGTTGACAGTGAATTTGAGGTTTTAGTTGGATGGAGTAAAACAGATCCGTATAGGATTTTAAAATAGTGTTTTGTATATTTTCAAGGATGGATCCGGGTAGCAATGGTACAGATGCAGGAGGTGACAGACCAGGACCCTCCAGTATGAGAGGTGAAGATATAGATGTCGTACTACGCAGTGTCACTCAACGGGTGATGGCTGAGATGGCTAGGAGTGGAGGAGAGCGTGGCTACATGATCGAGCAGTTTA
The DNA here is from genome assembly GCF_029873635.1 of Malania oleifera. Classification (NCBI taxonomy): domain Eukaryota; kingdom Viridiplantae; phylum Streptophyta; class Magnoliopsida; order Santalales; family Ximeniaceae; genus Malania; species Malania oleifera. The sequence goes on along the minus strand of NC_080419.1, from coordinate 58,507,118 downwards.
CGCAAATGAGACCTCCTTCTTTTGCTGGAGGACCTGACCCGATTGTGGCTGAGAATTGGGTTCCGGATGTCGAGGAGATTTTAGCAGTACTGGCATGTACAGATGAGCAGAAAGTGGCATTTGCGACATTTAAATTGATAGGAGAGGCAAACTGCTGGTAGAGATCAGCGCGTATGATTGAGGAGTAGAGGCCGGATCCAATGCCAGTGTCATAGAGTCAATTCAAGGATTTGTTCTTCAAGTGATATTTCCCTACTATCGTTCGAAGTGCAAAGGCAGCAAAGTTTCTGCATGTGACTCAGGGGTTGATGACGGTGACACAATATGCTGCACGATTTCTTGAGTTATACCATTTTGCCCCACATTTAGCACCAGACGAAGAGAAAAAGGCCAAGAAGTTTGAAGAGGGATTGAAGTAGAGTTTATTTGAGCAAGTTATCGGCTTTCGAGCTCAAACGTTTGCCGAGGTGGTCGATAGATCCGTTGTTATTGAGAGTGGTATGCCGAGGAGCGCTACAGCTCAGGGTCAAAGGAAGAGGTATGCACCCCAGGATTTGCAAGCGAGCTCTAGCCAAGGGTCATGGAGAGGAGATCACTATGGAGGTGGTCGGAGATAGATGACGGGCCGTGGTGGTTTTCATGGTGGGCAGGCTGCTCCTGTTTGCCCTAGATGTGGCCGCAGACATCCAGGTGAATGTAGGATGGGTGAGGACGTCTGCTATCGATGTGGGAGACCCGAGCATAGATCTTGGTTGTGTCAGGGATTGACAGCTCAGGCACCAGCTCCTAGACCATACCGGGGTGGTTATCAGGCACCCCGTGGAGGACAGCAGAGGAATACGACACTGACGAGAGTATACGCGTTGACGCCGGGTGACGCCTATGTAGCTGGAGACGTAGTTACAGGTACCCTTACTGCTTTCTCATTTATAGCTATTGTTTTATTTGATACAGGTTCCACCCACTCTTTTGTTTCTGTGGTATATGCTAAGTGAATGGGGTATGAGGCATAGTTGCTAGATATTGGGTTGGCTGTTGCCACGTCGACTGGGTCAGTGGTGAGAGGTAGAAAGGTACTCAAGAGATTTCCACTAACTATTCAGGAAGAGATATTGCCAGCTGATTTGGTGATATTAGATATGCAGGGGTTTGACTTCATTTTGGGTATGGATTGGTTGGCAGATAATCATGCTAGTATTGACTGTCATTTGAAAGAAGTGATTTTCAGACCTCCAGGCAAGCCAGAATATAGATTTCTTGGTTCAAGGGTGCGTTCTTCGCCACAGCTTGTGTCAGTTGTTCAGGTGAGAAAATTGATCTAAGAAGGCTGCCAGGGATTTGTTGCTTACATTAAGGAATCACCGAAAGAAGAACTGAAACATCCTGATGTCCCTGTAGTTAGAGATTTCTCAGATGTATTCCTAGAGCAATTACCTCATTTGCCACCAAACCGTGAAGTTAAGTTTACTGTGGATCTTCTACCGGGGTCAGCGCCAGTTTCTAAAGCTCCTTATTGGATGGCCCCAGCTGAATTAAAAGAACTAAAGGATCAATTGCAATAATTACTAAATAAAGGATTCATTAGGCCCAGTGTGTCGCCCTGGGGAGCACCAGTCTTATTTGTGAAAAAGAAAGATGAGACCATGAGGATGTGTATAGATTACCGAGAAATAAATAAACCAACAATTAAGAATAAATATTCTCTTCCCTGGATCGACGATTTGTTTGATAAGCTCCAAGGGACCTAGGTTTATTCTAAAATTGACCTACAATCAGGTTACCATCAGGTGAAAGTGAGGGTAAAGGACATCTCCAAAACAGCGTTCCGTACGAGATATGGGCATTACGAATTCTTGGTGATGCCATTCGAGTTGACTAATGCACTAGCGGTATTTATGGAATTAATGAACCAAGTGTTCCATCAGTACTTAGACCAGTTCGTAGTTGTATTTATTGATGATATACTGGTCTACTCAAGGATTTTTTAGGAGCACGAGCATCATTTGAGACTGGTATTGCAGACATTAAGAGAGAGAAAGTTGTATGCGAAGTTCAAGAAATGTGAATTCTGGCTAAAACAGGTTTCTTTTCTTGGCCATGTGATTTCTAAGGCGAGTGTATCTATTGATCTGAGTAAGATAGAGGCAGTGGTTAATTGGGTGAGGCCTGGAAATGTTCAAGAGGTTTGGAGTTTTCTGGGATTGGCAGGCTATTACCGACGCTTCGTAGAGGGATTTTCCAATTTATCAGGTCCGTTGACGCGACTTACGATGAAAAATGTAAAGTTTGAATGGACTAATGTGTAACGACCTGCTATTTAAATGGGTTATTTTTTTTCATATACTATGAAATTTATAATGCTCTGATACAACACTGGATTAAACCCAAACTAAGCAACGAGAAGCCAAAATCAAATAAACATAACCATACGTAATTATTTACAATACTAGAGTGCTAAAATATTTCTCAATAAAAACATATATGATTATTTCCTCAAAATGCCATCAACTGACTAAAATTATACAAAAATACTCACTCTAATATTCACTCTAATATCAGGGCAAAACTGAGGCCCCTCTATCTGTAAGTCTAATCTGCTCGCCTACCTGTATCACTTGAAAAATGTTAAAATAATTGGGATGAGCCAACGCTCAGTAAGACGAAATATGCTATTGTTAGTGTGTAGCAGATGAGTTACAATATTATGAAAATTTATTTCTATAAAATCATGTATAACTGGATCTGTAAATACTATACAAGTAATAGAAACCACCACCATTTCCCTGTTGCTTAACATTTCAGTATTTTAGGGTACTATTTAAAATACTTCTAATATACATAAGTATATTCTTTGTCTCTATAAATCTGTATATACATAATAATAACTGAAAAATTCCCTGTGGATAACTGTGTGTCATGATTTAACCCCTCATGACAGGGTTGTGCGGCTCGTAGGCGGGATCTACCCTGGCTGGCCAACTAGGGTAAACCACTATACTCCCTCGGTCTGATCTACCCTCCTCAACCCATATCTGATGGGGAGCCTGTCCACGTTAGGGCACTATATGATCGACCTACTACCACATATTATCTGAATAGGTGGTTGCACTCTGTAAACTGTATGTAGCTACGGTATCATGCTCTGTAACTGTATGGTCCGACAGGGTCTGATACTATATAATACATCTCTATATACAACTATCTGATTTACCATGATTCTGAAATAACTGTATTAACCATGACAATGAAATAAACTGTAACTATGTCAACTGTATTTTTGAACTGAACTGTAATCTGTAAGTCATGGTACTAGAAACTATATAATCATGGTATTCTGTAATTAATTTAAAACATATCCACTAGCTGTATATTCAGCATAACATACCTTGAAAATACTGTAAAACATGCTTGTGCACTGTGTTAGACCAAGTAGTTAAAAGTCTTTCATTCCTACCGTGTTTTGATGACAACAACCCATTAGCAGTTCTTAAGGCTACTATCATTTCTCTCTAAGTCATGTTCAGCTATACAGAATGGCATCTGAACCAACATATAGTCAAAGCAACTCATGCCATTACCAAAAGCAAAAGCCTCTCAACACATTCATGGACGATACACAATATACAAGTCATCTGAAGGATGAGTGTGAGAATGAGAGAGAGACCATCTTGTAAATATCTTGTATATAGAGTAAGACACAAAACTAAGAGCAAGAAATGGGTGTATCACACACAAACAACAAAATACAAGTAAAGTTATTTAAAAGTGTTAAAAGAAACCCCCAAACGGACAAGGACCTTCTTTGCACTTAAAAGAACAAGTCTTAAGAAGAAGGAACTTGTCGACGAACATAGGGCTTCATTGATGAGTGTAACACAAACTTCATCGACGAACACAGCGTTCTCATCGACAAAAAGATACCGAGAGCCATCTGAATTTAGAGCCATAACTCGTTGATGAATGGCATAAAGAACTCGTTGACGAACACAGGGTTCTCGTTGACGAAAATATACCAAGAGGTATCTGAATTCAGAACCAGCAACTCATTGATGAACACAGAGCTTCGTCGACGAATTGATTGAAGAGCTCGTCGATGAAGTTCAGGCTTCGTCGACGAACGTCGGGCAGCAGCGAACATTAAATGCTACAGAATGACTAGTTTGACCCTTGTCTCATATTCATAAATGCCCAATGGCTCTCCAGCTTTGCCCTTGCCCATTTGGAGTTTAAATAGGAGTAAATAGCATTTATTCCTTACCCAAGAAAGTTTATATTGTAAGAAGATCATTCATTGGTGTTGTTATTTCTAGGGTTTGCTCATACACTTACTTGCCCTCTTCTTGCTGCTCTTAGTCTTGCTTCTACTCTATTGACAAAAGGACATTGAGTAAGGATTTTATTGTTGTAATCGGCTCAAAGGGAGTATTCAAGTTTACTTTTATTTCTCATCTACTTCTTGTAAAGAAAGGCTCTTTGTGAGCTATTATTGGGTGTCTCTAAGTGAGCACCTTGTTGAAGCTCTTTATGAGCTGCTGTGTATTGGCTTCTCCGCCCAAAGGAGGACTATAGTGGATTTTGGGAATCCTTGAGCTGGTCTCAAGGCGTGGACGTAGGCGAGGTGCTGAACCACGTAAATATCTTTGTGTTCAGCTTTTCTTCTCTCATATCTCATTTATATTATTATTGTGATTTCCTGCATCTTTACACTGCAACTTTATACACTTGCTCTTGGTAAGATTTTTGTGGTTGTACAAAGTTAGCACATCCGTGAAGAAAGTCTATTCACACTCCCTCTAGACATTCAACTGGGCCAACAAGTGGTATCAGAGCACCAGTCGCTGAAATTCGGAGTAACATCCAAGCGAAAAGATCAACATGGCAGATATGTTTGCCCAAGGTCAATCCATGGACCGCCCTCCCAAGTTTTGTGGAACTGACTACCCAGTATGGAAGGATCGAATGTCTATCTTCATCCAAGCCTATGACTACCGTATGTGGAATGTCATCACTAAAGGAGACTACACTTTCAAAAATGAAGACGGTGATGACATACCCATTAAGAAACTTCCCGAGGCAGATGCAAGGCTGGCACAGCTCAACTTTGAAACCAAGAATTTCCTATATTGCGCCATAAGTGATGAAGAGTACAACCAGATATGTGATTGCAACACGGCCAAGGAAATGTGGGGAAAACTTCAGGTAACTTATGAGGGCACTACCTAGGTAAAAAGATCTAAAATTTATATGCTTGTAAAAGAATATGAAATGTTCAAAATGGAAGAAGGTGAAACAATTACAGCTATGTTCACACGATTCACACACATCACTAATGGACTAAAAGCTCTCGGTAGAGAGTACTCTATGGAAGATAATGTGCAGAAAGTCCTTCATTCTCTACTGACATGTTGGCACACAAAGTCCACAGCGATTGAGGAAGCAAAGGACCTCTCAAAGGTCACACTTGACGAACTAATTGGATCTCTCATGACCTACGAAATTTAGAAGAAAAATGCTGCTGCTGAAGCTGAAACACCCAAGAAGGCTACCAGAATTGCTCTAAAATCCGGGAAGCAAAAAGAGATCATAGAAGAAGAGGAGAATGATGATGACGACGAAGTTGCCCTACTAACTAGAAGATTCAGAAACTTTCTGATGAACAAACGAAATGGAAAACAAAAGGAGAAAGGAGAATCGAGCATCAGATGCTACAATTGCAAAAAATCAGCCACCGCATGGCCGATTGCCCTCTCTTCAAAAACAAAAGCAACAATCAACAAGGAGACAAGAAGAGGTTCAAAGCAATGAATGCAATTGAATGGGATGAACTAGATGGAACCTCAACCGACGAAGAAGTCGAAGAAGAAGTCGCTCATTTCTGCCTTATGGTGGTCGAACAAAGTGAGGTAAGTTATGATGACGAATGTCTACCTTCATATGAAGAATTAGAAGAAAATTGTAGAAAACTCTATGTTGAACTAATAGCATCTAAAAAGAAAACCAAACTTTTAGAAGAAAATTATTCAAAATGCAAACTAAAACAGATTTGCTTGTGTGACACCTTGAAAGCTGAAAATGCATCTTCTCGTCTTGAAAAAGAAAAGCTTTCTAAAGAATATTCAAACTACAAAGAGTCCTCTCAAAAAGAAATCGAAAGCTTGAAAAGTCAAGTTATTGAACTTCTTCAAGAAAACTCTTCATTGAAAAAGAAAGTGGAGGATCAAAGCAATACCATATATAAATTTACAAATGGTAAGGAAAGTTTCGATAAATTACTTGGAGCTCAAAGATTTGGAATTATCAAAGAAGGTTTAGGATACGGCCTATCATCTTCCGAATCAATAGGATTTGCAAACCTCTATGCTAAAAGGAGCTCTGCATCAAAGAAAAGTTATGCACCTAAACTAAACCCCTCACACGCAAATAAAGTCTGCCTATATTGTGAGAAAAAAGGGCATGTGCGATTTACTTGCCCCTTCAGGGGAAATAGAGGAAAAAATATGAACTACAAATGGGTGATTAAGAACACTAACCCAATAGGACATAAGAAAATATGGGTACCAAAACAAATCACTTGATATTGTGTGCAGGTGTGCTTGAAGAGCAACTCCGTAAAGAACAAATGGTTTCTAGACAGTGGATGCTCAAGGCACATGACGGGAGACACAAGCAAATTCCTCTCCCTCACCTACAAAAAGGAAGGGCTAGTCACGTTTGGAGATAACGCCAAGGGAAGAATCATCGGTAAAGGTAAAATAGGTAATTCATCCTTGGCTATCAAAAATATTGCTTCAGTTGATACTCTCAAACATAATTTGTTAAGTGTTAGTCAACTATGTGATAAAGGGTTAAACATTATTTTCCAATCCACAAAATTCTTAATAAATGATTTAAATGGAAATACCATTCTCATAGGAAAACGTGAATCAAACATATATACAATTGAGTTTGATGACATCACAAATTGTAACATTAAGTGTTTAGCTGTCACCAATGAAAATTATTGGTTATGGCATAGGAGACTAGGTCATGCAAGCATGGATCTTCTTCATAAACTTTCATCCAAGGAACTAGTAAATGGCCTACCAAAAGATAATTATGTGAAAGACAAAATATGTGATGCATGTCAATATGGAAAACAAGTTAAGACCTCCTTCAAAACTAAGAAAGTAATCTCTACATCAAGACCCTTAGAGTTAATCCATCTTGATCTATTTGGACCTAATGACATAGCTAGCATTAGTGGAAAGTTGTATGCATTTATTATAGTTGATGACTTCTCTAGATTTTCATGGGTAATTTTTCTTGCTTACAAAAGTGATACCTGTAATGCATTTATTCATTTTTGTGGAAAAATCCAAAATGAGAAAGGAATGTCAATTATACACATTAGGAGTGATAGAGGAAGAGAGTTTAGAAATAAAGAACTTGAGGATTTTTGCAATGAAAATGGATACTCACACAACTTCTCCGCACCAAAAACTCCACAACAAAACGGAATAGTTGAAAGAAAAAATTGAACACTCCAAGAAATGGCTAGAACAATGCTCAATGAACATAATTTGCCAAAATACTTCTGGGCAGAAGCCGTTAGCACAGCATGTTATGTTAGTAACCGAGTTATCATTAGATCCAAGATAGGAAAAACCCGATATGAAATATGGAAGGGTAGAAAACCTAACATCTCGCATTTTAAGGTTTTTGGCTGTAAGTGTTTTATATTAAAGGATAGGGATCATTTAGCTAAGTTTGATTCAAAGTCCGATGAGGGGATTTTCATAGGATGTGCCATGAATAGTAAAGCATATAGGGTATTCAACAAAAGGATTCAAACTGTTCAAGAATCAACCCATGTTGCGTTTGATGAAACAAATCCTCACGCATCCAAAACACCTATTGAGATAGATGAAGAAAAGCAAGTCACTATCTTTAGAATTGAAAGAGAATTAGAACAACTCAAGTTAAATAATGATCAAGACACAAATTGTCAAGATACAAATGTAGATCATCTAAGATCTTCCCCTCAAGAATCTAACCAACTAGAAGAAAAAGAAGATTATGAATTACCTAAAGCTTGGAAGTTTGTAAAAAATCATCCAATTGATCTCATCATAGGCAGTCCCTCTGAAGGAGTCAGCACCCGATCTCACCTTAGAAGTGGATGTAATTACATTGCTTTCGTATCTCACCTAGAACCTAAAAACTTTGAAGAAGCTGAAAATGATGAAAATTGGATAAATGTCATGTAAGAAGAATTAGATCAATTCGAAAGAAACAAAGTATGGCACTTAGTCCCTAAGCCCAAAAATACTACAATAATTGGTACTAAATGGGTGTTTAGGAATAAGAAAGATAAAGATGGAAACATTGTTAGAAATAAAGCTAGACTAGTAGCCCAAGGATATAACCAACAAGAGGGTATTGACTACGATGAAACTTATGCCCCTGTAGCCAGACTAGAAGCCATTAGAATGCTCCTTGCCTTTGCTTGTTACAAAAACTTCAAATTATTTCAAATGGATGTTAAAAGCGCCTTTTTGGATGGACACATAAATGAAGAAGTATTTGTCAAGCAACCTCTTGGTTTTGAAAGCCACACTCATCCCGATCACATATATAAACTCTCAAAAGCCCTTTACGGACTTAAGCAAGCCCCAAGAGCTTGGTATGAATGATTAAGAAAATTCCTTCTAGAAAATAGGTTCATAAGAGGAAAATTTGATACCACTCTTTTCTTAAAACATAAAGAAAATGATATGCTAGTTATACAAATTTATGCGGATGATATTATCTTCGGGGCCACAAATGAGACCTTGTGTCAAGATTTTGCTCAAACTATGCAAGAAACATTTGAGATGAGTATGATGGGTGAGCTAACCTTCTTCCTAGGTTACAAATAAAACAAATGAAGCATGGAATTTTCATAAATCAGGCCAAATACGCTAGGGACATGTTAAAGAAATTCAATCTTGAAATGGGAAAATCTAAAGTAACTCCTATAAGCATCACAACAAAGCTTGACGCAGAAGAAAAAGGGAAAAACATTGACCAAAAACTTTACCGAGGCATGATAGGTAGCTTATTGTATCTCACTTCCAGCAGGCCTGATATAATGTTTAGTGTTTGTCTATGCGCTAGATTTCAAGCTTGTCCCAAAGAATCTCATCTTCAGGCAGTCAAACGAATATTTAGATACTTAGCAGGCACTCATGACTTAGGACTTTTCTATCCTAACAATGCTCCCTTTGACCTCACATGCTACTCTGATGCTGACTACGGTGGTTTTAAAACCGATAGAAAAAGCACTAGTGGAACATGTCATTTCCTTGGACACTCTCTTGTTTCCTGGTTTTGAAAAAAACAAACCTCTGTAGCTCTTTCCACCACCGAGGCTGAGTATATCGCAGCTGGCAGCTGTTGTGCTCAAGCATTATATATGAAACAACAACTTGAGGACTTCTGCATCTTAGTTGAAGGTACTCCAATTCATTGTGACAATACCAGTACCATCAACATATCAAATCATCCGTGCCTCCACTCTAGAACTAAGCATATTGAAATTAGGCGTCACTTCATTCGAGATCATGTCCAAAAAGGAGACATTGAGTTAGTTTACGTTCCCACCGAAAACCAACTTGCCGACATTCTAACAAAGCCTCTTAATGAAGAAAGATTCCACAAAATTCAACATGCCCTAGGAATGTGCACTCCTTCAGACATACTATAGGATCCTCATGTCAGCTCCTACCCCCAGTCTCATTCCTCATATTCTTACACTTCGTTGTTCCTTTTCCTTCCTCCAGTTCTCGCTAACGAACACAAGGTATTCGTCGCTAAGAAGTCTACATAATTCATCGATGAATACAGGGTATTTGTCGCCAAAAAGTTTATATAATTCGTCGCGAACACAGGGGTCTTGTCGTCGAATTCTCCATAATTTCATCAACGAACACAGGTCATCGTCGATGAAAACTGTCGGGCTACTTATTTCTTCTGAGTTAAAATAGACAAACCTTAGCCCTCTTCATGCACCTCTCCTTTCTCTCGGCTCTGTGTCCTTCCTCCGCCCACCCTGCACCACCACCTACCTCTCTTGCCACCACCACGCTACCAGCTCATCCTCTCGGCCACCCTCGTTTGTCCCATTCCCGCAAGCTCCCTCCTCCTCTCGACCATACTAGTTCTCTCTGTCCCTCCATGGCTCCCCGCCCCAAATGCCAGAATCTTAAAACCGAAGCCAGCGAAGGATCTTCTCACCTTGCCTCCGGTCCCCCGACACCTCCCCCAGCCAACCCCAACCCCCGCTTCGTCTCCCCTGAAGCCGCCTACCATTACCAAAATGACATTCTCAAGCAGCATATCGTCTATGGCAAAATCATACCCTCTGATTTTCTCCAGCTTCATTTCCCCACCCTTCTCACCAAGATTAAAGCCCTCGGGTGGGATGCCCTTTTCAATCTTGATGAGTTCGTTTATGAAGACCTTGTTCTACGCGAATTTCGTTCTCTCATATCGCAGCATTGCTTCTTACTCCACTGTTTGAGGCACCATTATTTAGCTTTTCGATGATACGTTCTCCGCGGTACTTGGTTGCACCTCTTATCCTCTTCATGGCCTCCCTAAGTCGTCTTGGCCGACACGATTTGACTGGTTCGACTCACACACTGCCCTCAAGTTGATTATCGGTAATCCTCGTATTCCTGCGATGGCTTGGCCGAAATCCAAGGACCTCACTGTGGAATTTTGGGTCCTCCGCCATATAATAATATATAACTTATGCCCTCGCACTGGTGGCAAGGATTGGGTCACCCTCGGAGACATATTCTACATGTACTGTCTATGGGTTGGCCATGGTATATATCTTCCCTCTATTATTGTTCAGAACATAGAAGAAGACCTCAAATGGCAACGCGGTTGTCTCCCGTACGATCGTCTTCTCATGACCTTCTTTGATCACCATGACCTCATTTGTGCCGGCCAACCTTGCATTCGTCCCGCGCCAGAAGATGTTTACACTGAGGCGACTCTTCATCGCATGCACTTCGAAAAGGACGAAGCAACCAACACGTGGGTCAAAGCCCACGAGCAAGGCAATATTCCCATCGATGAGGTTGAGGCCACTCTGGAGGCCAAAGAAGAGGCTGAAGAAGGTGAGCATAAGGACACCGTGTATGGCCACATACTGGAGCGCCTGGACAGGCTTCAGCACGCTATGACACAATCAGACCTTCGACACCGCCATCGTTTTGACTCTATAGATGCGTCTCTTACTCGGAAAGAAAGTGCTAACCATGCTTGTTTTGACACTCTCGACGCGTTTTTTGCTGCACTCTTTAATCGACTGGGTCGCCCACCCGAATAGTGCACTTTCTCCGTTGTCCCCCAATTTTGATTATGGCAAAGGGGGATAAGTAGATTTAGGTCTCTTTTTCAGTTGTATTCGGATGAAGTTATAATACATTTATAGTTGAAAATATTAGCCTTAATCACTGCTTGTAAGCACGAAACATATTTAGTAATGAAACATTAGCAAGCATTGCATCTTTTGAATATAAATGCTCTACCTGTGTACTTGAATGATTGGTATACTGGACTGTCATGGTTTATGTAGGTTTAAATGGAAAATATCCTACTTATAAACGACATGCTGCCAAAATTTAAATAAAATATTTTTTCGTAAAATGCAAACATTAAGGGGGAGAATTTTATTTAAAATCTAAACCATTCCATTTAGTAAGGGAGAGCTTTTATCTTTCAAAGAGAACACTAATGGATTGCCATCATCAAAAAGGGGGAGAATGTTAGACCAAGTAGTTAAGAGTCTTTCATTCCTACCATGTTTTGATGACAACAACCCTTTAGCAGTTCTTAAGGCTACTAACGTTTCTCTCTAAGTCATGTTCATCTATACAGAACGGCATCTGAACCAACAAACAGTCAAAGCAACTCATGCCATTACCAAAAGCACAAGCCTCTCAACGCATTCATGGACGATACACAATATACAAGTCATCTGAAGGATGAGTGTGAGAATGAGAGAGAGATCATCTTGTAAATATCTTGTATATAGAGTAGAACTCAAAACTAAGAGCAAAAAATGGGTGTACCACACACACACAACAAAATACAAGTAAAGTTATTTAAAAGTGTGAAAAGAAACCCCTAAACGGACAAGGACCTTCTTTGCACTTAAAAGAACAAGTCTTAAGAAGAAGGAACTCATCGACGAACACAGGGCTTCGTCGACAAGTGTAACACAAACTTCATTGATGAACACAGGGTTCTCATCAACAAAAATATACCGAGAGGTACCTGAATTCAGAACCAGCAACTCGTCGACGAACGTCGGGCAGCAGCGAACATTAAATGCTGCAGAACGGCTAGTTTGACCCTTGTCTCATATTCATAAATGCCTAACGGCTCTCCAGCTTTGCCCTCGCCCATTTGGAGTTTAAATAGGAGTAAATAGCATTTATTCCTTACCCAAGAAAGTTTATATTGTAAGAAGATCATTCATTGGTGTTGTTATTTCTAGGGTTTGCTCATATACTCACTTGCCCTCTTCTTGCTGCTCTTAGTCTTGCTTCTACTCTATTGACAAGAGGACATTGAGTAAGGATTTTATTGTTGTAATCAGCTCAAAGGGAGTATTCAAGTTTACTTTTATTTCTTATCTACTTCTTGTAAAGAAAGGCTCTTTGTGAGCTATTATTGGGTGTCTCTAAGTGAGCACCTTGTTGAAGCTCTTTGTGAGCTGCTGTGTACTGGCTTCTCCGCCTGAAGGAGGACTATAGTGGATTTTGGGAATCCTAGAGTTGGTCTCAAGGCGTGGACGTAGGCGGGGTGCCGAACCACGTAAATATCTTTGTGTTTAGTTTTTCTTCTCTCATATCTCACTTATATTATTATGGTGATTTTCTGCATCTTTACACTGCAACTTTATACACTTGCTCTTGGTAAGATTTTTGTGGTTGTAGAAAGTTAGCACATCCGTGAAGAAAGTCTATTCACCCCCCCTCTAGACATTCAACCGAGCCAACACACTGGATTTATATTCTCAAGCCACACAGTGATTTAATACATAATATTCATAATTAATAATCTGTATAATGTCCTGCTGTGAATAATAAACAGGCAAAAATATACATTTTATACTGGAAATCATTTTAGAACTACCTAGCATAGCATATTTCCCTTACCTGGTTTCTGTTAAAATCCCTCTACTGAGACAGGTTCTACACCCGCAGGGTTCTCTACTCAACACCTTGAAAATCACATATCCCAGAAGAAAACATCAATATTTCTTGGCCTACATCATTTCCTACAATTGCTAGAAGGCCAAAAACTGAATAAAAGACCTACCCTGGATTTGGGATGAATTCCAACTTCGTCCCACTAACGATCTGCTTCGGTAGACTTGAAGAGAACTCCACTAGGAGCGTTGTCGTGGCCTCAGATCGTCGATCTCGCGACTGACGAGGCCAAAATCGAAGAAAGAAGAGGGACGAGCCGTAGGGGTAGAGAGAGAGAGAGACTGTGGCAAATTTTTGCGATTAAAAATTAGTTTATGGCTATTTATACTACGAGATTCGTCGATGAGCCACGTCATCTCATCGACGAGGTCCTAAAGAACCCTCATCGACGAACCCCTGTATTCGTCGACGAGGCCTGGAAATTCCTTGGAATTGTTATTACCTTCAAAGTGCGATGTCGTCGACAAACACGGAGCGTTCGTCGATGAAGTCTACTGCCTCCTTTTGTTTATGTTTCCATTTTACTCCTTCTTTATTATTAAAATACTATTATTCTTCAGGTCACTACAGATGATTGTGAGCAGAGCTTCCAGGAATTGAAGCAAAGGTTGGCAATAGCCCTAGTGTTGGCTATTCCATCAAGAAAGGATGGGTTTGTAATATATAGTGATGCATCCCTAAAAGGGCTTGGGTGCATATTGATGCAGCACGGCAGGGTTATTGCATATGCTTCTAGACAGCTTAAATAATATGAGAAGAATTACCCTATGCATGATTTGGAGTTAGCTGCAGTGGTGTACGCCCTTAAAATATAGAGGCATTATCTGTATGGTGAGAAATGCAAAATTTTTATAGATCACAAGAGTTTGAAATATTTCTTCACTCAGAGAGAATTGAATATGAGACAAAGAAGGTGGTTAGAGCTTATTAAATATTATGACTATACTATTAATTACCACCCAGGAAAAGTGAATGTAGTAGCAGATGCACTAAGCAGAAAATCAGTGGGACCAGCACTAGCAGCCATGGAGATCCAGCACTTGATCCTGATGGACTTGAGAGACTAAGCATAGAGTTGGTAGAGGATAGTCCTCAGGGTTTTGTTGCCAGCCTAGTTATACAACCTACCCTATATGAGAAAATTAAAGTAGCTCAAAGAGATAATGCAAAGTTGGCAGAGGTGATGGCTAGAGTGAAGGATGGTCAGGGAGAGGAGTTCAGCATATCAAATGACGGAGCCCTGCTTTTCATACTAGGCTATGTGTTCCCGCTGATACTGAAATCAAGAGAACTATATTGTAGGAGGCTCACAGATCACTATACATAGTCTATCCTGGCAGTACTAAAATGTACAGGGATTTGCGAGAGTACTTTTGGTGGAGTGGAATTATGAGAGAGATAGCCGAGTTTGTCCAGCAGTGCTTGACGTGCCAGCAGGTTAAGGCTGAGCACCAGAGACTAGCAGGACAGTTGCAGCCGTTGTTTATTCTATAATGGAAGTGAGATCATGTTTCTATGGATTTTATTACGGGGTTACCACCAGTGCGGCAAGGATTGAATGCAATTTGAGTAGTTGTTGATCGTTTGACGAAGACTGCCCATTTTATCCCCATTAAAGTCGATTATTCCATGGACAGACTGGCAAAGATATATGTTCAGGAGATAGTTCCCGTCTATGGTGTACCAGTATCCATAATTTCAGACTGGGATCCTTGGTTTACTTCACGATTCTAAAAAAGCTTTCAGGATTCTATGGGTACACAGTTAGCATTTAGCACAGTTTTTCATCCCCAAACAGATGGTCATACTGAGAGGACAATTCAGACCTTAGAAGATATGCTTCGTGCGTGCGTGTTAGATTTTGGGGGTAGCTAGACTTAGTTTCTACCACTAGTTGATTTTTCCTATAATAATAGTTACCAGTCTAGTATCGGCATGGCTCCATATGAGGCATCGTATGGCAAGAGATGTCGTTCTCCTCTCTTTTGGGATGAGATAGGAGAGAGGCAGTTTTGGGTCCAGAGATCGTTCAGCAAGCTTGTGACAAGGTCTGACTAATTAAAGAAAGAATCAGTATCACCCAGAGTCGGCAGAAAAGTTATGTAGACACTCGCCTCCAAGAGTTAGAATTTAAAGTGGGGGATCGGGTATTTTTGAAAGTAGCTCCTATGAGAGGTATTATGAGATTTGGGAAGAAGGGTAAGTTGAGCCCTAGGTATATTGGCCCTTTTAAGATAATAGAGAGAATAGGCTCAATTGCCTACAGGCTAACTTTGCCACCAGTTTTATCCAGAATACATGACGTATTTCATGTTACTATGTTAAGGAAATACGTCCCAGACCCGTCTCACATCATTAGCTATGCAGAGATAGAGCTTAAGGATTCACTAGCTTATGAAGAAGTACCAGTACAGATATTAGACAGAAAGACACAAGAATTACATACAAAATAAATTCAGTTAGTAAAAGTTTTGTGGAAAAATCACGCTATAGAGGAAGCTTCTTGGGAACTTGAGGAGCATATCAGACAAAGATACCCGCAGATGTTCCAAGAGGTATAGAGGTAATCAGGTAAAGTATAGTATCTAGATAGTGTTTCTTTTGCACGTACATGTATTAAATAGATAAAAGTAGTTATTAGTTTTATATATGTAATCTCCCAGAACATAGTATAAAACCACGGTGTTCCTCCGCCATAAGTGAGGGCAAGTAATAAAATAAGTAGACCCTTTTCCTTTATGGCACGATAAATGGAGACACAGATAGTAAATTTTGAGGATGAAATTTTATAAGGAGGGGAGAATGTAACAACCCGGGATTCTTACACAGGGCCTTGTCGATGAACACAGGGAATTCGTCGACGAGTGCATAAGGGGACCTCATCGACGAAGCTATGCCTCATCGACGAGAAGATATCGAGAAGGGTTTTTTGGGACAGTCTAAGATTCATCGACAAGGGAGGAAGTTCATCGATGAAATTATTGAAGGACTCGTCGATGAGGTGACATGTCTTGTCGACGAATCCCACCCTATAAATAGCTAAAACTCGGATTTTTATTAAATTCCAGCACAAAACCCTTCTCTTTCTCTCTCTCTCCTACGACCGTCTCCCCTTCTCTCTTCGATCTTGGCCCCATTTCTCGTCGGATTGAAGATCCGAGGCCACCACGACGCTCCCGGTGAAGTTCTCTACAAGTCTACTGGAGCAGATCATGGGGAAAGTTGATTTGAAATTCATCCCAAATCCAGGGTAATGTATTTTATTCAGATTATGTCTTCCTTGTAGTTATGGGAAATGTTGTAGGTAAGGAAATACTGATATTTTGTTCTGGGGGATATTGTTTTTAGGATGTTGAGTTAGGAACCCTGCGGGTATATGGTCAGAATTTAGTAGGGGCTTTTCATAGTTAAGGTAAGGGAAATATGCTATGCTAGAAATTTTTAATATGTATACAGAAGATTATGAAAGTATGTTTACAAGCATGTATATCAAATTATTTTCCAGAGAAATTATGAATATTATCTTATAGTAGAAAATTACAGAAATTGAGCATGAGACTACGTTTATTCAAATGTGTGGCTTGAGTTTATTACAGTACCCTACATATATAGATTTTACAGTATTTCAGATATACAGATATTCAGATGTTTCAGAATACTAGAAATGAATGAGACTTACAGTATTTTCAGAGAAAAACAAGATTTCTAGACCATAACACTCAGATAGTTTATTCAGACAGATTATAAAGTGATAGCATCAAGATGCTACAGTGGATATACAGAGCATAGAGATATTATATACAGAGCATATAGATATTATATGCAGAGCATACAGATATTATATACAGAGCACAAAGATACTATATACAGAATATTCAGATATTATATACAGATATTTTATACAGATATTACAGATAGTTCAGACAGAAAGCACAGATGATATAGATAGAAAATATATATTTCATTCAGATATCTCAGATAATATAGCTCAGAAACGTAGTGTTATGGTTGTTTTTGAAATCATGTTAAAAGCAGCAAGATGAGTATATATTTATATATATGTATACAGTATTACACGATATCATATCCGTGTGGAAATTACAGACAGATACAATTACAGCAGAGCGCGGTACCGTTGCTAATTTCAGACACGTGCAACCACATGACTCAGATAGCATGTGGATTCTGTCTAACCGTGCTAGGAGAGATTTGCAGTCTCCCCAGCATGCTAGGTTGAGGTAGCCGGTTAGACGATCACAGAGGTTTAAGATAGCGCGGAGTGATTGCAGTAGGCCAGGATCTACATAGATCATTATAGAGTGGTGGATGATAGAGATTGACTTACCTAGAGGGCCGACCAGAGTAAGTCAAACCTACGGGCTGCACAAGTTCCTGTGAACATATATATCACATAGCAGCAATTTATATTATTATTCTAGCAGTACCTTCAGATAGTAAACTCAAATACTTGGTCATGTTTTAAAGATTACATAATAGATAGATATATTTTGTACAGTTTATCAGTTTTCTCATATTATAGTATTATTTTAGCATTTTAACTATTTAACTCAGCCGCCACACACTAGTAATAGCATATTTCCACTTACTGAGCGTTGTCTCGTCCCAGTGACTTACCATTTTTCAGGAGATCCAGCTAGGCGAGCAGATCAGGCTCGCGAGTAGAGATTGACTTGAGCTGGCCTTGTAGGAAGGGTAAGTATTTTTGAGATAATAGTATTTTTGGGATAGTCTTCAGATTGTAGTGATGTCACTGAGTATTTTGTATTGTAAATGTATTGTAGAGCAGTATAGTTTTCTGGTATATTGTATTGTATATAGTAGTTCCCAGTTTTTATGTACCGCTACATAGATATGTATGATAGACAGTGTTTCCTTAGTGCTCTTTGAGCCTGTGATGTTATTTTTAGTATTTTAGACAGATGACATTTATTATGTTAAGAAAAATGTTGAATAAATAGCAGGTCATCACAGAATGGCCCAGCTGAATTAAATGAGTTAAAAGAGCAACTACAGGAGCTTCTAGACAAGGGTTTTTTCAAACCAAATGTATTGCATTGGGGTGCACCAGTGTTGTTTGGGAAGAAGAAGGATGGGTCGATGAGGATGTGCATTGACTACCGAGAGATTAATAAGGTAACGATGAAGAACAAGTATCCATTACCCCGAATTGACGACCTGTTTGATCAGTTTCACGGTACGCAGATTTTCTCTAAAATTGATCTGCGATCTGCATATCATCAGGTGAAGGTTAGATCAGATGATGTATCGAAGACTGCTTTTCGAACTCGATACGACCATTATGAGTTCCTAGTTATGCCATTTGGGTTGACGAATGCTCCAGTGGTATTTATGGATCTAATGAACAGGGTATTCCACTAGTACTTAGACCAGTTTGTTATTGTGTTCATAGACGATATTTTGATATATTCGAGGAGCCCTAAGGAGCATGAAGCTCATCTGAGACTAGTACTTCAAGTGCTCAAGGAAAATAAGTTATTTTCTAAACTTAATAAATGTGAATTCTGGTTAGAGTAGGTTGCATTTCTAGGTCATGTGGTATCCAAAGAAGGAATTTGAGCGGATCCGAGCAAAGTAGAGGCTGTGGTTGATTGGGCAAGGCCGAAGAATGTGTAGGAAGTCAAAAGTTTTCTAGGTCTTGCTAGATACTACTGCCGATTTGTCGAGAGGTTCTCCAGATTATCAAGGTCTTTCACACGACTCACGAGGAAGAATGTGAAGTTTGACTAGACCAATGAATGTGAGCATAGCTTCCAAATGTTGAAGCAGCGTCTAGTCACTGCCCCAGTGTTGACACTTCCATCAGGTAAGGGTGGATTTGTAATTTACAGTGACGTATCACAAAAGGGACTTGGTTGTGTTCAAATGCAGCAGGGGAAAGTTATTGCATATGCATCTCGCCAGTTGAAAAGTACGAAAAAAACTATCCTATACATGGCTTGGAGCTAGCAGCAGTTGTGTTTGCATTGAAGATCTGGCGACACTACCTTTATGGGGTAAGGTGCGAGATCTTTATTGACCATAAGAGTCTCCAGTACTTCTTCACCCAGAAGGAGTTGAATATGAGGCAGCGCAGATGGCTCGAGTTGATAAAGGATTACGACTGCACCATTAGCTATCACCTAGGAAAGGCGAACATGGTAGCCAATGCATTGAGCCAGAAATCTAGGGGTACGTCAACCTCAGCAGTTATGGCTTCTCATCATATAGTGATAGATCTGGAGAGGTTGGGTGCAGAATTGATAAAAGGAAATCATCAGGCATTCATTTCTAGTCTGGTGGTTCAACCGACTTTACGAGAGAGAGAATCAGAACAGCTCAGTTGAAAGATACAAAGTTGAAGGAGATTGTAGAGAAGATACAAGATGAGCAGCACACAAACTTTAATATTGCTGAGGATAGAGTTCTCATATTTCATACTCGATTGTGTGTGCCAGATGACGTAGAGATAAAGAGGACGATTCTACGGGAAGCCCACTACTCTCTCTATACTGTTCATCCACGTAGCACGAAGATGTATAGAGACTTGTGAGAATCGTTCCGGTGGAGTAACATGAAGAGGGAAATTGCTAAATATGTGGGTCAGTGCTTGACATGTCAGCAGGTGAAGGCAGAACACCAGAGGCCAGCAGAACCATTTAAACCACTGGACATCCCTACGTGGAAGTGGGAGCATATCTCGATGGACTTTGTATCGAGATTGCCTTCAGCATTGCATGCACAGAATGCCATATAGGTAGTGGTTGACAGATTGACGAAGACTGCCCATTTCATTCCGGTTAGAACTAGTTATTCCATAGATAAGCTGGCAGAACTCTATGTTCAGGAGATAGCTAGAATACATGGCGTGCCTGTGTCCATCGTTTAAGATCAGGATCCACAGTTCACTTCCCGTTTCTGGAAGAGTTTGTAGGGAGCATTGGGTTCTCAACTCACTTTCAGTACTGCATTTCACCCTCAGACGGATGGACAGTCCAAACGAACCATTCAAATTCTCGAGGATATGCTACAGGCATGTGTGTTAGATTCTGGGGGTAGTTGGATCCAATATCTGCCGTTGGTTGAGTTTGCATACAATAACAGTCACCAGGACAACATTGGAATGGCACCATATAAGGATTGTATGGTCACCGGTGCCAATCTCCGTTGTACTAGGATGAAGAAGGCAAGTGGCAGATTTTGGGACCAGAACTTGTTTAGCAAGCCTTTACAAAGGTTGAACTTATCAGGGAAAGGATTAAAGCAGCCTAGAGTCAGCAGAAGAGTTATACGGATACTCGCCGACGGGAGCTAGAATTCGAAATAGGGGATATGATATTCTTGAGGATTGCTTCGATGAAGGGAGTGATGAGGTATGGAAAAAAGAGTAAGCTGAGCCCTAGATCCATTGGATCGTTCAAAATTCTAGAGAAGATTGGTTCGGCGGCATATAGGATATCACTACCCCCAACGCTGTCTAGTATACACGACATGTTCCACGTGTCCATGTTGAGGAGGTATGTTTCAAGCCCCTCACATGTGATCAGTTATGAGTCGTTGGAAATCGAGGATACTCTAGCATACGAGGAGGTACCAGTTCAGATTTTGGATCGGAAAATACAAGAACTGCGTACCGTTAGTGAAGGTGCTGTGGCGAAATCATGCAGTTAAGGAGACTTCTTGGGACTTAGAAACGAAAATACGCCAAAAGTACCCACATCTGTTCAGCGAGGGCTAGTACTAGACGGGTAAGGGTATAGTTGTATGTAGAGGGATAAGAGTAGGTTGTGTGGTTAGTTATGTATAGTTTTAATTATGGATAGTTTTTGGGAAAATTTGTTATGGATATTGTAATTTTCCAAAGGTAGTATTGTAACCACGATATTCCTCCACCATAAGTAAGGGTAGTTAAAAAACATGGGATGGGGCCGCTATGTGGGTGGCTACCGACTTTTCTGTAGACAGGGGTAGTGAGTTAAGAATGTGATTGGTAATAGTTAACAAATTTCGAGGACGAAATTTTTATAAAAAGGGGAGAATGTAGTAATCCAAAAAATTAAAAATTAAAAATAATTAAAATAATAATAATAAAATAATATTAATTAATTATTATTATTAATTAAATAATATAATATAATAAGAATATAATATATATATATATAAATGTATATTAGTGGTTTCCTGAAGGATCAAGAAACATAAATTTTTTATTTTATTTTATTTTGTTTCTTCTTCTTTTTCCTCTTCTTCTTCTTCTTCTTCTTCTTCTCAGTCTACACATGTTTCCCTCGTCTCTTCTCTCCCACTCTCCTTCATCTCGTCTCCATTATTCAGCCGATCAAAAATTCAAAAATTCCGTTGGGCTCTGCTCACCGCCACCGACATTTCTACTGGAGCGGATATGTAGTAGGAGCGGCAGAGGCATATCTCCTGGGATAAGGCCAAATCTTAAACTTACCTCAATTTCTCTTAAACTATAAGCCCCATTAATGAACGAAAATTTCCAGGAGACTTGTGGGGAGATTCTCTACAATCTAGCCGGAGCAGGTTTTCAAATTGGAGCTCCGAGGTACCAATCCTAAATCAGGGGTAAGTTTGATAATTTAGACTTTTATTAGGCTATTTAGGGTATTCAAAACCTAGGGAAATTTTAGGGAAAGTTGTTCTATGAATTGTGGCGAATAATATGGTGAAATTTGAATTTCAGGGTTTCAAGGATTTTTGGAACGCCTGGGACGTAGGCCGGGGTATTAGCAAGCTTTTTCAGGAATCAGGTAAGGGGATTAAGTTAAGTCAGGAATTTTATTTAATTTGAACCAATCAAATTTATTTATTTATTCATTTGGAAATTTAAATGCTATTTTGAAAACCAACCGTTCGAAATGGGTTTTACAAATGTAGGATATACGGTATGATATTTTTGAATAAAATGAACGGTAGAAAGCTTGTTTATTTATATAGATATGTTAGAATGTGAAAAATTGTGTGGCAGATGATTTAATTTGTATGGATTATTATATATCTAGATTTGTGATTTTGAAATACTGGAATTGTTGTGAAAAATACTGGAAATGCTTGTGGAAATACTGAAATTGTTTATGAAATGCAGGGGTTTGAACTAACGGTCAGTGGCTGGGTATTATTTGATTGGCCAAGGGCCAGGATTATTATTTGATGGTCGAGGACCAAGTTTTAATTGATGGCTATATACCGGATTGTATTTGTGGCCAGGGGCCAGGTTTTTGGAATAACAGGAAATATATGTGAATTGATATTTTAAATGACGATTTCTATTATCTAAATTGCATGATATGCTTTAGGAACCCTAGGGACCAGTGTATTGTGAGCACGGTACCGTTGTTAGAGATTTGTTATGTGGCCGTGTGCGCCCACACCTGTGCTGAGACGTGTAGGGTGGCCTTGTCCGAATTGCCTACGTGAGGAGAATGCACCCCTGGGTGAGGGCAATCGAACCAGTAGTTAGAGTTGCATGTACCCACGGAGTATGTTAGCGGAGAGTATAGATGATTACTGTCTTGGTGGATCCCCTAGGACATTAGTCCAGCCTTCGGGCCGCACAACTCGTGCCATGGGGATGTAAATGGCGTGTTTGTCACAGGGAGTGTCTTATATACATAACTGTTAATTTATGTGAATATGGTTAATTAATAATATAACTTTGAGAGCTTACTAAGAAAGGTGAGTGCCCTGGCTGCAGTAATGGTACTAGAGCAGAAGGAAGCTACTTGTATGGATGGTTAATCTTCCCTATCCTCAGCTAATTGTGTGTGTGAGTGTGAAATAAGAATGTTTTCATAAATGGGTTTATCTGCTTGGTGAAATGGTTATTTTTTGTACACTAAATGCATACTGGCCACACACTGACATTAACTTAGTCTTTTCCTTACTAAGTTGTGCCTCACCCTTACTTTACAAATTGACTTTTCAGGAAATCCTAGAGATCGGGCCTAACAGGCTAGAGGAGCCAGGCTAGTAGTGTAAATTTTATGTAGGTAGTGTGTAGATAGAGATTTGATTTTTGTTTAGTTTTATGAGATGTAATTATGTGAAAATGGGTATATTTGTGTATAAAGATAGTTAGAACTCTGGTAATGTAATTTAAGGATTTTATATTTTATTTCCACTGCGTATGTGTATTTTATATTTAATGAATACGGTATCAGGTACACTTACGACACTAAAGTAGCACTCCCAGCCCATGTGCCGGGTCGGGGTCGTTACATTCTTAATCCTATTTAAGTCATGTTTATTTTTAGTGTTGACTTTCCATTCATTCTTGATTTTGACATACTTCTTTTTTCAGTGGACTTTCATATTTTATATGTCCCTTTTTCTTACATAAGAAACAAGTTGTGTGTTCATAAGCATTTGTAGAAGATGTGCTTGCATAGCATTTTGATTCCTTTACGAAATATCCCATGTATATGTTCTTTTTCTTTTTGCTTTTAATTATGTTGAATCCAATTGCTTCTTTATCACAAGTCATTTTTTATGTCCAACCATTTTTTCAAAATTTTCTTTTCCTCTAGTAAAATTGTTGGTGATCTTATCTTTATCCTCAATTTCACTTTTAAGGTTACTTATTTCAAGATCCTTCTTGCTCTCATCATTTACTTTCGTCTTTGCCAAGTCTTGAGACATCTTGTTTATTATACTGGTGAGATCATCAATGTGAGAGTCCTTTTCTTTTTCAGCAGATATTGAGGTTTCTAACTAATTTTTTAGCTTTTCATTTTGTTATTTAAAAGCTATGTTTCTTTTAGTTACTTTTATGAACATATTATGTAAGGCAAATAGTTTAGCCTAATTTCTTCATATGAAGGCATGCAAACACACGAATCACTACAAGATTCATCACTAGATCCTTCAGATGCACTAGTGTAGGAGTTTACCTTAGCATCTCCAACCATGAAGTAGATATTTGCCACTTCTTGATCACTTGATTCTTCCTCTAATTCAATTGAGCTCGTGTCATCCCATGCAGCTTTCATTGCCTTCTTCTTCTTCTTCTTCTTGTCTTTCTTCAGCTGTGGACAATCTGGTTTAATATGCCCAACCTTTTTGCAATTATAACAAGGAGGAGGTTCATTTTTAATTTCATTTTTACTTGTTTCTCCTTTGTCAGCTTTTGATCTTTTAAACTTTCTCTTGATCCTATGGGTCATTCCTAGTTTTGGTAATGACAAATACTATTTGTATTTGATGGCTTTCGAGTTTGTGTACAGGTTTTTATTGGCAAGTTCATATTGGATGGCACGTGAAAGCTTGAAGCCCCCTGAAGACTGTGAAGATTAGTTGATGTTGTAATTTATATTATCATCTCATGCAATAATAATACAAAAACAATCCTGGTAGGTTAGCTGGTTGTTGTCATGTATTACCCCCACATGACTGGGATGTGTGGCACGAAGGCGGGACCTGACAATGGTTGGTCGACCACTGCCAAGTCAAGAGTACAGTCTGTAAGTCCGATGGGTCTGCCAAACCTGGTCCGTACACTAGGGGTACTCACACATTTCTTAAAACCACATCGACCATCCAATCGCACACCACTCTGTACAATGGCATTAACACAAATATCATGATAAATCATGAACACATAGCATTGGTACCGTGCAAGTGCTAGCCTAGACCAAGCCAACCAGATTCTGATAAGATACTTTGAAAATCGGCATTGTACCTAGAAGTAAATCAATAGGAAAATCTACCTCACGATCGGGTGGCAAGCCTGGTAACTCATCTAGGAAAACATCTGTAAATTATTTTACTATAGGCGTGCTAGCAAGTTTCATTTCATTCTCTGACATCTCCTTTACAATAGCCACAAACCCCTGGTAACCACTCATCAGTAGTCTCATCGCCTGAATAGCTAAAACTAGCTAAGACGGGGATTGCACTCGCGACCCTACGAACTTGAATTCTACTCGTCTCTGAGGTCTGAATATCACTTCTCATGAATGGCAATAGATGCTGGCAAAATTAACTGCTAGCCAATCGATGCCAAATATAACATCAAACCCGTGCATGTCTAGCACTATCAAATTAGCAGATAGAATTTCCCCTTGAATACCAACTGAGCAACCCTGGAGCACCCTACAACACCTCATTGTTGACCCAGTCGGTGTAGACACCAACAGTTCAGTATTCAACAACTGTGTTTCCACCCCACAAAGTCTTGTGCATCCCAAGGACACAAACGAGTGTGTAGCTCCTGAATCAAACAATGCAATAACTTTAAAAGAAAGCATAATAACCATACAAGTCACCACGTCACCTTCCATCTCAGCCTCACCTGGCGTTAGAGTAAACACCCTAGATGGAGCCATATTCCTCTACTGGCCCCCACAAGACACCTGATAACCTCCCCGGTATGGTCTGGGAGCTAGAACTACATCTGGTGGTGTAGGGCAGTCTCGCACCACGTGCCCCGATCTACCGCAGCTGTAGCAGATAACTCCACCTGCTTGACACTCTCCCCAATGTCTCCTCTCACAAGTCTAGCAGACAAGGGGACCTTACACTGCCTGAACCTCGTGTCCTCCAGTTTCCTATCTCTGTCCTCTGCCATGGTTTTTTCTTCTCCATTGACCCAACCTATGACCCTGCTGATAACCTATAGATGCAGATCTCTTCCTCTATCCCTGCTCCTATGCATCGAGACGCTCACCAATCTCTGCCAAAGTTGCCCTGTCAACTAAGTCCTGGATCCATAGCACCACCACCTGCTTGAATATACTCTGCCTCAAGCCTCTCTCAAACTGCCTTGCTTTCTTCACCTCATCAGGGACAATGTACGAGGCAAAACGAGAGAGCTCAATGAAACGCTTTGCATACTTCTGTACGGATAACTGTCCCTGCTTCAGACTCAGGAACTCTTTCACTTTAGCCTCCTTGACAGTAGCTGAAAAATATCTATTGAAGAATAACTCTTTAAATCGGTCCCATGTCATGGCTATCGGAGTCGCCCTCTGCTGCTCCAGCAATCTCACCCCAGTCCACCACCTCTCAGCCTCTCTCGTCAGTCTATAGGTGGCAAAGAGGAACCTCTATTCCTCAATACACTGCAACGCAGCCAAAACTTTCTCAGTCTCTTGCATCTAGTTCTCAGCAGCTGCAGGATCAACTCCTCCCGAAAAGTCCGGAGGATTCATCTTCATGAACTTCTCAATAGTGCACCCATGGCCAACTAACGGACCACCCTGCTCCCTCGAGCTCCTAGCGATCTTAGCCATAACCTACTGAGCCACGCTACGCAATACCGCGTCAGAGTCGGTCCCAGCTACACCGGATGCCCCTGCTCCATCACTCCCACTTGCATGGGCACTACTTCCTCCTAGATCCATCCTGAAAAATAATAAATGTAACTTAGAAATCCTATCCTCATAATTTACCCACCTAACCTCACCACTTATCTTAACATTCCCAACTTATTCCTAACCTCAATCCTATATTCTAAGAACACAACCTGACAATAGCTTACTATGGTTTTCCTGAAATCGTTACCCTAGGAAAAACACAGAAACTACCACGGAAGTCTTGCCTCTAGACTATAGAACAACCTTAAATCATTTCCTATACTCTGGTATTGTTTCCACTGCATTATGAAGTCTACAGAACCTAGCAACCTAGGCTCTGATACCAAACTGTGACAACCTGCTTAATTTCCACTTTTTTTCCCATAATATAATACAATATCACAAAGCTTAGGCGATCATAATCCACCTGCACCCGTGGGTACCAGGAATACATCAGAACACATAACGGAAGCCTAAGCAGTAAGAAACATACAAACATAATATCATAAATACAAAACCATCCATCACAATACCAGAATTACTACATCCACTATATTCAAGTTTATACATCCCAAAAAGAAAAAGCTAGGGACATTTTTCACAAAAATCCAACCGTCCCTGCCAAAACTTACCCTTCAGTGAGGGCAGATCAACAAAACTATAACAGCGGAGCTTTACCCGCTCTCCTATCAAGGGCTCCTGAAATGTTTATAAAATTTTAGGGTAAGACATCTCTCAGTAAGGGAAATAAACTAACACTAGTATGTGGCAACATAAGCATTTATGTGGTATACATATATTCATAAACATAACTAGTAAAACTGTATATATTACATTTCTGGGAAAACATGTATAATCAAAACATGACAAAACATACTGTATCCTCATAGCATAACTCATCTTATGTAATAATAATACAAAAACAATCCTGGTAGGTTAGCTGGCTGTTGTCATGTATTATCCCCACATGACTGGGATGTGTGGCTCGAAGGCGGGACCTGACAATGGTTGGTCGACCACTGCCAAGTCAAGAGTACTGTCTGTAAGTCTAATGGGTCTGCCAGACCTGGTCCGTACACTAGGGGCGCTCACACATTTCTTAAAACCACATCGACCATCCAATCTCACACCACCCTGTACAGTGGCGTTAACACAAATATCATGATAAATCATGAACACATAGCACCGGTACTGTTCAAGTACTAGCCTAGACCAACCAACCAAGTTCTGATAACATATAGCATATACTGAAACTGTGATACATGGATATTTCATTCCATTAATTATCAAATCAATCATATCATTTTGCATATATACATATATAATGAAAATCATCGACCCGTACACCGGTATTTCACATCTTATCATAGCTCGGCCGTACGCCGACAAATCATATCCATAGCTCAGCCCGTATGCTGGCAAATCACATCCATAGCTCGGCCCGTGTGCCGAAAAATCATATACATAGCTCAGCTCGTACGCTAGCAAATCATATCCATAGCACAGCCCGTACGTCGGCAAATCATATCCATAGCACGGCCCGTATGCCGGCAAACATATAAAAATCTCGGCCCGTATGCCGATTTTCCATTATAAAAATTCCTATTTTTACCATATTCCCAGAAAACAGTATTTCATATTAATTTCAACTCATGTCACACGAAACAGGTTTTTCATGTATTTAACATACCATCATTTTCAACAGTATTTTCCCAAACATAAGGCATATATAAATATATTTATTTTTTTGAAATCAAATGCTATAATAATATACATATTTTTCATAAAATATTAGCTTAGTTTATCCCCTTAACTGATTCTTGAAAAGCCCCTAAGAAAATCTATCCTACACCCACAGGGTTCCTCACTCAACACCTTGAAAATCACATCTCCCAAAATTAAAGTTCAATATTTCTACGCGTACTACGCTTCCTACAACTGTCAAGAAACCAAATACCGAGTAGAAAGCCTTATCCTGGATTTGGGATGGTTTGCACCTTAGCCCCACCGACGATCCACTCTAGCAGATTTGAAAAGAACTCTCCCAGGAGTGTCGTGGTGGCTTCAGATAGTCCAACCGGTGGAAATCCGACCCAAAACTTAGAGAGAATGAGGAGAAACCGAAAGATGAGAGAGAGAGAGAGAGAGAGAGAGAGAGAGAGAGAGAGAGAGAGAGAGAGAATTATGTGCACAAATGAGCTGAAAAATCACGTTTAACCACTATTTATACTACGGCCTTCATCAATGAGCCACATCATCTCGTCGACGAGGTCATGAAGACAATTCGTCAATGAGCTCTCTCCCCTCGTCGATGAAATTTAGAATTCCCAAACCCCCACTCGGTATTTTCTCGTCGACAAATCCTATCCTCGTCGACGAGCTCCTCTTATACCCTCGTTGACGAATCCCCTGTGTTCGTCGACGAGGAGCTGAAAAATTCCTCGGGTTATTACAGTTCAGGTAACCGAACTTAAGTTCAGCCACCCGAATCTCTTAAGTAAAATTATTTTGTTAAGAGGTAAATGGGGTTAATTTTTTCTAAACCTGTTTTAAACTTTTCTAATTATTCCCATTGGCTCCCCAACAATCAAAAGTCCTTCCTTGCCTATAAATATATGTTTATTTGCAACAATTAGTAAGGATTAACAAATTGATTAGGGCCAAAATTCTCTCAAAATCAAAAATCCTCTTTTAGCCCATACTACTCCCAAACACTCCAGAACTTCATTTTCCTTGATCTTTCAAGTGTTGTGAGTATATTTAGAGTGGTTGTGCTTAATCCTCAATTGCTCATACTCTCATTGGGGTTGCTTATTGTTTGATTTTATTATTGAGAGTAAAGCTTAAAGTTCTCCTACTGATTTTATTTGATAAATCTTGTGTGGATAGACTTTGAGGCTTGTGGTTCTTGCATAGATATTGCAAGGTTCCTTAGCCCATATTTTTGTGTGCAAAATATTTTACAAAAACTTGATTTATAACAACTCTAGTGCTTGATACAAGTTGAGAAAATATTTTTTGAGTTATGTTTGAATAGTATTGCTAACATCTTTGAAACCCTAATCTGACATTGAGATTTAGTTTATCTGGTTATCACAGAATAGCTTGTTTGATACACACTCTTGTGCTTGATTAGATAAAGTCATTATTCTGAGTGTTGGTTGCACACGTAGAGCACCGAGCTTATAGTTCTTACATTATTGAGGTGCATTGATTATATTGTGCCAAATCGGTACATATCAACTTGTGTAAGAAGCATTTGCTTGTACGCATATTTTCATGTCATTTGTTGTATTCTAGGCGTGGGCTTGAAGAGGGAGACTAACCCTGTTGAACAATCTCAGGCTAGCTTAGACCCAATTAGGAAAGTTAGGTGCGACATCCTGGTAAGGCGTGTTGGTTTAGGTCAGCCCCTTGAATTGACCTTGTTGTAATCGGTGCCTCTCCACCCGTTAAGTGAGCCGTAGTGGAATCCTTGTTCTGGTGTAACCGAAGCGGGGACGTAGGCACAGTTGGCCAAACCCCGATAACATATCATGCGTGTTCTTTATATTTTCGCAAATTTATTTTCTGCACTTTTATTTTTAGTACATGTATATTGTATTCTTGATTCATTATATGTAGTACATGTGTTGATTGAGTTTATAATTAAATAAAAAGACCCTAGGTTTGTGTAATGTTGCTGCTAGATTAGTTGACCTAGGGACAAATTTTAAATACCCAATTCACCTCCACTCTTGGGAAAAGACCAAAGCTAACAATTGGTACCAGAGCCTCGTTGCACTAGACTTAAATGTTATTGCAAAAAGATTGCAATGACTCAATTTTGTGTATCCCCATTCGGAGAGGGACAATCACCTTCCAGTTCTTCATTATTTTATGGTGTTGATTACACCGCTTGGAAAATTAGAATGTGCATATTTGTAAAATTTATGAATTGGAAGGCCTGGCAGGTGATTGATAAAGGAATTTGTATGCCATTAGAAAATGATATTAATTTGTTGCATGCAAATTCGCATGCTATGGACATGCTATATTGTGCTTTAGAGACTAATATTTTTCTTGAGATTATGGCATGTACAAATGCGAGGGAAATCTGGGTTGAGTTAAATAAGAGATATGGAGAGACCCAAGAAAAGGAGGTAAATCATGAGCTAGTAATCAGCGATGAGGTATATGATTCTCACTCTAGCTCAATTGATGATTCTTGTTTGAATGCTATGTTGTGTCATATGCTAAATTATCTGTTGATAATACTGTTAATAATGTATGCGATGATTCTCTTGAAAAATATTGCAATATATCGTATGTTGAATCATTTGATACTCTTTGTGATAGTCCTGTTGAACAAGCATGCAATGATTCATATAATAACTATGATATATCTTTCGATGAATCATGTGCTAAATTTATCAATGAAAGCATGCCTTCGTATGAAGTGCTAGATAAAACTTTATTGAAAATGAATGAATTTCTGGTAAAGTTATCTAAGCAGAAATCATTTTTGAGGAATGAGAATAAAAGGGTGGCTAAGTAATTAGGTGAACTAAAAGATTATCATACCACATTAGAAAAGAGAAAATTTAAGAAGATATTAAAAATTATCTGCTTAGAAGAAGTAATGGATGATTATTCTAGCATAACACTCGAAATTAAAAATGAAAAGAATAATCATAATGAACCCTTAAAAATTAAAAGCAATAAATTTTTCAAATAGGGTTCATGGTTAGTTCATCAAACCCATAATCATGCCACGTCAGGTAAAAATGGAAAAGGCTTAGATAAGAAAATGATTTGGGTGATTATGAAGGCAAACCTCGCAAGGCTAAAGGAAAAACGGATTCAAATCAAACTCAACTTCTAGTTAATCTTTCCTTAGTTTCTAAGTTTAGGGGGTTGTGATAATTGTAGGTTTGGGAAGTGATTGTTGCTTAAAATGAAATTCTTAGTATGCACAGTCACTAAACTATCTTGTTATACTAAGACTCTTTATCCACTTCCAAATGGACATGACATCTATGCCTAGTACTTAATTCTAAATGCTTAACCCATGCTAACAAGAAAATCACAAAGTTAAGCAACTGTTGTCCATTGCACAGAAATGAGTCTTAGGGATCCATCCTATTCTATATATTTTTAACCCTAATCTCATTAGTCAAAGTCTGGATCAAAATTTAGTCATCACTTTAGGCTTAAAGCACAATTGATTATAAATGATTAATATATATTAAATGTGCTCTTTATAAGACATCTTGCTATAATCAAGATTAGAGGCGACTACTAAGGGATTCAAATTTTATTGATTAAATCAAAATATTCCATTTGATCCAAAAATATAAAAATCCTCTAATTTTGGTTTATCTCATCCATAGGAAATCTTTACCATACCACGATCACATCGGGTAGAGATTTTGACCATTCCTTGGTTCGTATCCTTGCTTTAAATTGTGATCATATCTAAAGGATACTTTTCATCCTCCAAAGAGCACTATTCCATAATAATAATATGCTCCTAGTTGCTCTTAGTCTAACTGTAAGGACATTTTAGCTAGAACAAATACATTTTGAACAATGTCCTACCTCTTCAAAATACACTTCTAAACTTAATAAAAATTTAACTACTAAGAGTATTTAAATCATCATCACATGCTCTCAAAATTTTAAGTCAAAACCTTTAGAACTTCATCTTCATGAATTAAGTTAAATGGCTAACATGATTGGTTTAGGTTTCAACATATATGAAAATGCAAAGTTTCAAGAAACCTATGCACGATTCTTAAAGTTTAATGCCATTTGAACTTGTGCCTCTCACAAATATTGAAATTCATAAGAGAAGAGCCAAGATAGGCTTAGCTCACAAAAAAGATATTCATTGTGACTTTTTGGTCCGATAAGCCTAAAACATTCATGCTAAGTCTAAATCCATTGAAAATATTAGGAACCTTGGCTAAAATATTTGGTGATGAAAAAGGCATAAAATGAACAAGTGCATAACTCAGGAGAACAATTTCTTTTCAAAATCTCATGACTCTTTTGAATGCTCTCATTATTATATTTCTTTATGTCTTTATGGAAAGCAACACATCACTAAACTCATAACTATCCACTGTTGTTCATTGTTCATATTATATCTTAATGGATAGTGATTTGTGATTATCTAGTATTGTGAACTGTTATTGAATATACTGTTTAATAACTAGATTGCATGGAACGCCATCTACAAGGTTGTTGCAAAAACTTATTTACTTGCATGCTTGTTTGGAACATTAACTGCATGACTGATGCAGTATGTTGTGTATTGTATACTAGTAGTAAAAATAGGTTCTTGCGTGCTCAAACTGAATGATTTTGAATTGATTGTTTGAATCTATCAGGTTTTGGTGCATGAAAATTTGGGAAATGTTTGATTTACAGACGGCATGCTGCCGAAATTTCGACGAGATTTTTTCCAAAACCAAAACCTTGTGTTAAAGATGATTATGATAAAATTAACGTTAAAATATTTTTTAAAATGATGAGTGAATACTAATTGAATATTAAACTTCATCCTCACATAATCATCCAGTGATTAGGGGAGCTCAGTTCCATCCCTATAGAAAGCGCATAAATGACTTATATGCATCACTTCACTTTTTGAAATATTGAGGCTCTTCTGAAAATCTCTGAACATTATATCCTGTGATTAAGGCTTTATGATATGATATGAAATGTTCTTGGTTCATGAACTACAGTACATGCCTTAATATCTATTTCTGATGCATTTGTTGCCTATAGGGATAACCATACTAATCAGAATATTGTTAATAAATCATTAGTATGGTTGGTTTAAAGAATTTCAAATGAATAGCTTATACTACTAAGCATAATGAAATTAATTTTTGATTAGTATAAGTAGTTAAAGAATCTAAGTACATACTCAAATTGATAGGGGGAGCATCTAAACATAAATTCCTTTTTTTTTTTTGCTCACGAATATTTTTAGCCTAAATCTATTGTGAACACATTGTGACATGTGATTGAATGAAATGTTTGTATTGAAAATCATAATCTGAAACATGTTGATTTGCGACAGTCATTTGATTTGCCATATGATCTTGCATGTGATCATTAAATTTTTAGGATCATTAAGGTTGTGATTTTTTGGTTATATTTTAGTATGTGCGTAATGGACTTACTAGAAAATTTGTACTTGCTTACATTAAATTAAAATCTTATTTTTCCAGCAAGTAACCCCTAGTACTTTTTGCAAATATCTAGGGGGATATATATATATATATATATATATATATATATATATATATATATATATTTAAACTGTTTAGCTGGTTCGGTAACTTCACATAAAAATGCATGCAAACGAATTAGACTGTGTTTATGCTCAAACCTTCTTTTTGGTATCATATGCCGTGTGTTTTTAACTCAAACTTTCCACGAGTCTTATGATAGGTTTCAATAGTAATAGTTTGTGTATGCTTATGGTCTAACCTTGTTTTCATGTCATTTAAATCATTTAAATGACCAGTTATATAGTTTGTGTGATCAAATTGCTATACTTCATATTTTGTCCTTCATTGTGCATTGTATGATTATATTATCTTTTTGGGTGCTAAAAGTAATAATCCTTTATCTTAGTGGACTGCTTGAGTTAGTTGTTTTGGATATTTGTAAATTTGAATTCAATTAGGTCATTTCTGTATAGGTATTTCTGGGAAAATGCTCTATTTTCAAACAGTGTTCTGCCGAATTTTCTTAAAATATTCCCAAACCATATCTTGTATATGAATGAAATTTTCCTCTTATTTGCCTATATATACTTAAATTTTTATCTAAACTCTTTTTGTTGTTACCAAAAGGGAGAGAAGTAGGCAAGTATTTGTCATCATCAAAAAGGGAGAGATTGTTGACCTTATGGGTCATTCCCAGTTTTGTTAATGACAAATACTCTTTGTATTTGATGGCTTTCAAGTTTGTGTGCAGGTTTTTATTGGCAAGTTCATACTTGATGGCACGTGAAAGCTTGAAGCCCCTGAAGACCCTGAAGATTAGTTGATGTTGTAATTTATATTATCATTCAACTTGGGTTTGTAATAGTAAATAGGTAAAAGGTCTATAATATTTAATGCATATCATGCATGTAGGAACTACAAGCTCAAGACCTTAGGTAGAACCGTTCGGTCGACCAATGCCAAATTTTTGGGACTATCTTAAAACGGCCTTAGAAAAGACCCTAGGTCTTACACATTCACTTAAGTAAGTCCCCAATATCACTCTCTATATCAGGGGAAATTAAGTAGGCAAAATTCGGATCTTAATTGAAAATCATGAGCGAGGTCAGGCGACCGAACCATGGCATGTAAAATGGCTCGGACTACCGAACAAGTCAACATGTTGACTTCATGTTTTGGGCACCCGAACCTATATTGAGCGTATCTCCCTTGGGCACCTGAACCTGTGTCAGGTTCCTTTTCAACTACTCAGGCGCCCGAATAATCATGTTCAAAATGGGCTTGAGCGAGGCCGAATTGGCTAGTTCGGTTAACCGAACTTGGCTTCAGGCACCCAAACCTCGGACATTTGGCTACTGACTTTGGTTCAGCCACCCGGGCAAAATTTCAGGCACCCGAATATTTTAAAATAATTTTCTGGCTAAGTCTATTCGGGTGACCGAACTTAAGTTCAGCCACCCGAATCTCTCAAGTAAAATTATTTTGTTAAGAGGTAAATGGGGTTAATTTTTTCTAAACCTGTTTTAAACTTTTCTAATTATTCCCATTGGCTCCCCAACAGTCAAAAATCCTTCCTTGCCTATAAATACCTATTCATTTGCAACAATTAGCAAGGATTAACAAATTGATTAGGGCCAAAATTCTCTCAAAATCAAAAATCCTCTTTTAGCCTATACTACTCCCAAACACTCCAGAACTTCATTTTCCTTGATCTTTCAAGTGTTGTGAGTATATTTAGAGTGTTTATGCTTAATCCTCAATTGTTCATACTCTTGTTGGGGTTGCTTATTGTTTGATTTTATTATTGAAAGTAAAGTTTAAAGTTCTCCCACTAAATTTATTTGATAAATCTTATGTGGGAAGACTTTGAGGCTTGTGCTTCTTGCATAGATATTGCAAGGTACCTTAGCTCGTATTTTGGTGTGCAAAATATTTTACAAAAGTTTGATTTCAAACAACTCTTGTGCTTGATACAATTTGAGAAAATATTTTTTGAGTTTTGTTTGAATATTATTGCTAACATCTTTGAAACCCTAATCTAACATTGAGATTTAGTTTATTTGGTTAACAAAGAAAAGTTTGTTCGATACTCACTTTTGTGCTTGATTAGATAAAGTCATTATTTTGAGTGTTGATTGCACACGTAAAGCACCGAGCTTATAGTTCTTACATCATTGAGATGCATCGATTATATTATGCTAAATCGGTACATATCAGCTTGTGTAAGAAGCGTTTGTTTGTACGCATATTTTCATGTCATTTGTTGTATTCTAGGCATGGGCCTGAAGAGTGAGACTATCCCTGTTGAACAGTCTTGAACTAGCTTAGACCCGGTTAGGAAAACTAGGTGCACTATCTTGGTAAAGCGTGTTGGTTAAGGTCAGCCCCTTAAATTGACCTGGTTGTAATCGGTGCCGCTACACCCATTAACCGAGTCATAGTGGAATCCTTGTGCTGGTGTAGCTGAGGCAGGGACGTAGGCACAATTGGTTGAACCCCGATAACATATCGTACGTGTTCTTTATATTTTCGCAAATTTATTTTTCACACTTTTATTTTCAGCACATGTATATTGTATGCTTGATTCATTAAATGTAGTACATGTATTGATTGGGTTTATAATTAAATAAAAAGACTCTAGGTTTGTGTAATATTACTTCTAGATTGGTTGACCTAAAGACAAATTTTAAATATCCAATTCACCCCCCCCCCCCTCTCCTTGGGAATACACCAAAACTAACACTTTTGAGTAAATTTTTTATTTCTTTTGAAAAATTTTCCAAGTCTTCTAGTAATGAAGGCTATATCATCATCATTTAATTCATTATCTTCTTCATCTTCACTAGAGCTTTCTTTAGCAGCCTTAAGGGCTATTGATATCTTGTTCTTGTTATTCTCAAAATTTCTTTCGTTTATAGTCATCTCATATGTAAGAAAAGATCCTATTAATTCATCAAGGGAGGTGTTTTTCAAGTTTCATCCTTCCGTAATTGCAGTGGCCTAAGGTTCCCATATTAGAGGAAGTCCTCTAAGGATTTTTCAAATCATCTCATAAGTTAAGTAATTTTTTCCTAGAGCATTGAGGGAGTTTATTATATGGGTGAACCTAATGTACATACTTCTGATAGTCTCATCCGAATTCATCCTTTAGGCCTCATACTTGCTTGTGAGCATGTCGATTCTTTTATCTCTAACATCAATCATTCCTTCATAGGTTACCTCTGATTTATCTCATATTTCTTTGACTGATTTACATGTCATGACCCTATTGAATTCATTTACATCAAGAGCACAATATAAAGCATTCATAGCACTTAAAATTACTTGTAAAATTTTAAGATCATTGTCGGTCATCCCTTTTTCTTCTTTAGGTATTTCTTTACTATCTACTGTTTTAGTGGGGATAAGGTTACCATGTGTGACAACTTTCCATGCTTTCCAATCCATAGTTTGTAAGTAAATTATCATTCTTTGTTTCCAAAAAATATAGTTTACACAGCCCAAAAATAAGTGGTCTAGATGAGGATTAGGCCTAGCAAAACGGGTAGGCGGGCCGGGTTTGGACGGGTCACTAACGGATCGGGTCATAAACGGGTCGATGTTAAACGGATTACACACATGCCAACCCTAACCTGCCCATTTAATAAACGGGCAGATAACGGGTCACCCGTTTAAAAAATATGATTTTTTTATTTTAAAATTTTTAAAAATTTCAAATAAAATGACATATTTAAAAAAAAAAAACTGCATT
Organism: Malania oleifera; assembly: GCF_029873635.1. Lineage (NCBI taxonomy): Eukaryota > Viridiplantae > Streptophyta > Magnoliopsida > Santalales > Ximeniaceae > Malania > Malania oleifera. The sequence goes on along the minus strand of NC_080419.1, from coordinate 58,469,557 downwards.
TTATTTATTAACTTCTAAATAAAAAGAACATAATATGTAAAAAAAAAAAATACATCCCTTTAATGAATACAATTTTTAAAAAATGTAAAATTAAAAAAAAAAACACGCATACCTCTAAAAAAATTAAATATGCATAATAAATGCATAAAATATTTATATATAAATCTAAATTTAAATGAGTCCCATAATATTTACATACAGAGCTGTGGTCTGTTGAGCCTGGAGGAGACCTGGAGACGACGACTCAAGGTGTGGAGTGGATTGATTGCAGGCTCACAGTGCCGGCAGGTCCGGCAACTCGGCAAGCAGCAGCGCACCAGAGGAGAGGAGAGGAGAGGACAGGTCGGGGCCGTCCGGCACGTTGCAGGCTTGCAGCGCACCAAATCCAGAGGAGAGGAGAGGCTAAGAGCTTGAGACTCGAGAGCGGCAGCGGCGGCGCGAGTTAGAGTCTTAGAGACTTAGAGCCCTTAGGGTTTTTAACTTTTTTGTGTTGAGTCTGTTGACTGAGACTCTTGAGTTGAGACTGAATTCTGAAAATTACTGAAGCCAGACCCTGAGGCCTGAAGGCATGTGCCGTGTGGCCCGTGTGTCGTGTGCGTGTAGCGTGAGTGAGTCGTGACTGTGATTCTGTGAAGCTGGCGCAGCGCCTGGAGTGAAGAGTGGTCACTGGAGGCTGGAAAGGGAATTATGCATTAAGGCAAAGATCCAAAATAACGGGTCACCCGACGGGTGACCCGCCCAAACCCGGAGAACCCGTTTATAAACGGGTTAACCCATGACCTGCCCAAATATTTAATGGGTTATCTTCTTTAAACCCGAACCCATTTTAAACGGGTGGATCCGAATGACTCGATCGGTCATAACCCGTTTTGCCAAGCCTAATGAGGATTAACCATTAGCAAAAGAAGATACACTTAGGTGTGCCATATAAATCTTTATGTAGCTTCCAATTTAAGATTTGCTACAACCCCACTCTGATGCCAATTGAAAAGTAAGGTATACTCCCAAGAGGGGGTGAATTGGGATTTAAAAATTTCTTTACAAACTCTTTTTATAAGTCATTTTCGTTAATTTTGAATCTCAGTTATCTTTCTTTTGAACTATCACACACAAACACAATGATCAAGAATCCTTTGAACTTTAACAAACAATTATACCAAGTTCAATATTAAAGACCAGCTTAGTTAAATTCTCATATTTTCTCTAACATTCAAACTCAGAATCAATGAAAAAATATGAGATCAAGACTTATTTTTAGATTGACAAATAACCAAGTTTCAACTTTAATATTCAATTTCAAGCTCAAAATATGTTCACAAAATTAATTTCAGCTTTACAATAATATTTCTTGAAATATATCTTGAAGAACAAATATTGCAATCATCTTATAACAATTCAACTTTTCTTTTTCAAATTATAACAGAATTGAATTTCTCAAGATTTATATCGGCTAAGCAATAAAACAATTCAGATTTCAGAGCTGTTTCAAAAACTCAATCAATCAATCAATAAGTTAACAAACTTTGATATTTATCAATCAACGAACTCCCTTTAATCAAGGTTTCCGCAATTCCCAATGACAAATTAATTTTCAGCCATTAAGTAAGAATCCACGCAATTTATATATGCAGAAAATTAAAGAGAGTAGGGTAAGGAGAGTGACACCGTATTTTTACAAGGTTCGGTCCAAGACCTACATCCTAGCCCTAAGCCAACCGTTGTGAGGATTTTCCTTTCCAACTTTTTTATAAGGCAAAAGTTACAACCTCTCTAACAAGAATCCCCTCTCGTTAGTCCAACGGTCCAATCCTCCGAACCGTCAACATATCTCTATAGTAAGAATCCCCTCTCGCTAGTCCAACGATTCAATAACTTAAACCGTCAAAAATAAAAAAGAAACAATTTGGTGTACAATGAAACTCTCAAAAGAGCTAATTAGTACAATTAAATGCACAATAAATATACTTTAATTGAATATCAATATCGAAAGAATTGAAGCTCAAAAATTTATCACTAGGTTCTTTCTTAGATTTGAATTTCTCGATAATTGAGCAATGAAACGTGTGATTTGATCAACAAGAACTTCAGTAGAGTATTTGCAATAAGGTTTTGAAGAGTATGAACAATATAGCTTTATTGCTGATTGTAATTGTTGGTGTCTAAAATCTTTAGGTTTTACTATATATTTATAAATGGAAAAGGCTTATATTTCATGTTCCCCAAGTTGCTTTGAGTATTTCCTAAGTTATTACAAAATTTTAGGTCCAAGTAATCAAATTTGGAAACTTTTCTTCGCTGTTTAAATTTGACCGTTACGAAGTTCAGTTGACTGGACTATTGGGGTCCATTGCTTGATCTTTTAAAATCCAACGAAATTTCAAAGTCAAAATGGGGTTAGTCGCCTAAACTCATAGGGTCGGTCAACTGGACCTATTCTGTTTTCCCAATTTATTTCAACTTAAAAAGGTTATTCGCCTGACCAGAATAGGTCAGACGTCTGATTTTGCAACAACATATGCTTTTACAATTTTGTTTCCAAAAACTTTTATTAACTTTTATACTAGCCATATTGCTTTGAGACTTTTGAAAATATTTTCCGGGATTTCCAAAATTTGGTTTCTAAGTTAATAATGAAACCTAAGAGCTTCAATGCATCCATATCGACATTAAATGAAGTACATACATAAGGACTCTTAAAACATTCTAAGCATAAGTCTTCAAGCTTATCTTTCTTTGAGTCCATCTTATCTTCAAGCTTCAATATACTTTAAGGTTCATTAGATTTTTCTATCTTTGAATCTAAGCTTTAAATATACTTTAAACTTTCATTTGACCATCTATCTTTGGAGTATAAACTTTCAATAAAGCTTGTGAGCACTTGATCTTGAATTCATATACTTGATTCTTGAAACATCTTCACTTAACCAAAACATGTTAAGTTCTCTTGATTTGTTATCATCAAAATAAGATTCGTAAGCCTTGTTAGGTCAATAATCTCCCCCTTTTTTTATGATGACAAATAAGGAGCAAAAAATGAGTGAACTTTAATAAAGCTCCCCTTTACAATAAGCATACTCTCAACAATATTTAGAAATTCATATGATGGTATATCAGATAGTATCAGATTCAGTTTCAGATTCTATGTGAGTTCATATCAACTGTGCCACATTTGTCAAGTCAAACTTCAAGAGACAATTTTCAGAGTATATCTCAGATTTATATTACTTTTGTCTCAAGTTTGTCTCAGTTTTTCTCAAAAGTTCTCCCCCTTTGGACATCAATCAAAAAGAGATAAAGCAATAAGCTCATACATACTAAGACAAAAATTAGAATTGAGAACAAAAACAAAGAATACCATTTATCATGTTATAATCAATAAGTTCAAACAAAACATAACATGTTAATAACATGCTTCAAAGAGATAAGCAATAAGAGCAATAAGCATGTAAAAAAAAAACAGTGCACAAAGTTGTTTTTTGTACAGATTCAGAATGTTAAAAGAGCAAATAGATCTAAGCGTCTCCAACATTTTCATTATCATCGTCAAACTCATCATCTTCTCCTTCTTCTTAATCTCCTTCTTTTCTTCCATCAAACTCAACTTCCATTGGAGCCTTTCCACGTGAAGAGGAAGTGTTGGTCATATGTTGTTCAATTTGGCCAAGTCTCTGGTCTAGAGAAGTATAGTACGCTTGAAGAGAGCTGTAGTTAGCAGGCATTTCTATACTAAAGTCCATGAACTGCTGATAATAAGACATAAACCATGAAGGTACATCAAGCTAAGGTGTTGGTTGCTGAACATGAGATGGAGCTAGTTCAGCAACTTGTCTTGGTTGTCTTCCACATTTTTGAAACCAACCTTGCTCGTGTTTCTCATATCCCATTTGTTTGAGTTTTGTGGAGGAGAAAAGATCATATTGAGTACGTTTGATAAACAACTCAGTGGGAGATGTTACATCGAGACGAGCAAGAGGAGGTTAAGAATTCCACCATAAGGCAGAGTTACACGACGAGCTTCCAATCTTGAGAGCATCCACTTAAGAATTAAACTTGATAAATCAAGCTTCTTTCTTTTCAACAAGCACCATATAACAAAGTAATCCAAATATGACATATAGTCATGAGAACAAGTGTGAGGCAAAATATTATACGTGATAATCTTTTGAAGAATCTGTGCCTGGAGGTTCAATTGCTTGTATAGTGGAGGATTTTCAAAGTAATATGGAGCTTCAGTCATGATAAGTGGCAGTAATTCTTCAGGGGTAAAGTTTTGCTCCATAATCCACAATTGTTCGAAGTTAGGACAATCAAATTCTCCTCAGCGAATACAAAAAATAGGGGCCAAGGATTCTGGAGTAAGGGTTATGGATTTCCCCATAACATTGGTAGAAATTACCGACTCACCTTGAGCTAAATTTGCGTAAAAGATTTCCACAAAGTTTGGATAAACTCCTTTGGCTTGATACGTGACAAAATTTTGCCATCCTATGTTCTTAAATATGGGTAGGATATTTGAAAATCCTGTTTCAAAGAACATGGTACTGGTATCTAGAACCTTACCAAGGATAGGCTCTGTAGTTTGAAGGTGATCGCGATACCGTTGCTTGGCATGAGGAGCAACAAGCAACTTCTTAATACTGTCATCATCCTATCCTAAAGTAGAACCATGATTTGCTATGTTTTTCATTCTTAGCATTTTGATTTTAGAAAAAAATAAATGGTGAAAACCCTAGAAATCGTGAGGGAAGGATGTGGGAAGATGAAATTTACGATTTAATTGGTGAATTTTGAGTGTAGAATCACTTGAGATCAAAGAAGAATGAGTTCGGTTGAGTGAAGAAACAGAGTTAGTTGACTGGGGATTGAAGAGTTAGGGTTTCGCACACTTTAAGTATTTAAAATCTCGTCAGTCAGTAGACTGAAGTTGAGGTCAGTCACCTAACATTTTGCACATTTTAATTTTCCCTAGACAGTAGCATGTTAGTCGACTGACGGCTAAAGAGTCAGTCACCTAGCCTTACTGATCATGAAAATTTGGGAGAGTCAAAACGAGTTCAATTGATTGGGGCTTAAGGCTTAGTCACCGGACCTCACCTATCTTTCAAGTTTTCTCTTAGCACTTATCATATATCCTTCTAAGAAACTTCCCTACTATGTAATAAGTCAAGTTCTCTTCCTATATATATAAATCTATCTTCTGGAAGAGGTTTGGTAAAGATATTCGCCCATTGGTCACTTGTATTCACAAATTCAAGTATAATATCTTCTTTTTGCACATGATCTCTTAAAGAATGATGCCTTATGTCTATATGCTTGGTTCTTGAGTGTGATATTGGATTTTTGGAGATGTTTATCGCACTTGTATTATCACACTTTATAGGAATTGATGAATACTCTAAATTTAAATCTTTTAATTGTTGTTTTCATATAGAGTGTTTGTGCACAACAACTACCTGCTGCCATATACTCAACTTTAGCAATAGACAAAGCTATAGAGTTTTGTTTCTTAGAGAACCAAGAGACAAGAAACCATCCTAGAAATTGACAAGTCTCACTTGTGCTTTTTCTATCAATATTACATGCAGCATAATCAACATCCAAATAGCTTATCATCTCAAAGCCTGTGTCCTTAGCATGCCCTTGACCTAAGTCAATAGTACCTATCAAGTATCTTAAGATCCTTTTCATGGCTATTTGGTGAGACTCTTTAAGAGCTGACTGAAATCAGGCACACATGCATACACTAAACATAATATCCGATCTACTAGCTATCAAATATAGTAAATTTCCTATCATCCCTAGATAATATTTCATATCAACTGATTTTCTCTTTTCATCTTTGTCAAGACTTATAGATGTACTCATTAGAGTTCCTATAGGCTTGCTACTTTCCATGTCAAACTTCTTAAGCATGTCCCTTGTTGACCCAATGGGTCATATCTCGATTTTGATAATGACAAATACTCAGGTATTTGATGGCTTTTAAGTGTATGTGCAAGTTTATATTAGCAGGTGCACTAATGGCACATGAAGTAAAGCTTGAAGACCCTGAAGATCATTTTTATTGTATTTCATTATTATTTAATTCGGGTTTGTAATATTTAAGTAGGAAAGGTCTGTAATATTTAATGCATATCATGCATGTAGGAATTACAAAACTTAAAGACCTTAGAATGACTCTAGGTCCCTACACAAAATCATGACTTTAGAAAAACCTTAGGGATCGGTCGACCGACGCCAGATTTTTTTGGTGTCCTAAAGAAGACCTAGACTAACCTTAGGACTCCCTATAATTTATAAAAATTTGCCTTATAGTCTTAAACATTAATCATTATGAATAGGGTGAATGTATAAGGGAGTTGGAACCGAAATGCATTGAAAATGCATTTTAGGTCGACCGAACTTTCACAGTGTAAATCATTCGGTCGATCGAACCGGTCAAGCCAACATTTTGACCATAGCTCAGTCGACCATACTGTTCCAAGTTCATATGACTTGGTTAACCTCCCACCAAGTCAACCTTTGACTCTTCAGTCGACCGACCAAATTCAAATGGGTAACGCCCTGGTCGATCGAACCCCCACATGGGAGAATCCAATGCCCTAGTCGACCGAACCACTCTGTTCAAAATCACCTGGTCGACCGAACCGTGTAAAAATGAAAAAATCACCTTGGAACCTTGGTGTCTGGTCGACTGAACTTCTAGTTCAAATCTTACCTGGTCAATCGAACTTGGACACTTAGTCAACCGAACATCACCTTCGGTCGACCAATGCTCTCGAGTTGCCATATTATTTTTACCGTTGTTAAAATATTAAACAGGATTAATTATGTTAAAATGTTTTAAAACAATAATAATAATACCCTATATGTCCCCAATGGCTATAATTTTTCCTATCTCTATATATAGGCCCTCATTTGCAAAAATTAAGATAAGATTAGGGAGTTTGATTAAGAAGAATTTTCTCTAAATTTTTGAGTGCCCTTTCTTCATACACATCCCATATACTCATTCTTTTATCATTCCCTTGCCAAATCTTTTTGAGTGAGTATATCTTCAGAGATCCTACAAAGTTATAACTCTCGTTACATTTGTTGATATTTGATTTTCATTTTGAGAGCTAACCAAAGATTTTTCCACTAATTTAATTAGATAAATCTTTGTGTGGGAAAAATATTATAGCTAAGTAGGTCTTTGCATTGTTATTGCAACTGTAATAACCCAGGAAATTATTGGAACTAAATAATAAAAGAAGAAAGAAAGGAAAATTTTAAAAAGGGCTTAAAAGGGGTCTTGTCAACGAATGCAGGACTTCGTCGACGAGTATTCTACATTCTACTGGGGATCGTTGACGTAGACATGTGTCTCGTCGATGAGAAGATACCAAGAGGGGGGTTTTTGGCAATCTGAAATTCGTCAACGAGGGATTCATGTTCATCGACAAACTTCCTTCATGGACTCTTCGACAAGATGACGTGTCTCATCAATGAATCCAGGTATATAAGTAAGCCAAAAATGATTTTCGCAAAGAACTGCGCAGGAACCCTCTCTCTCTCTCTCTGAAAACGACCCTCTCCCCTTCTCTCTTCGATTCCAGCTCCATTTCTCACTGGTTCGACGATCTGAGGCCACCACGACACTCTTGGGAAAGTTCTCTTTAAGTCTGCCGGAGTGGATCGTTGGTGGGGCTAACTTGAACTCCATCCCAAATTTAGGGTAAGGCTTTTTATTTAGTATTTTCCTTTCCCATAATTGTAGAAAATGTAGAAGTTAAAGAAATACTGAAATTTTGTTTAGGGAGATGTTTTAGGATAATGAACATTGAATGCTGCGGGTGCAAGACTAGATTTTGTAGGGGCTTTTTAGAAATCAGGTAAGGGAAATATACTATGCTAGGAATTTTTAGCAAAGTTATCAGAAATTTTGTGTATACTTATATATATCAGTTTATCATCCAATTTTTCAGAATATGAGTTTGTAATATTTGTGTGGCCTAAGTGGATATTCGCCTGATGTAGAATTTATATAGTTTTTCCAGAGTATCATGATTACAGTATTTACAGATATAAATAGATATTTACCAGAAAGATGCTTACCAAACAAGTATTATAGATATTTTTCAGCCCAGTATGTTATAGTAAATATAGAATGTCATGTTTCCTAAAACCATAACACTCAAATTTTACAGATTATACAGTCAGATATACAGTTATAACAGTAGATACTACAGTTATTCTATTCAGACGTTACAGTATTTCCAGTTATGATTTATATTGTTATGGTTATTTTGGAAACATAATGAAACCAATAGGGTAATTATAGTAATAGTATATATACAGTATCAAATCCCTGATGAAATATTTCAGACAGATTTAGTTAGTAGAGTACGGTACCGTTGCTATTTTCATATCAAAGTGCAACCACATATCTCAGATAGTATGTGGATTCTGTCAACCGCGCTCGAAGAGCTTGCAGTCTCCCTAGAACTCTGGGTTGAGAGGGCCCAGTTTGACGAGGTAGTTTTCTAGTTTCGTGCTTAGGAGACGATGTAGTTTGGCTAGACTGAGGAAGGGTAGAGCACAGTGGCTTACCTGGTAGGCCAATTAGAGTTAAGTCCAAACTATGGGATGCACATCCCTGTCATGAGGGGTTAAATCATGACATACAATTTTTCAGGGAAAAATCTCATTTATGTATATGTATATAGATTTACAGCATTTAATAAATATAGTATGATATTAGAAGTATGAAAAGTAGAAAACTCAGATGATACAGTTATGTTTTAAACTATGATGAATGAAAGTTATACTTTATACTGATTTACCAGCTTATACAGTTTCAGATATTATTATAATATTTATGCCACTCGGTCGCCACACACTAGTAATAGCAAATTTCCACTTACTGAGTGTCGTCTCATACCATTACTCTAACATTTTTTAGGTGAACCAGTTAGGCGAGCAGATCAAGCTCACAGATACAGTGACCTTTTGTTTGCCCTGCCTATAGGGTAAGTGTATTCAAAGGTTTATGTCTTGAATAGATGGTACTGGTGAGAGGTGTAAAAATGTATTTATGGTTTGGAAACACTGAATTTTGGTATTGTATATATATATATATATATATATATGGATGTATGACTTTATGTTTTCCGCTGCATAAGTGTGTCTACTATGTACAGGAATACCTCAATGCCCATCTGAGGCCTAAAATGCTATAGCAGGAGTATCGAACTAATTTATTTGTATATATATAGAAAAAAAAAATGGTGTAATTTTTGGGTCATTACAGCAAGACTCATTTTGTAACGATCCAAAAAAATATAAAAATAAATAAATAAATAAATAAAAATTAATTAATTAAAAAATTTATTATTTAATTAATTAATATTAAGAAAATTAATTAAATTAAGAAATTTGAGGATTGTGGATATATATATATATATATATATATATATATATATATATAAGTATATAATGAAGTAAGTAAATTAGGATAAAGGAAAGAAAAAAAAAACTTAGTGCTTAAGTTTTCCTACTGAAACAAAACAGAAGGAAAGAAGAAATAAAAAAAAGATTCACGCGCACAGGAAGGAAAGAGAAAGAAAGAAAAAAATATATATATATTCTCTCACGCTCTCCACTCCTCTTCTTTCTACGATTTAGCGGCGGATTCTCGCCCAATTGGAAATTCGAAAATACCACCAAACTCCATTCTCCGCCACCGACATATCTACCGAAGTGGATTTGTCATAGGAGTAGCATGGGCATATCTCCTGGGGTAAGCCAAATTCTCATTCTTACCTCAATTTTTCTTAAATTTTAAGCCAAATGGGCGATCGAACCCCACCACAAGAATCTAAGGATGATTCTCTACAAATCTAGCGGAGTGAATTTCTCGTGGGGTCGTTGTGGAAATAGCCCCAAAACTAGGATAAATATGTTATTTAGAAATTAATTGGTATTTAATTATTATAAATTAGGAAATGTTAAAATAATCTTTTATTGGGAATCAGGGTTTGGGTGAGCGCCGCAGGTATAAGTTTGGGAGCCCTACAGGTGTGATTCAGGGAATCAGGTAAGGGGGAATAAAATTATATCAGTATTTTATTAAAGTGAACCAGTTATTTACGAGCATACGAAATTTATTATTTATGTATATGATTTTTCAGAATAGCCTGATTACTGGGAAAATGATAATTTTAGTTTAAGGTTATATTTGGGATAATTGTTTATGATATTAAATTTGTGTGACATGGGAGTAATTTTTCCTAATAAATTGAATATGAATTACTATGGTATTTGGGTTTGCATGTGGGGGTGTTTGAAATGATTATGGCATGATGAATGAGTTGTTATATTTGACTCTTGTGTGGAAATGTATTGATTTGTGGGGATACTGTGTGGGAAATGAATTGATCTATTGGATTCCAATGTGAAAATGCATTACTGCGTCTGTGTGAACTAACTGGTATGGTTATTCGTATGCATCTCAATATAGCGTTGGCATGAGGAGGTTGTTATATTGCCTAGATATAAATCATGATGTGATGTTAGCAATTTGAGGAGCTCGTCGTATTATTATTTATATGGGGTAGGACTTTGGTAGGTCGAGGAGTTTGTTCTACTGATGTACAACGGGTAGGTCATGGGGATTGGATACTGGTGAATAGTGGTGCTTGTGTGGGCCACGTTATATCCTGTGTGGATAATAGCGCCTATGTGGGCCATGTTATATACCCTGTGTGGGTAGTGGTACCTGTGTGAGCCACGTTATATCATATATGGATAATGGCGCCTGTGTGGGCCATGTTATGTACCCTGTGTGGGTAGTGGTGCCTGTGTGGGCCACGTGTAGATAAGAAGTAAGTAGGTGCCTGTGTGGGCCACGTACTGATATGTACGCAGTTGCTCTATGTGGCCACGTACTGAGGACATTGGAAGATGAAATATGAGATGCATGATTCCTTTGTGGATATGTTGTGTGCATGTGAATTTAATTATAGCATAAAAATAATGGTATAGCATATTGTGAATGCATATGTGTGCATGCGGCGAGGTAAACATACCATCGAGGGCTTGCTGAGAAAGACGAGTGCTCTACTAGGTAGTTTCTTGGTTTCAGTGCAAAGGGATGCTACTTGTATGGGCGAGTAGACATCCCGATCCTCGGAAACCTTTGCCTTTAAAATAATAAAAATGTGTATACTGGCAGCGAGGTAATTCTTCACCTGAGGGCTTACTGAGTAAGGTGAGTGCTCTGGTAGGTAGTTTTTAGTACCAAAGCAAAGGAAAGCTACTTGTATGGGCGGGTAATCTTTCTTATCCTTGGGGACTTTTGGCTACATAAAAATTATGTACTTGTACATATTGGATGTGTGTATGATATTAGATGTCGAGGATATTATTAATGGTACATTTTCTCAGTTGTCGTTGATGTTATATGAGAAGCAGTTTATTTTGAAATATAAATATTAAAACTTATGTGTCACACACTGTTATAATTTATTCCACCCTTACTGAGAAGTGTCTCACCCTGGTAGATTAATAATTTTTCAGGTTCTTTTGGACATCGGGTTTGAAGGTCTAGGCTGGGATTATTTTTGGTGGTTTCTTTTTGGGGTATTGTGAGATACTGATATATGTATAAATATATTTATACGAGATTATGTTTTAAATACTGGTTGTGGATATAGATATCTGGATGTTGTAGTGTTTGTTTTTGGGTTGTTATATAGAACTCTGGTACTTATTTGAGGTTATTTATTTATGTGCCGCTGCGTGCATATTAATTATGGTATCAGATACAGGTGATTGGAACACGTAGCACTCAGGCCCCACTTGGCGGGTCGGGGTGTCACACATTTGGTCTTATATTTTTGTGTGCAAAAATATTTTAAAAACTTATTTTTGAATATCTCCTTGTGCTTGATTATTAAGAAATTATTGTTTTGAGATATTTAAAATACTCTTGGTAGAAATCTTTGAAACCCTATACTTATGATTGAGATATATTGATATATAGTTTCAAAGATAGTTCTAGTATACACTCTTATGCTTATTTGAGAACACACATTATAGTGAGTGTAGAATGCACACATTCACATCACTAAGCTTATAGTTCTTATTGTGTTGATGTGCATTGTTTAGTGACTATGCATAGTGGTACAAATCTACTTGTTGGAGAAGCATTGAAATTGTACACGATATTTATATTATAAATCTGTTGTATTCCAGGCGTGGGCCTGAAGAGGGAGACTAGCCCTATTGAATAGTCCTGGACTAGCTTACACCCGGTTAGGAAAGTTAGGTGCGCAATCCTGGCAAGGCGTGTTGGTTGAGGTTAGCCCCTTGAATTGACCTGGTTGTAACTGGTGCTGCTCCACCCGTCAAGTGAGCCTTTAGTGGAATCCTCGAGCTTGCGAGTTAGAGGCAGGGATGTAGGCAGTATTGGCCGAACCCCGATAACATATCGTGTGTGCATTTAATTTTTCCGTACTTTACTTATCGCACGTGTATGTTATATTATAAATGTCGCGCATGATTTTATTTCTACACGTTATATTTATATGCACATTTGGAACTGTATAGACAAACCCTAGGTTGCGAATATACTTTTGTTAGATTAGCTAAACCTAGGAATAAATTTTAAAATTCCAATTCACCCCCCCCCCCTCTTGGGAATACACCAAAGCTAACATCCCTTATATACTTATATTGATTTATGAAAGTTACATTCTTGGCTTGCTTATTTTGAAGTCCTATGAAGTAATTCAATTCTCCCATCATACTCATTTCAAATTCATCTTACTTATATTTTGCAAAATCCTTAAATAAATCTTCATTTGTAGCACCAAATATAATATCATCTACATAGATTTGAATGATGAGCATATCTTCATTTTTAGATTTAATAAATAATGTGCTATCTACCTTTCCTCTATAAAATCCCTTTTCTAGTAAAAATCCACTCAACCTCTCACACCAAGCCCTAGCAGCTTGTTTTAACCCATATAAAGCTTTTGTTATCCTAAACACATGATCAGGGTTATGGGTATCCTAAAATCTTGGAGGTTGTGCCACACAAACTTCTTCATTTATGAATTCTTTTAAGAATGCACTCTTTATATCCATTTGATAGAGTTTGAATTCCTTGTGGGATGCATAGGCTTATAACATTCTTATAGCTTCCATTTTAGCTACAAGAGCAAAGGTCTCATCGTAGTCTATTCTCTCTTCTTGGTTATATCCTTGAGCCACAAGTCTAGCTTTGTTACGTACTACTATTCCATTTTCATCTTTTTTATTCCTAAATAGCCATTTTGTTCCAATTATTGAATGATCATTGGGTTTAGGAACTAACTTCCATACTTTATTTCTTTGAAACATATTAACTCTTCTTGCATAGCAACAATCCAAGAATCATCACTTAAGGCTTCTTTGTTGTTCGTAGGTTCTTCTTGAGATAGGAATGCATAATGATTGCATATATTTTTCAATGAAGATCTAATGGATACACCACATGAAGGTTCTCCTATAATTTGATATTTTGGATGATTCCTTACAAATGTCCATTCTCTAGGTAGTTCATAATTTTCTAAAGATTCATCATTTGAAGATTGTTCATTTGTCTCATCCTTGACTTCTTTTATTTCTAAGTTTTCTAAGTTTTGTGTTGTTTTAGCTTCCTCAACATTTATTGTTTTCGTGAAGGGATTTTCCTCATCAAAAGTTGCATGTATTGATTCTATAATTGTGAGAGTTCTTTTATTGTAGATTCTGAATGCCTTGCTTTTTAATGCATATCCTAAGAATATTCCTTCATTTGATTTTGCATCGAATTTTTCTAAGTCATCTTTATCATTCAATACAAAACACTTGCACCTAAATACATGAAAATTAGATATGTTAGGTGTTCTTCCTTTCCATAGTTCATAAGGGGTCTTATTTAAGCTTGATCTCATGGAAACTCTATTCATTACATAGCATGCGGTATTTACCGCTTCAACCCAAAAATATTTAGGTAACTTATGTTCATTGAGCATGGTCCTAGCCATTTCTTGAAAAGATCTATTCTTTCTTTCAACAACTCCATTTTGTTAAGGAGTTCGAGGTGCTAAAAAATTATGATTTATTCCATGTTTATTAGAAAATTTTTCAACTTCTTTATTTTAAATTATCTTCCTTGATCACTCCTTATATTTAAAACACCATATCCTTTTTCATTTTGAAGTCTTTTGCACAAGTTAATTAGCATCTTGCAAGCTTCATCTTTGGAGGCTAAAAAAAGTACCATGGTAAACCTGGAGTAGTCATCAACTATGACAAAAGCATATTACTTTCCTCTTATACTTTGTATTCTAGTAGGACCAAATAAGTCTAAATGGATAAGTTATAAAGGTCTACCAGTTGAAATATGTTTCTTCTTTTTAAAAATTGTCTTGGTTTGCTTTGCAAGTTGGCAAGCATCACAGATTTTATTTTTTATGAATTTGTGCTAAGTAGACCTCTGACTAACTTCTTTTTAGATAATATCAATAACAGATCCATACTTGCATGTCCTAATCTTCTATGCCATACCCAACTGGCTTCATTCATGGCTGCTAAGCATGTGACCTCTTGAGAAATTAGATTTTCAAAGTTTATACAATATACATTATTAACTCTATTAGCAGTGAATAGAACATCATGTTTTCTAGATTTTCAACTATGCATTTGTCTTGTTTGAAGATTATGTCAAACCCCTTATCACCTAACTAGCTTATACTTAATAGATTGTATTTTAATTCTTCTACAAACAACACATTATCAATGGTTAAGGAAGGTTCTTTACCTATTTTTCCAATTCCAATAATTTTACCTTTAGCGTTGTCGCCGAAGGTGACATACCCTCCATCTTTTTGCATTAGGGTGGTGAATTTTGTTTTATCCCCAGTCATGTGTCTTGAAAACCCGCTATTCAAGTACCACTTGTCCTTTGATGGAGTGGTTCTAAAGCACGTCTACAAGAATGACTCAAGGTGTTACTTTTGGTACCCAAACCTTCTTAATCCTTTTTAAGTCATGTTTATTTTTAGTGTTGACTTTCCATTCATTATTGATTTTGACATATTTCTTTTTAAGTGGACATTCAAATTTTATGTCCCTTTTTCTTACACAAGAAGCAAGTAGTGTATTCATAAGCATTTGTAGAAGATGTGCTTGCATAGTATTTTAATTCCTTTACGAATTATCCCATGTATAAGTTCTTTTTAATTTTACTTTCAATTCTATTGAATCCAATTCCTTTCTTTATCACAAGTCATCTTTTGATGTCCAACCATTTTTTCAAAATTTTATTTTCCTCTAGTAAAATTGTTTATGATCTTATCTTTATCTTCAATTTCACTGTTAAGGTTACTTATTTCTAGATCCTTCTTGCTCTCATCATTTACTTTCGTCTTTGCCAAGTCTTGAGACATCTTGTTTATTTTACCGGTGAGATCATCAATGTGAGAGTCCTTTTCTTTTTCAGTAGAAATTGAGGTTTCTAACTGATTTTTTAGCTTTTCATTTTGTTTTTTCAAAGCTATGTTTCTTTTAGTTACTTTTATGAACCTATTATGTAAGGCAAATAGTTCAGGGTGAATTTCTTTATATGAAGGCATGCTAGCACATGAATCACTACAAGATTCATCACTAGATCCTTCAGATAAACTAGTGTAGGAGTTCACCTCAACATCTCTAGCCATGAAGTAGATGTTTGTCACTTCTGATCACTTGATTCATCCTCTGATTCACTTGAGCTCATGTCATCCCATGTAGCTTCCATTGTCTTCTTCTTCTTCTTCTTCTTCTTCTTCTTGTCTTTCTTCAGCTGTGGACAATCTGGTTTAATATGCCCAACCTTTTTTGCAATTTTAACATGTAGGAGCTTCATTCTTAGTTTCCTTTTTACTTGTTTCTCCTTTGTCAGCTTTTGATCCTTTAAACTTTTGAGTGAACTTTTTATTCTTTTTGAAAAACTATGCAAACTCATTGTCTTCTTCATCTTCACTAGAGCTTTCTTTAGCAGCCTTAAGGGTTATTGATTTCTTGTTCTTGTTATACTCAGAATTTCTTTCGTTTATAATCATCTCATATGTAAGAAGAAATCTAATTAATTCATCAAGGGAGGTTTTTTCAAGTTTCCTCATTCCGTAATTGCAGTGGCCTTAGGTTCCCATATTGGAAGAAGTCCTCTAAATTTTTTTCGAACCATCTCATAAGTTGAGTAATTTTTCCATAAAGCATTAAGGGAGTTTATTATATGGGTGAACCTAGTGTACATACTAGTGATAGTCTCATCCGGATTCATCCAAAAGGCTTCATACTCGCTTGTGAGCATGTCGATTCTACTATCTCTAACATTAATCGTTCTTTCATAGGTTACCTCTAATTTATCACATATTTCTTTGACTAATTTACATGTCATGACCCTATTGAATTTATTTACATCAAGAGCACAATATAGAGCATTCATCGCACTTGAATTTACTTGTAACATTTTAAGATCATTCTCGGTCATCTCTTTTTCTTCTTTAGGTATTTCTTTACCATCTAATGTTTTAATGGGGATAAGGTCACTTATATGACAACTTTCCATGCTTTCCAATCCATAGTTTGTAAGTAAATTCTCATTCTTTGTTTCCAAAATGTGTACTTTACACCGCAAAAAAATAGGTGGTCTAGATGAGGATTGATCCTCAACAAAAAGAGATACACCTAGGTGTGCCATATAGATCTTTATGTAGCCAACCCTGCTCTGATGCCAATTGAAAAGTAAGGTGTACTCTGAAGAGGGGGGTGAATTGGTATTTAAAAATTTATTTACAAACTCTTTTTATAAGTTACTTTGGTTAATTTTGAATCCCAGCTATATTTCTTTTCAGTCGTCACACACAAACACAATGATCAAGAATGTAGAGACCCGAAGAATTTTAGTTGTTAAATAATAAAAGAAAAGAGAGAAACAGGAAAATTTTGAAAGGGAATTTACAGGGTCTCGTCGACGAACATAGGGCGCTTGTAGACCTGCCAAAGCAGATCGGGTCGGTTTATCCATGGCAGATAAGGCGGATTATCGGATGAAAAAATCATAATCCATATTCGACTCGTTTAAGTGGCGGATTAGGTGGTTTCGGATCGGATAATTCATGGTGGATGGGCGGATAATCCACCATTCTCAAATATAATTTTATTAATAATTTATTTTTGTCATAATAATTTAAATTGTATATGATAACTTGCAATTAGTTTGTGTATTAACTTTTTTAGTAACTATATCAATCATTCAATCATTTATACTAATTAACAACTCCTAATTCATGCAAGTAAAATTGTAAGCAATAAAACATAATAAATTAATCTCAATCCAACTCAAAATAAAAACTCAAACTATGTGACTCGTGTGAGTCTAAAATCTAAACATTATAATTGTTCTTACAATATGTGAGTTTCTTTAAATACAACTATTTTCAAATCGTGTGAATCTCTAAAAATAAAACTATCAACAAACTAAAAAAAATCTCAATCCATCCTTCAAATAACTTCAAAATCATTTGAATGCCTTGAATTAATTGAAATGCTTTCATTTGTGACATCAAAGCTTTCATCTTCTTCTCCTCGTGTGCCTATCATGAAAGAATTCAAAATATAATTTAAGTTATGAATTGAATAACATAAATTGAACTTATTAATTAGCATCTCAAAAGTTACAAGTTATCAAACTAGAAAAAAAAATTACAAATAATTTATTCAACACTACAAGTTAAAACAACAAATAAACAATTATTAATTGACTACATAATTTTCAAAGATAAATAGAAACACTAGCTGCACAGCCTGTGCTAGTGTAGTAATATTCAAATAAGGTCAAATAGAGCAAGATGATACACTAGATGAGGTACGACCTGCTCTTTCAGCTTAAGCGATATCTTCAGCAAGTTCTTCCTTATCTACAAAATCTTCAACTGCATTCAAAATTCAAAATATAAATAAATAAATAAATAAATATTGCATAATACATAGTAATTATAACAACATAGAAATATAATTAAATAAGCATACCTCCTCGACTATACAGCCAATCACGAGTTAAAATGATAGTTTCAGCATTATTAGGCGTAAGAGAACTACGTGACATATTTATCACTTTTCCTCCAATACTAAATGCTGATTCCGATGCAACAGTTGATATTGGAATTGATAAGATATCTCTTGCCATTCGAGAAAGAATCGGATACCTATATTCATGACTCCTCCAAAAGTCCAAAATATCCAATTCTTTATCACTATCTACCATCCCCTCTCTAAAAAACATTTCTAGTTCTGACATAGGAGCTTCTTCATCTTCCTTAGCAAAAGCTTTAAAACCCTAAAAACAAGTATATAACAATAGAAATATAAAAATTCTATAGATGTATAATAAAAGTAAAATAAAAGTTGTACTAAAAAAAAAATCTTACTTTTAGTGTCACATCAACTGATGTTGCAATAGGTGTCATATGACCACGATCATGACTAATAGATGCTTCAAAGGAATGCATTTTCTTAGAAGTCGAAGGGGAGTGGTGCTTCACATACTCATCAAAAAGTGAATGCATTTCACACTGGATGTCGTTTACTCTATCTTTCCAAGACATTGGTTGCGCTTCTTTTAAACAAAAAGATACAAATTGTATCTTGAAACGAGGATCCAGAATAACAGCCATTGCCAAAATTTTACTATAATCTGACCAGTATTTGTCAAATTTCCCTTACATTTGAGTAGCCACATTCCTTAAAAAGACATCATCACCCAATGCCGCATTAAGTAAAGTTACTTGTACCTTCCATACTCCATGAAAGTACAAATTTGTAGTTGGATAAGATGTCCCAAAAAAAAGATTTGTTAAGTCATAAAAAACCTTTAAGAATCTAGCAATTTTCTCAATTTCTTTCCATTCATCATCGTTTAGGCAAAACTTGAAATTCTCCTCACTAAACCTGAATTGGCAAATAGCATCTCTATAGTATAAAGCACTTTCAAGCATCATATAGTAGAATTCCACCTAGTAGGACAATCTTGGCGAAATCCTCTCACACGTGGCACTCTCACCTTTTCACAACATTCATGAAATCTAAACTTTCGATGTTGTGAATGCTTCACATATTTGACATAATCTCGTATTTTGTCCACAGCGAAATGAGATAATTTTAGGCCATCTTAGACAATGAGATTCAATATGTGAGTGCAACAACGAACATGAAAAAATTGTCCTTCCCTTACCAAAGCATTTTTCAAGTTCAGATTAGACTTCAAAAACTCTACAAAACAGTCATTGGATGAAGCATTGTCCAATGTTATGGAAAATAGCTTCTTGTCTATACCCCAATTCACCAATAAGTCCATGACTTTGTTACTAAGTGCTAGACCAGTGTGTGGAGGAGGCATGCTTGAAAAACTCAATACTTTCTTCTGAAGCTTCCAATTTTTATCCACAAAATGTGCAGTTAAATATAAATAGCCATCAGTATTTAACGAAGTCCATAAGTCCAAAGTAAGAGAAATTTTACTAGAATTATTCAATAAAAACTCACGAATGTGCTCTTTTTCCTTGAAAAAAAACCCTCATAACATCAGCTTTTGCAGTATTTCTTGTCACAAATTTTGTCTCTGGATTTAATTCTAAAGCCCATTCATGAATTCCTTCATACTCAACAAAAGAAAAGGGCAAATTGTGTCTCACAATTGCCATTGCCAACTTCCTGCGTTGTACAGCTTGATCAAGTTTTCGTGTATGCAAAGACAACTTTCCATCACCTTGACTCATTAGCATTTGTTTCAGATCATTATTTTTTTTTCCCATGCATTTTTTATATGACAATGTAAGTTTGATGTCCTAGAGTTCTTACTATGGTAAAGATATTTCTTAGAACAATATTTACATTGGGCATATTGTTTATCTCCATTTTCAATCAACTCAAAATCTGTCCAAATACTAGATGTTTTTTTCCTAGCTCTTTTTACCAGTGGAGTTGTTTCTTTTGTAGGTTCTGTGTTTGATGAATCTTGCAACTGAACTTCTTCTTCACTCATTTCATCATTTTGATCAATTGAATTCGCTACTGATTGAGACATTTTTTTTTCAAATCCTTGTAATGCACTGCAAAAAATTAAGAAATGGGATTAAAAGTTTTCATTGCCCAGCGAAGGATTAAATTCATCTTGAAATAGAAACAATGCTACTATGCAAGCCTACAACAATAGCAATGCAGAGATGTCATCATGTCAAAGTATTTAAAATGACAAAGGTATACACTTAGTTTCCCTTAGTCCTCTGTACTTTTTATGAATTACTATATTTGTGTACTTTTCCTCTTATCATATCAAACCAGAAATTAAACCAACCAAAACTTATTCATAACGATGAACTAAATAAAAATAAAGGGACACTTAATCCAACCAGAAATTATTCAAAATAATAAATTAAAATGAACAATTAAAATAAAAGAACAACTCAAACCAACAATAAATCGTTGAAATCTGTAAAATAAATGTAAATAAAACTAACGGAACAAGAATAAATAAGGAAAGGAGAAGAAGAAGGGAGGAAGAAGAGGAAATTTGGAAGAACTCCCTTGGCCGAACTCCCATACTCCCAGCTGCTGCCCCTCCTTTTGAATGGCCTTCACGGCAGCTTGTTACTTCTTTACGCACACAAGCTGCTCACACAGCAGCTTGGTGCTTCACGACCTTCAGCAGATTTTCTCCCAAAATACTCCCAGTTCTGTGTATTATCATATCTAATACACAGACAACCCAAAATAAATTATTCAAATTTGTTTACTTCAACATCCAAAGCACCGAGTACGCTCAACCATTTAGCAATATTTTTTACAGAATATTCACGCTCTAAAGAACCAGTGCACCGCAACAACAAACAATTAGCAGACAATAGCAATCATTGATGATTTATAGAACAATTTTTCAGCAATACTGATTAGGAGCAAATGATGCGCTCCCCCAACTATCCAAAAACATTTGAATAGAAATGTTGTAACAGCCCCAATCAAGGCCAGATAAATATACTGCACTGTGTTTGTTACATTCGGAGTAACAAATTCTGTAATTTAAGGAGGACAAAAATCTCAATAACAACAAGAAGCATTTCAACATAAATGTTTCAAATTAATTTTATGAACACATTATGACACGAGCCCTTCAAGACTTGTTTTTTCACGATGAGCACTGGGAACTAGGCATCACACACACTGTAACTGCTAACACTCCCAATATCGGTTGGAGCTCAGAGTCAGGAGTCGGGACTACCTTCTGAGAAATGAGATCTGAAGCCCGCTCGGATAGAGGAGATGAAGAACACCCGTGACCTGCCAGTTCTGAATAAAGGTGCTGTTGGTTCGAAGCGTTGAAGAAGAAGGATCAGAGTCGTCGGACACCCGGAGGGCAGAGGGCTTCAAAGGGTTGAACTGTCGAAGAAGAAGGGTTCTTGTGCGGCCACCGACTGGTTCTCTTCTCCTTCTCCGAGTCTCCATTGGCTCAGGCTGAGGCTCAAATGAAGACAATGAGGGAGGGCTAGCCGGCTAGGGCTCTCTTCGAATGGGAATGGGTATGGGAATGGGAATGGCTGAAATCGAATGGGGCTAGCAATCTGGCATTAGAACTGGCCTGGGCTGGGCTAGGGGCTGGGACTGGAGTGGGGCAGGGCATGCCGCGTGCGTGTGAAGCACTTAGGCCTTTGGGCTTTGGGGGCAGTGGGTTGCTATAGCGGGCTGGGCAGCAGGCTTTTATGGGTTTGGGTTTGTATTTAATAAGCGGGTTGGCGGATTTCCGCCGGATAAATTCGACCCGACCCGCGAAGGGGGCAGATATGAAAATGAAAACTCATATTCGACTCGTTTAGCAAACGGATAATTATGAATCGGTTAAAACGGATCGGATACGGTTCGGATTAACGAATTTTTATCCATTTTGCCAGGTCTAGGCGCTTGTCGACGAGCATCCTTCTTGAGTTTGTCGATGGGGACATTCATCTCATCAATGAGAAGTTACCGAGAGGGCCATTTTCAGGGCTTGAATCTCATCGATGAGGAGTAGGCGTTTGTCGGCGAGACTACAATTTGGACTCATTGATGAGGCCACGTGGACAACATTTTATATATAGCCCTAAAATGGGTTTTTGATGAAAAATTCTTTTTACAATTCTTCTTTCTCTCTCTCTAAAATGGTTTCTCTGACTTCTCTCTAAGATTCCAGCTCCGTCTCTTCCTAATTCGACGATTAGAAGCTACCACGGTGATCTTAAGGAGATTCTCACGAGATAGCCGGAGCAAGATGTTGATTTGAGAAGTTTGGGAACCATCCCAAAACCAAGGTAAATAGATTATGTGAGTATTTTCAATATTATCCAGTTCATTTGAGACCAAATTTTGTATTATATGTGAATATACTAGAGTTTTGTGAAGTAAAATTAGGGTATTATATTTTTAGGAATAGGGTGTTTTGGGACCGTGCAGACAAGGGTTGAGAACACCACCGGGTGGTATTTCAGAAACCCAGGTAAAGTGATATATGAATTATAGTTTAGGAATTGAGCATATGTGGATTTGGGGAAACATGTATGCGATAATTATTTAGGTGAATTCAGTTGTTTGATTAGGAAATTATGTGTGTATTATCTCAGGATGTTGAAATTATAAATACCGCATGTGTGAGACTGTAAATAGCAGCTAGTGTTTAGATAGAGGTAAGGGAAATATGTAATGATAGGAATTTTAGTATGATTATCAGCATAAATTACATGTTTACCATATTATTAGTATTATTCGGATTATAAAATATTTGTATAGCAGAAAATACAGATTTCAGAGCATGCGAGTTTATTTATTTATTTAAATCGTGTAGCATAAGCTTATAATAAATTAGCATAGTATTTATGCAACTACAAATACCTTGTTTTACAGTATATTAGCTGAAAATATTATGGGATAAATATATATATTAGAATGATGAGTTTTCAGTACATATTCAGATAGAAACTATACAACATATTTACAAAGATGATTTACAGTATATGTATAGAAACATATATTTTCAACAATTTCAAAACACTATGATTTTAGAACCATAACTGTCACGCCCTGAACCCGCAGATGGGTCCCAGGTGTAAATATAGTAACCTAACCTGTCTCTGTATCAATCCAAATATACATGATAGAATACTATAAGAGGGTCTGACCCCGTGGGGTACACGAATGGCCTATACACTTGCACATATACATTCATACTCATCAGTTACGCAGCAAAAAATGCTTCATCTATTTATATAACATACCATACCAGAGTCTGTATAAAACTAGGATACACAAACCCATACAATACTAAGGTATACAATCCCATAAATATCGTACATACTCCAGGTGTCTATAAAAACCATCACAACAACCCGGTTACAAAATCTCGTACCTAATCAGGCACTAACAGCAGCTAACGACACCCCCGCTTCCTATTGCTAGAATGCTAATTACAGCTACCTGATGGACCTGAAAACATTGTACATACATTCGGGGTGAGACACCTCTCAATAAGGAAGAAAACAGGTTATATCAGTGTGTGGCATACCAGTGTTATGATGGCAAAACATAACATTATACAATACAATACAGTTCGAAAACATTTCCATACAATTCCATACAGTTCTAGTATTTTCAAAAATTCATTCTAGTACATACGATACCCAAAACATACGGTTAGTGTCATCACACTAATACGTAACTATGTTATGAAACCCGAAACTTCACAGTGATTACATTGCCAATACAATGTAGCTCACACCCCTCGGTGACCAACCGGGATACGTAGTGATATTTCACACCCTCAGATATAGAGCCGGACACTCTCACCCATGGTTTTCACATCGGTATGACGCAACGTACGGTAATTAGTCGCCACATAGCTGTTTCGGCATATGGTAATTAGCCACCACTAGCCGATTTCACAAAACCTGAAATCATTTTGGAGCTCACACCCCTATACATATCAGCGTACGATAATTAGCTGCCACATAGTTGTTTTACAAAAAACCTGGAACAATTACATAGAACCATACATACCACACTTATTTGGTTTACGGCAATCATATCATTTCCAATTCAAGTATACAGTTTTGTACAAATATGGATAACAGTCATCTCAATAATAGAGTTTAAACAAAACAGACAGTTTTCCAAACAAAGCGGAGATGATACCCGAAATCCTCAACTTTTCCCAAAAACTGTAACCCAAAAATCCCATATTTCACCTGATAGATTTTCCCAAATAAGTTACCAAAACATACATACGATTGTAGCCTATAAGCTTACTAATCATGATTTCGAAAATAAACTAATATAAATTGAATCCCCTTACCTTAACCCGAATTTCAACTACAAACTTTACGGTCCCCAAAACCACGAACTGAGACTCTAAAACCTACAAACCATAGTACAATACATGCTTACAATTTGTACTACTACACATATTTCGAATCAGAAAGGAAAACCAAGCCTTACCTCGATTTTGTCCCGAAACACGAAACTGCTCAAAACGAGATTCTGATCCGCTAGAAACTTAAAGAATCCTTCCCTGATCCCCGTAGTAATGTCAGATTTATGAATCCGGGGACGAACGGCGAAGAAATCAAGAGAGAGAGAGAGAGAGAGAGAGAGAGAGAGAGAGAGCTTTGAGTTCTAGAGAGAAAGGGAGAGAAAATCAAGCTAACTTAGCTTGGAAGCAACCCTTTTGGATATTTATAGCCCTTTAACTCGGGTGAATTAGTCGACGAATTGGCGTCCTCATGGACGAGTGGATGAGTCCACCATTACCTTCATCGACGAGATGGTGGCCTTGTCGATGAGCCGAGGTTCCAGATTTTTCCCAAAATCCCTCGGGATCTCCTTGTCAACGAGACATGGAATTTCATCACCAAGAATAGAAGGGACTTCATCGACGAACTCTGGCTTCATCGACGAAGCTTGCCCAAATTACCACTTTACCCTTCTTTCAAATATTAAATCCACATACCACGGTTCGGGTTCTTACAACCTCCCCTCCTTACAAAAATTTTGTCCTCAAAATTTGCAATCTCTCATTATGAACACATTCATACTACTACATACATACACACTCTAAGGTGAAACAGAGGCAATTTATACGCAGCCCATCTACAACACATACATACTCTAAAGAAAACGGCGACCATTTATACGCAGCCCCGTCATGATCCATACATACACACTCTAGAGAAAACGACAGCCATTTATACACAGCCTCATCATGATACATACATACATACTCTAGTAAAAACGGTGGCCATTTATACGCAACCCCGATACAATACATACATGCATACATTCTCTCACTTATGGCGAAGGAATACCATGGTTACATACATACGTGGCCTCGGGAGCTTACAATACCACAAGACTCTCCCAGAGAATAACCACCCAATACAAATATGATAATAGAGTATTACATACATACAAATATACTCATAGCACCCTGCTATCTAACTACTTCTCAGAACAATTACGAATACTTCCGATGTATTTCCATCTCTAATTCCCAAGAAGCTTCTACAATTTTGTAATGTTATGGTTATTTCAAAATCATGGTAAACCAATAATATAAAATATCAATTACATATATAGTGTTAGACCCTGATGGACTAGATTCAGTCAGTAGAGTATGGTACCGTAATTATATTCAGTTTAGAGTGCAACCACATAACTCAGATAGTATGTGGATTTAGCAGTTGATCGTGCCTATGTTGTGGACAGGCTCCCCGTCAGTTAGGGTTGAGAAGGCCGATCTGACTTTCGGAGTTCATTTGACTTATCCTTGTCGGTCAGCCAGGATAAGTCCCGCCTATGAGCCGCATAACCCTATCATGAGGGGTTAAATCATGACTTTCAGTTATCCATCTAGAAAAATTATATATATATATATATATATATATATATTATAATTAAGAAAATTTTTTTGGATGGATAACTGAAAGTCATAAACATACCTATGAATATTAGAAGTATTATGAGTAGAAAATTCAAAAAAATAGTTTATGTTAAATAACATAGATATGGGCTATACTGCACATTATTTATACATGTTTTATCAATCTTAGCTATTTATGGTATTTCTAAATCAATTTTTACAAATATGTAAACTTACCTGCCACACACAAGTTGAAACGACCTGCTAATATAATAAGATCTTTTTCCTTAGTTTTAAATTCAATCATTAACCTAAACAGTAGAAGGCTAATCATATAAAATAAAACCACACATAATACAATACTAGAGTGTCAAATTATCCCACCATATACAAACATCGCTGTTCTCTCGAAAACTACCCTTACGGATACCAAGGGTTTACCAAAACATGCCACCCAAAAATAATACTCACTCTCAAAAAGGGCAGTACAACAGCCCCTCTACTTGCGAGCCTGCTCCGCTCGTCTAATTGGTTCACCTGAAAAATAATTCAACACTAGGATGAGCCAACACTCAGTAAGACGAAACATGCTATAACTAGTGTGTGGCTACTAAGTTATATTTCTGTATAAATAATTTGTTCTAAAAATAATATCATGAATAACTGAAACTATAAAAACTGGTATAAGTAACATATATTAAAATTATACAAATTTACTTTTCATAATATTACTACTATTGTGGAAATCTACTTATACTTATAATATTTGAGAAAATTTTCGTGGATGGCTGTATGCCATGATTTAATCCCTCATGACAGGGTTGTGCGGCATGAAGGCGGGACCTATTCTAGTTGGCCTAGCAGGGTAAGTCAATTGAGCTTCGACAGTCTAATTGACCTCCTCAACCTATATCTGAGGGAGAGCCTGTCCCGACATGGGCACGATCGACCTCATACCGCTTACTATTTGAGTAAAGTGGTTGCACTTTGAATTGAATATCTGTATCTACGGTACCGTGCTCTGTTGTCTAATCCATCAGGGTCTGATACTATCTAGGTAACTAATATCTGTAATATACTGTTTTTTCTGTAGTTTCTAAAATAACCATAACCCCATAGAATTTATTTGAAACTCTAAATAAACTGACTGAAAATCTAGTTTCTGTATAACTGAACTGTTATCTGTATAACTAAATATTGGGGCGTTATGGTACTAAAAAACTGATTATTCTGAAATTACTGAAAATATATTTTTCTAGAGTATATTGCATACTGAAAGTCCTTTATTCTATAAGCATGTAAATATCATGGTATTTTTGTTCATAAACTGTAAATACAGTATTCATAGTTTGTATAAATATGATATCGTACTCTAATCAACTCAAGCCACACTAATAAATATTATCATAATCAGGCTCTGAAAATTGTATATATAATTTAAATAATAATTTGATAACAACCTATATTTTGTACTAAAATCATAATGAAGTTTCCTAGTATAGCATGTTTCCCTTACCTGACTACGGAAAAGCCCCTATGGTATACTGGTTCAACACCCGCAAGGCTTCCTACTCAACACCCTGAAAACAACATTCGCCATAATAGAATATCTATATTTCTTTGCCTCCATCATTTCCTACAACTGTCGGACGGCCAAAAACTGAATAAAAGGCCTTACCCTGATTCTAGGAAGAAATTCAACTCGATCCCACTGATGATATGCCCCGATAAACTTGGAGAGAACTTCACCAGGAGTGTCGTGGTGCCTTAGATCATCGATCCGGTGACTGACAGGGCCGAAATCGAAGAGAGATGGAAGAGAGGCCGTAGGAGAGAGAGAGAGAGAGAGAGAGAGAGAGAGAGAGAGAGGAAAGTTGCATTGATTTTTCTGCGATTAAACTGAGTTTAGGGCTATTTATACTGTAGGATTTATCGACGAGCTACGTCACCTCGTCGATGAGTCCTGTGGGAAGTTCGTTGATGAATCTGCACCCTTATCGATGAATTTCAGACTTTCCAAAATCCTCTCTCAGTATCTTCTAGTTGATGAGACGGGACCTCGTCAACGAGATCTTGAAGAACCCTCGTCGATGAAACCCCTATGTTTGTTGACGAGTGCTTGAAAAATTTATCGGGTTATTATATCCAATATGCAAAGTCGTCGACGAAATCTGCTGCCTCCTTCTGTTTCTATTTCCATTTCCCTCCCTCTTTATTATTTAAATATCATTATTCTTTGGGTCGTTACACAAGGAATAGCATATTTTGTCTTAATAAGCATTGTCTCATCCCAGTGAATTAACATTTTCTAGGTGATCTAGCTAGGCGACCGAATTAGGCTCGCAGGTAGAGGGACTACAGTACCGCCCTATCTATAGGGTGAGAATTTTGGGAAGTCATTTTTGGAGTAGTCACTAGGTTCAGTTGAGGGTATTTTTGGGAATGGTTGTATATGTATATTATGGGAAACTTCTGACACTCTGGTATTGTATATATTGATATGGTTGTATGTATCTTTACTTTCCGCTACATAGGTAGTTTAGGATCATGATGGTGGTATGACTTATAATAAAAGGTATCAGGGCAGTGAAATTTCACAATATATATTTATAAAAAAAATGGTATGAAAAATCAGGTTGTTAAAAAGAACCCTTTGAACTTTAACGAACAATTATACCAAGTTCAATATTAAAGACGAGCCTTGTTAAATTCTCAGATTTTCTCTAATATTCAAACTCAAAATCAATGAATAAATATGAGATCAAAACTTATTTTCAGATTGACAAAAAACTAAGTTTTAGCTTTAATATCTAGTTTCAAGCTCAAAATCTTTTCACAATATTAATCTTAGTTTTACAATAATATTTCTTGAAATATATCTTGAAGAACAAATATTGCAATAAGCTTATAACAATTCAACTTTTCTTTTCAGATTATAAGAGAATTGAATTTCTCAAGATTTATATCAGCTAAGCAATAAAACAATTCATATTTCACAGCTACATCAAAAACTCAATCAACCAATCAATAAGATAACGAACTTTGATATTTATCAATCAACGTACTCCCTTTAATCAAGGTTTCCACAATTCCTAATGACAAATTAATTTTCAGCCATTAAGTAAGAATCCACGCAATTTATATATGCAGAAAATTAAAGAGAGTAAGGTAAGGAGAGTAACACAGTATTTTTACAAGGTTCGGTCCAAGACCTACATCCTTGCCCCAAGCAAACCGTTGTGAGGATTTTCCCTTCCAACTTTTTTATAAGGCAAAAGTTGCAACCTCTCTAATGAGAATCCCCTCTCGTTAGTCCAACGGTCCAATCCCCCGAACCGTCAACATATCTCTCTAGTAAGAATCCTCTCTCGCTAGTCCAATGATTCAATAACCTGAACAGTCAAAAATCAATAAGAAACGATTTGGTGTACAATGAAACTCTCAAAAGAGCTAATTAGTACAATTGAATGCACAATAAATATACTTCAATTGAATTTCAATATAGAAAGAATTGAAGCTCATAAATTTATCACCGGGTTTTTTCTTAGATTTGAATTTCTCGGTAATTGAGCAATGAACTGTATGATTTGATCAGCAAGAACTTCAACAGAGTATTTGCAATAAGGTTTTAAAGAGTATGAACAATATAACTTGATTGTTTATTGTAATTGTTCGTGTCTAAAATCCTTAAGTTTTCCCATGTATTTATAGTTTGAAAAAGCTTATATTTCATGTTCCCCAAGTTGCTTTGAGTATTTCCCAAGTTATTACAAAATTCGGGGTCCAAGTAATCAAATTTAGAAACTTTTCTTCGATGTTTAAATTTGATCGTTACGAAGTTCACTCGACTGGACTATTGGGGTCAGTCGCCTGATCTTTTAAAATTCGGCGAAATTTTAAAGTCAGAATGGGGTCAGTCGCCTGAACTCATAGGGGAAGTTGATTGGGCCTATTTTGTTTTCCCAATTTATTTCAGCATAAAAGGGTAAGTCGCATGACCGAAACAGGTCAGTCGTCTAATCGCGCAATAATCTATGCTTTTACAATTTTGTTTCCAGAAACTTTTGTTAACTTTTATACTTGCCATATTTCTTTGAGACTTTTGAAAATATTTTCCGGGGTTTTCAAAATTTGGTCTCTAAGTTAATAATGAAACCTGAGAGCTTCGATACATCCATATTGACATTAAATGAAGTACTTATATAAGACTTTTTAAGACTTAAAACATTCTAAGTACTAAGTCTTCATGCTTGTCTTTCTTTGAGTCAATTTTGTCTTCAATCCTCAATATACTTTAAGTTTCATCGGATTTTTCTATCTTTGAATCCAAACTTTAAATATACTTTAAGCTTTCATTTGACCATCTGTCTTTGGAGTTTAAACTTTCAATAAAATTTGTGACCACTTGATCTTGAATTTGATTCAAGAAACATCATCACTTAACCCAAACAAGACTTACGAATCTTATTTTGATGATAACAAATCAAGGGAACTTAACATGTTTGGGTTAAGTGATGATGTTTCTGAAATCAAATTCAAGATCAAGTGCTCACAAATTTTATTGAAAGTTTAAACTCCAAAGACAGATGGTCAAATGAAAGCTTAAAGTATATTTAAAGTTTGGATTCAAAGATAGAAAAATCTGATGAAACTTAAAGTATATTGAAGATTGAAGACAATATATATATATATATATATATATATATATATGTATGTATTTATATATATTTATATTTATATTGTTTGCTAAAACAATGTTATTATATTAAACAAAATTAAGGAAAGAAAAATAAGGAAAAGAAACATCATTAGATGTGGAGAGAGAAAGTTACAGGAAGAGGAAATAGAGTGTGTGAGAGCAAATGATGATTGAATTAAAGGAGAAAATGAAAAGGGTTGGAGAGAATTTGGATGTTGTGTGATTTTGGAAGAACTTCATTATATAATCCACACGAACAAAAATTCAAAATCTAAAACATAACTTGGAAATATATAAAATATTAAAAAATATTTTTCTATACAAATTTTAAAAATTGAAAAATATGGTGCATTTTTGTAATTATTTGAAAAATTACAATTCGAAAATCGTTAAGCATATAGTGCCAAATATTTTTTTTAAAAAAATTGTTTATTTATTCCATAAAAATGTTGTAAAAATAAAAAATTAGTTGGCTCATTTAATTGTGAAAAATATTTTTTAATTTTTAAATTCTTAAATAATTGTAAAATTTTTAGCTTATTCCTTTTAGTTTTTCAAGATTAATATTAGAAAGGTTAAAAATGAAGAGTTTGTTTACATATTTGAAATATATTTTATTTTCATTTCTAAATTTCACAATACTTACAAAAAGATAATTTGTTTTTTTTTTAATTTTTTTAAAAATTATATAAGGCAGTAGTCATAATGTTTGAAAATTGTAGATTTTGGAGATTAAATTGAAGAAACTTTTATAAAATTAAAGTTTAAGAACTGAATTGCATGGTTATATATGCAAATTAAGAATTCAAAATCTTAAGAATAAAAAAATATATATATTGTTGCGGGGTAAAAAGTAGTTGGGATGCTCCTTCGACTCTCGTTGACCTGAAAGAGGAAGAGAAGAAAGGCTTGGAGGACCCGGGGTGTACTCCGGGGATCTCTCAGATGCCTAAGTAAGAGGAAGGCTTTTAGGGAGGCTAAATGCAACAGTAGAGTAGTGTTGTGTAACTTACCTTTTCCTGTACTCCAAATCCCTTCTTATAGGGGCTTGAGTTGACCTCTGGTTGGATCGGATTTATTGCACAGGGGCGTGAATCGCTCTCCTGCCATAAGTATGTGCACCTATTACTGGTTATTATGGGTGTTGGCTTGGATCTCTCCTCCTCTTTATTAGATTGGAGCTAATCACTCGTCAGAAAGTCAGACCTGGAGAAAGTGAGAGACAGGCGTTGACCTGCCCTTATTAGTGTGATTTATTATGGGCATATCAGTTGTCCCCCCCTTAGTTTCAAATTTCTGGATAGAATTTTGAATTGTTTGTGTTTGCATCCTTCCCTTTAAAGGTTTTAACACTTCATCGTGTTCCCTCTTTTTTTTTTTCTTTTTTTTTTTTGGAGAATAATTGAGCAGCTCGTGCCGAACCCTTTGTGCTGAGCTGTTTGTTCCGAGCTATTTTTGTCCAAGCTGTTTATGCCGGGCTCTCTAGGGAAATACTCGTGCTGAGCTGTTTGTGCCGAACTGTTTTGTCCGAGCTCTTCGAAGAAAGACTCGTGCCGAGCTGTTTGTGCCGATCTCTTTGTGCCAAGCTGTTTTGTCCGAGCTCTTCGAAGAAAGGCTCGCGTCGAACTGTTTGTGTCAAGCTGTTTCTTCCGAGCCTTTTGAAGAAAGACTCGTGCCGAGCTATTCGTGCCGAGCTGTTCGTGCCGAGCTCTTTGTGCCGAGTTGTTTGAAGAAAGACTCGTGCCGAATTGTTTGCGCCAAGCTGTTTCTTTCAAGTTTTTTGAAGACTCAGGCCGAACTGTTTGTGCCAAGCTGTTTCTTCCAAGCTTTTTGAAGAAAGACTCGTGCCGAGCTCTTTGTGCCGAGCTGTTTAAAGAAAGACTCGTGCCGAACTATTTGACTCCTTAGGGGAATTAGTCCAACCTGTCCCATGGAGGGAAATTGGCTGAGCTATCCGACCTACTCGGCTGTGTGGTATTACAAGTAATGCTCATTATTTGGGCCTTTGCGTCTATTGAGCCGTGCTCCTCTACTGGGCTTTTCTGACCTACTCAGCTGTGTGGCCCTACAAGTAATGCTCGTTATTTGGGCCATCCACCTGATGAGTCGTGCTCATCTAACCTCGCGAGTCGTGCTCGTTAGTTTGGGCCATCCGCCTGATGAGTCGTGCCCATCTGTTGGGTTGTTATGGCCTCGCGAGTTATGCTCATCAGTTTGGGCCATCCGCCTGATGAGTCGTGCTCATCTGTTGGGTTGTTCTGGCCTCACGAGTCGTGCTCGTCAATTTGGGTCATCCGCCTGATGAGTCGTGCCCATCTGTTGGGTTGTTATGGCCTCGCGAGTCGTGCTCGTCAGTTTGGGCCATCCGCCTGATGAGTCGTGCTCATCTGTTGGATTGTTCTGGCCTCACGAGTCGTGCTCGTCAGTTTGGGCCGTCTGCCTGATGAGTCGTGCTCATCTGTTGGGTTGTTCTGGCCTCACGAGTCGTGCTCGTCAGTTTGGGCCATCCTCCTGATGAGTCGTGCTCATCTGTTGGGTTGATCTGGCCTCATGAGTCGTGCTCGTCAGTTTGGCCTTCCCGTCTATTTCACCTTCCCGAGGCATCGTAGCACGCTTCTATCCTGCGAGAGATACATAAAAGCAGGTTTTAAATGCGTTCTACCTTAGAAAGTGGGTTGGAGGAAAGCATCCGTCTAACGTTGTGTCCGAGGCGACTTGGTGTTTCCGAGGTGACGTTTGTCCTTGGGAAGCCGCGTCTGTGCATTTGTCAGAGACTTTCTGCGTACTTTTCCTCCCTCGAGATGCAATCCTTCTCGTAAATGAAAATTCTTGAGATTCCCGCCACAGGGATTCGTGCCCCCCTCTCTTTATAAAGGCCAGTGGGCTCTTTCATTCCACACTCGTCTTCATTCCAAGAGAACTGCTTCCTTCTCTACTCTTCTTCATTCCACCAGTCCCCCATTTGGTGCTAGGTATGCTTTCCCTCTCTATAGCATTTTTGTTTTGTTGTTCTTCGTGTTCTTCGTTGTTCTTGCGTTAGTTTTGTATGTTTGATCTTTTCTTCTAAGATTGCCTAGCTGTTTGTGTGTGAAATTTTACTGTCTTGATCTGTCTTGGCATCTTTTCTTCTTCATCTTTGCTGTTGCTTGCTTGTTTGATCCTTAGGTGTAGATACTGCTTCCTTCAGGCTTTTTTTTTTTTTTTTATTATATATATATGGAGACCTCCTCACAGCCTTTAAGGGTTCCTACTACAGTTCGGAGCACTCGTTGTGAGCTCACCTCCTCCAACCTGCAGAATGCTCGTTATTTTTTTGCCATACCATCGAATATCACTGTTAGGTTGCCCTCTGCTACCGAGTTAGCTCTTGACCAAAAATTCGAGGAGCTCTGCCTCTATACCGATTATCTAGATTTGGGTCTTAGACTTCCTTTTCCTCTTTTTGTTTCTAACGTACTACGTTTTTACCGCATAGCACCATCTCAACTTGTTCCGAACTCTTATCTTTCGCTCACCTGTTTTGCGGTGCTTCTGCTCCGCTTGGGCCATCAGCCTGCCGTCCCACTTTTCAGAAGTTGCTTCCAAATGCGATCTCATTCTGCAGAGAAGGAGCTATATTATTTCAACTCTCTACCAGGTTATAAACTCTTCTCACCAGGCAGTTCTTCCATCCATAACTGGAAGACCCGTTACTTCTTTGCCTCGGGAGAGTTGAATTACACGGGCTCCTTTGTCTGGTTTTCTCCTCTTGATGGTAACGTTGTTATCTTTCTCCACCCTCTTTTTCAAGGCTTACAAGTAGGTTATCCATCCAACCCATCTTTTCTCATTTCACCCATTTTTCCTTTGTAGTTCGGGTGCGCCATCTCCTCCCCAGACTTTCCCCCAAAGAGCAGGCCATCCTGAAAGAACTTCGTGTCCTCGGTGAACAGGGTAT
Organism: Malania oleifera; assembly: GCF_029873635.1. Lineage (NCBI taxonomy): Eukaryota > Viridiplantae > Streptophyta > Magnoliopsida > Santalales > Ximeniaceae > Malania > Malania oleifera. Next base: position 58,434,931 of record NC_080419.1, on the reverse strand, counting down.
TATCCCTCATAAGGAGCTGCTCCAAGAGTGTGTCCTCGTGCAATGGGGAATCAGCCCCGTTTCCTCGAGTCATTCTCTCCCCTGATTATGTATATGTGTACGTTCGGGTGTTATCTTTACTGTGGATGCTCTTACTCTCTTTCCCTTTTTTATCCTTGCAGATATGGACTTCACCAGGTATAAATCCCTTATGGGAGAAGCTAGAAAGCAAAGGGTGAGTAGGAGTAGGAAGAAGAGAAGGGAGGTCGAAGGAGAATCCTCTCAAAGGGATGCCCCTGCAGTAGGTGATTCCGGCGCCCTCACTGACAAGGTCCATGCTGCTCCTCCTACGAACTCACAGGCTCAAGTTGAAGCCATCTTTCACGAGCCGACCCGTTCTGCCTCCCTTCTCCGTCGGGCTGTGCATGCCGAGGATTTTGTGCAGGCCCAGTGTACCCTTCCTGATGCTCTCTCGGCGAAAATCCGCCATACTTCGTACCAGGTGTCTACTTTACTTGCTTTATACTTTTTGACTTATGCATAGTCTTGCTAAGTGTTCCATACTTTGTATTCTTCTACAGCTGGCGACGATGGCTCTAGCCCAGGAGGAGAAAGTTGCGGAGATGTATCGCCAGACACTCGATGCCCGGGAAAAATATGTTCTTGCTCAGAACGAACTGCACGAGGCCGAGGTACGCGAGCGGGCTTTGCAGGCAGAGGTCGATCGCCTTCGTAGGGAGGAACTTCCTGCCAGAGAAGCTGCTGCTTCTGCTTTCTGAACTGCAGTGAACAAGTACAAAGACTCCAACCAATTTGTTATCGACACCTCCAAAGCTTATCGAGTTGGATTCAAGAGGTGTCGGGATCAAGTAAGGACTAAACATCCTGAGATTCCTCTTGATGGTGTAAGCTCTCATGGTTATGGCGACGAGAGCCCCGAGTCTACGGAGGATCTGGAGGAGGATGAAGAAGGGGAGGAGGAGGAAGTTGGAGAGGGGAGCAAAGCAAACTAGTTTGTAGGAACCGAACATGTATTTTGAATTTTTTCAACCTTTATTGATGTAGTGCAACTTTTGTAAGAGACACTTTTATTACAGTGCTGCAAGAAGTGGTTCTTAAGGATAGTATTTCTTTAACATTTCAGAATTCCATGTGTTCTTAACTTTTTCCCCCCCTACATCTTCCAACTTGTATGCTCCGGGTTTTATCTTTGTTATGACCTTGTATGGGCCCTCCCAGTTAGGCTTTAACTTGTGCGACCCTGGCTCGGATGGGTTGTTTCGCCTCTTCCTCAGGACTAAGTCTCCTGGATGGAAATTCCGTACTTTAACGCGGTTGTTGTAGTACTTTGCTACCCTTTGCTGGTACGCTGCAACTTTTAAACTCGCCTGATCCTGTCTCTCTTCCTGTAGGTCTATTTCTGACCTGAGCTCCTCACTGTTGGTTTGCTCGTTAAAGTACTTCCTTCGCCAAGAGGGTATGCCCACCTCTGCTAGGATGACCGCTTCTGCGCCGAAGATAAGTATGAAAGGGGTTTCCCTTGTTGCTGCTCTCTTGGTGGTGTGGTACGCCCATATAAGGGATGGGAGTTCCTCGGTCCATTTACCTTGCATGGATTCGAGTCGCGTCCTCAGTCCGTGTAGAATCGTCCGATTCATGTTCTTTACTTGTCCATTGCTCTGGGGGTGCACCACTGACGCGAAGAGAAGCTTAATAGATAGGTCCGAACAGAACTTTTTGAAGCGATCGTTGTCGAACTGCTTCCCGTGGTCTGTAACTATCGCCCAGGGGATGCCATAACGGCAAACCAATGAGGTCCACATGAAGCGTGTAATATTCCGCTCTGTTATGGTGGCTAGAGGTTCGGCCTCTACCCACTTAGTGAAGTAATCTATTGCTACCAATAAGAATTTTTTCTGGCTAGTCGTCTGTGGAAGAGGTCCGAGGATGTCTATCCCCCACTGAGCAAAAAGGCAGGGACTGGTTAGAGGGGAGAGTAGACTAGAGGGTGCGTGTGGTACCACTGCGCACCTTTGACATCTATCACATCTTTTGACGAGCTCAACCGCGTCCTTCTTCATTGTGGGCCAGTAAAATCCCTGTCGCATAGCTTTGTGAGCTAGAGCCCTATTGGCAAGGTGGTTTCTGCATACTCCTTCGTGGATTTCCCGTAGTATGTACTCCCCTTCGTTGTTGCTTAAACATCGAAGGTAGGGCAATGTAAGGGATTGCCTGTAGAGCTCCCGGCCTATCAATGTATATCTTGCAGCTTTCCTCCTCACCTTTTGAGCCTCCTTATTATCTTCTAGTAAGGATCCGTCCTGGAGGTATAGGAATAAGGACGCTCTCCAATCGTCCTTGCTGAACTCTGACGCTACTGAGTTAATTCTGTCTTCCTCGTACGAGGGTTTTCCTATGCGTTCAAGATAGATAGTGTCTTTCCATTCCGAATTGGTTGTCAAAGCTAACTTCACGAGTGCTTCCGCCTTTTTGTTCTCTACTCTTGGTACGTGTTCTATGTCGAACTAGACGAATGCCTCTATGTATTCTCTTGCCTTGGAGAGATATTTCTTCATTCTTGGATCCCTAGCCTCGAATTCTCCTTTAAGCTGCTCTACCACCAGCTGGGAATCATTCAATACTTTGATCTGTGCCACCCCTAATGCTTCCACCAGGCGCAGGCCGGCTAACAGGGCTTCGTATTCCGCCTCGTTGTTGGTTGCTATGAACTCCAACTTCAGTGCAAAGAGAGTTTCATTGCCCTCAGAAAGGATGAATCCGACACCCCCTCTAGCAGCATTAGAGGACCCATTAACATGCAACGTCCACTCCTCCGACTTGGTGGATGACTCGGGGAGCCTTTCTACTATAAAATCCGCGAGTACCTGAGCCTTGACTGCGGGCCTCGGTTGATACTGTATGTCGAATTCACTTAATTCTATCGACCACCTCGTCATCCTTCCCGAACTCTCCGGTCGCTGTAGAATTTGTCTCATTGGCAGATTTGTTAACACGACAACCCTATGGGCTTGAAAATAGGGTCTTAATTTCTGCACTGCACAGATGATAGAGAAGACGGCTTTTTCCACCGTGCAATAGTTCTTTTCGGCGCCACTTAACACCTTACTTGTGTAATATATAGGCCAATGCTTCCTACTTTCTTCCCGGACCAAGACCGAGCTGACGGCATTCTCCGTGGAAGCTATATATAGATAGAGGTCTTCCCCATTCTTTGCTTTTGTCAAGAGAGGAAGGGACCCGAGGTATTGCTTAAGCTGCTTAAAGGCTTCATCCTGCTCTTCCCCCCATTCGAATCCTCCCTTCTTCCGTAGTGCTCTAAAGAAAGGTAAGCCTTTGTCCCCTAAGCAGGAGATAAACCTGCTGAGGGAGGCTATCCTCCCAGTCAGAACTTGGATCTCCTTTTTAGTCCTTGGTGCTTCCATCTCCAGCAGCGCTCGTATTTTATCCGGATTTGCTTATATACCTCTATGAGTCACCATAAGGCCCAGGAATTTTCCTGCAGAAACGCCGAACACACACTTCGAGGGATTCAACCTCATGTGGTACCGGCGGAGGAGCTTGAACGTTTCCCTCAAATCTTTACAATGTTGCCCTGCTACCATGCTCTTCACCATCATATCGTCCACGAATGCTTCCATTGTTTTTCTGAGCTGTTCTTTAAAAATCTTGTTCACTAACCTCTGATATGTGGCCCCCACATTTTTTAAGCCGAAGGGCATCACCCGGTAACAATATAAACCCCTTTCGGTGACAAAAGAAGTTTTTTCCTCATCAGCTGGACTTATAGGGATTTGGTTGTACCCTGAGTAAGCATCCATGAAGCTGAGGAGCTCGTGCCCCGAGGTCGAGTCCACTAGCTGATCAATTCAAGGGAGAGGGAAGCTGTCCTTTGGGCACGCTTTATTCAAGTCCGTGAAGTCTATGCAGGGGCGCCATTTTCCGTTGGGCTTCCTGACCAGTACCACATTACTTAGCCACTCGGGGTAGTCTACTTCTTGAATGAAGTTGGCCTGCAACAGTTTCGTTACCTACTCGTCGATTATTTTGATTCGCTCCATGGCGAAGCTCCTTTTTATCTGTTTCACAGGTCGGTGGTTGGGGCTGACTTGCAACCTGTGCTCTATCACAACAGGATCGATGCCGGGCATGTCCGCGGCCGACCATGCGAACAAATAAGAGAATTCTTCCAAGAGTTCAGTCAACTCCGCTTTCAAGGTGTCGGGCAAGTGATTCCCGATCTGTATACTTCTCTCCTAGTGGCCTCGCAGTGGTATGTGTTTGATATCTTCGTGTAATGTACTGATCTGGGGATACTCTCCTCTGACTTCTAGATCTTCCACCGTTAGAGCTTCTTTAGCCTCCATCTTCCCTTTCAAGGCCATTACATAGCAACTCCGAGCAGCGGCCTGATCTCCTTTGGCAGATCCTATCCCTTGTGGTGTAGGGAATTTAACTTTGAGGTGGTATGTTGATGTTACCGCCCGAACTGCGTTAAGGAAAGGGCGACCCAAGATGACATTGTGCACTGAAGGTCGGTTAACCACCAGGAACTCTGTCATCGTCGTTACCTGCTGCGGGGTCGTCCCTATTGTCACCGGTAACGTGATTGTTCCCAAGGGGTGAACAGTGTCTCCCCCAAATCCTACCAAGGGGGTGGAGACGGGCTTCAGTCGTTCCTTGCCGATCTTCATCCCGACCAAGACCGACCAGAACATGACGTTGGCTGAGCTCTCGTTGTCTATCAGTATGCGTTTGACCATGTAATTGGCCACGAGTAGGGAAAGCACTAGTGCGTCATCATGCGGTTGCTGCACTCCTTCTTCATCTCCGCTGTCAAAGGTTATGACGTCATCTTTCTTGTTTCATTTGCTACTGGTTTCCCCCTTCTCCATCGTCAGCACCTGTTTAGCATAACTTTTGCGTGCACTCCCGCTATCTCCTCCACTGGTGGATCCTCCGAAGATCACCGCAATTTCCCCAATAGCCTGCTCTTCCTTTTCTTTTGCGCCATGCCTTCTCTGCTCGAATGGTTCCCTTTGTGGATTTTCTTTCTTGATAAACTTTGACAGATGTCCCTTTCTTATTAGGACTTCGATTTCTTTCTTCAGCTGAATGCATTCTTCTGTGTCGTGGCCGTGATCCCTATGGAATGCGCAGAACTTGGACATGTCCTGCTTATGTAGAGGTGTTCGCATAGGTTCAGGCCACGAGACGTAGTCCTTCTTTTTGATCTGCATCAGTAAGTCTGAGCGCGGTACATTTAGAGGTGTGTAGGTGGAGAACTTGTTGTGCTGTCCTCTCATCTTTTGACCTGTTTGTAGCGCACTAGTTTCATGCCTCTTTATAGATCTATAGGTGTCTCCAGATTCTCTACCATTGTTTCCCCTTTTTCGCTCTAGGCGATTTCCTCTCGTACCCATCATCTCCTCCAAGTTTATGTATTTCTCTGCTCGGATCATTAACTTCCCCATATTCACCGGCGGTTTTTTCCCTAGGGAGTATAAGAAGCTTCCTGGTTGGAGAGCCGTTGTCAAGGCGGCCAAGGCTATCCCCATATCTAAGTTGCGGATTTCTAGGGTCGCTGTATTGAACCGGTGCATGAAGTTCTTTAAAGTTTCCCGGTCCCCTTACACCATACTCATTAGATGACCTGTTGTTTTAGCAACTCTCCGGCTACTAAGGAAGTGGCCGGTGAACATTTGCTCCATCTCTTGGAAGGAACCAACAGATCCTGGTCGAAGAGTTCGATACCAGTCTCTGGCGGTACCCTTAAGGGTGGTAGCAAACGCTCGGCACATGATGGTGTCAGGAGCCCCTTGCAACTGCATTAACATTTTGAAATTATCTAGGTGATCAATGGGGTCAGACGAACCTTCGTATCTCTCAAAGGTGGGCATCTTGAATCTACTGGGCAATGGAGCTTCCATGATCTCTTTGCTGAATGGAGGCTCCGAGGACCTCAGTTATGTTTCCCCATAGTAGGGCCTGGTTCTGCCCTCCTTCATCATCTTCTCTATGTAATCAATCTTCTTTATTCTTTCCTCGAGCTCAGTGGATCTTTGTTGGTTGACATCCACGCTATTTGCATCTTCTACCTTCTTATTGAGGTGAGTTTTCTCTTCTTTCTCCATTGGTTCGTTAGCTTGCTTGTCTGCGCTGGGATTCTCTTGCGGTTGGGGTAGGACGTGATCTTCTTGACTCTTCTGTTGTAAGAGTTGGTTGAGCATGTCCTTCATTTCCTTCTGGAAAGCAAGGAACTCCTCCCTACTGACACCAGATGAGTCAGCAGAGGTCCATTGGATGGATTGAGATGGTTCTTTTATATCAGGGAAGGAGGTAGAATTGCGTGAGGTCGGCATTACTGGAATGTTGAAAGTCGAGAGCAAGATAATATCACCTCTTAAAAGTAACTTCCCACAGATGGCGCCAACTGTTGCGGGGTCAAAAGTAGTTGGGATGCTCCTTCGACTCTCGTTGACCTGAAAGAGGAAGAGAAGAAAGGCTTGGAGGACCCGGGGTGTACTCCGGGGGATCTCTCCGATGCCTAAGTAAGAGGAAGGCTTTTAGGGAGGCTAAATGCAACAGTAGAGTAGTGTTGTGTAACTTACCTTTGCCTGTACTCCAAATCCTTTCTTATAGGGGCTTGAATTGACCTCCGGTTGGATCAGATTTATTGCACAGGGGCGTGAATCGCTCTCTTGCCATAAGTACGTGCACCTATTACTAGTTATTATGGGTGTTGGCGTGGATCTCTCATCCTTTTTATTAGATCAGAGCTAATCACTCGTCAGAAAGTCAGATCTGGAGAAAGTGAGAGACAGACATTGACCTGTCCTTATTAGTGTGATTTATTATGGGCATATCATATATATTTTTAACTTTTTATATAAATTTAAAAAATTTTAAAATAAAATAATACTTTTGTAAATGTTTGAAAAATTTGAAATAAAAAATACAATTTATTTGTACAAACAAATAGTCCATAATTAATTTATTTAATATTTCTAAGCACTAAGCAGGTTGCTAATTTTTAATTTTTAGTTTTTAGTATTCATCCTTGGTTTCCTTTCATAATTAAGGATATAGGAACGATACAGGTTCAGCGCGAGGGTTCTCTAGGGTTCTTCAGGCTCTTCCACTGGTAGACAGCTGCTTCGACCTCTCTACCTCCTGCAACTTCTCTTCGCTCAAGGCTTATACCGCAATGGCGAACAGTCTGTACATCTCCATCTCTCTCTCTCTCTCTCTCTCTCCCCCCAACTTTGACATGGTTTTTGTCTGTTGTTGTGTGGCAGTGGCTCGGTCGTTCCTGCAGGTGGCATCAACCGAGGAGGTTGCTTCCCCACTTAGAGTTGTTCAGATCGAGGGACTGGTAATCTCAAATGGACTTGTCAATTAGGAATTATTTCTTTCGCTCGTCTCAATGGAGGTTTTTCGCTGAGATTAAGATCTTTTTATTTTAGTTTCGGTTCATCTCAGTAGGCGTTTATTGTAAAAAAGAAAATCTATAGCCTTTTGCTCCGTTCTTTCTGTGGAATTGTACTATTTGTCTTTCAAAACCTCAGGGGGGAAAGTTTCTCTACTAGTTTACGATCTTCATGCGTCTGTTCTAGTCACTATTCTGTTGAATCACTCCCAATTTTATCTTGCATTTTGTAGGGCGTAGGGGAGAGTGAAGGGAGGAGGGATGGGTATTTGATAAGGAGAGTACCTCATTCCCTCCTATCCCCTCCAATTCTCTCAAAATGCATACCCCCCAAAATGGGGGTTCTGTTTTGTTTTGGGTGGGTAAGGCAAAGGTTTGAAGATTTTGTGTTTTGTGTAACAGTGCTTCATTGTTGTGATAGCACAAAATAATAATAGAAGGGAAAGAAGAAAACATAAAAGAATGAGAACGAAATGTTCTCCCTAAAAAAGAAAACAATATAATAGGATTGCCTATTGTGGAAGCACCTTTTTGAAGCCCTTCTTTGGTAACTTATGCTACTCCTTAAATTGTTCAACCCCCTTCACAAATTCCTCTTTTTTGTGCTTGTCTTCATGGGCTATCAGTTCTATTTTTTTACCTCTGAGGAAGACCAGTTCTTGATCAATCTTATCAAATAAATCCTGCCATTCTGCACTAGCAATTCCATTCCTCAAATTTAATTGATTCTGAGCGTCGAGGAAGTTATCTTGCCAAGAACAAGTTGTGGGAAGGAGACCATTTCCTCTGGCTATTCCAAATAGTTTCTGAAATATGAACCCTGTCTGCCTCTGGTCTCATCCTCACCTGACTCAAAAATGCTTAATTCATATGCAGTTCAGCACAAGTATATTAGGATATGTGCTCCAAGGTCCTGTCTAAGTTTGAAAAATCTTTTAAACAGGTTATATTGAAGATAATAAAACATTGCAAAGAGTTCTCGCCAGCTCTGGTCACTGGGCAACTTCTTGGGCTGGATGTTGGTAGTGTTTTGGAAGTTACCAACTGCTTTCCTTTTCCGGTATGTAAGTCTTTGCTATTTCTCATCTATAAGATAGCAAGTGTCTTGGTTTTGCATGCTAATGTTGTTTCTACTTTTGCATGAAAATGAAAGATCCGTGAAGAAGATGAGGAGATTGAAGCAGATGGTGCTAATTATCAACTTGAGATGATGAGATGTTTGAGAGAGGTTAATGTTGATAACAACACTGTGGGATGGTAAGCTTTATTTTATTTTATTTATTTAATTTTTTATTTATTTTTGGCATACTTGATAAGAAGCATGCATACTAGAAATAATTTTTGTGCTTGGTTTCTCTGAAAATCTTCTATCTTTAATTGTGTGTCCTCAATTGCTAAGGCAAACAAATCTGCACTGTTAATACCATGCAGAGCCAGAAATTTTTTGCATGGATCCAATTTGTCTAGCTGTACATTTGAGGTCATGTTTATGAGTTAATTCATGTAGGAAGATGGTATTATGATATTAATTTGTCCCTATTTAAGTAGTTTACTTTCTTTAACCAAATTAACATTTTCTTAAGCCCATTTTCCAAAATATCCTTATTTATCCCTACCCATCAATATGGTCATTTTGTGTATGGTTTTGTCAGGAACTGTTGTGCTAAGATAACCTTGAGTAAATGGAATTTGAAGGTGCTTGGTGATTTGAAGATTTTAAAGGAGATAGAGGGTACCTGATTGCCTAGGGTTCATAAGAGTTGTTCACTTGGAGAGGCTTCCCTGACGGAGGAGTTGGAATCATTGTTGCTGAAAGAAGATATGTGTTGGAGGCATAAGGTTAAATCTAGGTGGGCGAAGGAAGGGGATTGTAATATTAAATTTTTTCACCGGGTTGGGGTGAGTAAAGATTTTTAGACTAGTGGAAGGGATTTTGTTAGCGATCAATCTGCCATAATGGAGGAGATAACTGGATTTTATAAGAATTTGTAGTCTAAGGAGGCTTGCATCATCCCATGATTGAGGGGATGGACTGGTGCATTTATCGAGTGTTCAGGTGGAGTGGTCGCAGATGCCTTTAAAGGAATTTGTTCACATTTAATTTTTCTTTCTTCCAGCTTTGTTGGGATGTGGTTAGAACTGATTTGAGGAGAGTGTTTTGTGAATTCTATTTTAGTGGGTTGATTCCTAAGAACATGAATCCCACTTTCACTACTTTAATTCCTAGGAAGGATCATTCTGTGAGGGTGAATGACATTTTGGCCTATCAGTTTGGTTTTAAGTGTATATAAAATTATTGTAAATGTCCTTACTGATATGCTTATGGAGGTTACATGGGACACTGCCTCTGGTGCTCAGTCTGCTTTTGTTGGGAGGTTGACAGATTTTGGATGATGTTCTTATGGCTAATGAGGTTTTTTGGAGGGGTTTGGAGGAGTAAGAAGAAAGGAATAGTGTTTAAAATAGATTTTGAGAAGGCTTATGAGAGGATGAGTTGGAACTTTTAGATGGTGTTTTGGTTAGGAAGGGTTCTGGCCCATTTGAGGTGATATGGAGAGTATTAGGGTTGTATTTCTACTACTTCTGTTTATCGTTATTATAATTGGAGAATCCATACTTGATTTTCAGCTTCTAGAGGGTGAGACAAGGTTATACATTGTTGCATTTCCTCCTCATTTTATCTATGGATGTGTTAAGTAGGATACTAGGGTGATTGAGAGGGTGGTTGATAGAGCTTTTGTTCAAGGTGTTGTAGTAGGTAGGGATTAAGTTGTGTTTTGTAGTTACAGTTTGCTGGTGATATTGTTAGGGGTGTAATCAGTTTGGTTCAGTTTTGATCAATATTGAGAAATGAGCCAAACAGGATGGTTTTCTAAATGAAGACCTAATACCGAACTGGAATTGTCAGTTTTTCTAAAAACAAATTTTCAATTTAATGTTTTAGACTGATTTTTAGAATACCTATGAACCTTTCCAATTAACTCTTTTTTAAAAATTAGTACTGAAAGACTAGAGGATCCAGCAAAAGCCCATGTAAGTGGGCCCGGATAGAATCTGGCTCAAATGTCTTTAGGATATAGTGTGATGGAAGGGATATGGGAGCAGTTTTTATAGGAAGATGGCTGGCTGATCTACTTCTCTTTTTCCAATGTGGGATAGAGTTCTCTCCCATGCATGCAGCTGACTACCTCAGGTTGTTTCCCCACTAAAATTCTTGCATTGGAAGAGGAGGGATTGGGCATCCCTTGTCCTATATAAAACCCCCTTCTGCACCTTGAGCCACCATTGAAATTGAAATGTACTCCCTAATTCTTTGCTCGAAATTAACATAAAACAGCTTATTGATCAAATGACTCGCAAAATATTTTTAAAATTCCAATGAAACATTCGCATAGCTTTAAAAAAATTTATTTTTACTAAATCAATATATTACTTGTTTTATTGTTTCATTTATTGGTAAAACTTAAATTGAAAAATGAAAAACGAACCAAAGCTTAGCGCAGTCTGGTTTCAATGTGGTTTTGAAATTTTTGGTAAATTTTGTAAAGCCCTAGATACTTCTAAATTTTATTTGATGATATATGTATGTGTGTGTATATATATATATATATATATATATATATTGTAATATTTTGACTATTCTTCATGTTTTTGAGTTGGCTTTCACTCTTAAGATTCATCTAGGTAAATGCTTAGGTGACATAATTTGAGTTTGGAGGTGACTTCTGGTTTTGCTTTGCTTGCTAGTTGTAAGGTGCTAGAATGGCCTTTGACTCTTTTTGGGTTTCCTTTGGGTGATAACCCTTACTTATGAAGTTTTGGGATCTTGTGGTGACTTAGGTTTCTAAGGTGGAAGGAATGAAGGATGATGCTTTTTCTTAGGGACGGGGTATTTCTTTAATCTAGACTTGTCTTTTGTTGATTCCTTTTTTTTTTTCTCTTTGTTTGAAATACGGGTTAAGGTTCCGGGTGATAAGAAAAATACAGGTTAAGGTGGTTGTTAGATTCTAGAGGATTATGGGGAATACCCTTTGGTCAAATGGGAGGAAAGATCATCTTGTGAGTCAGGTCTAAGATTTTTCCTTTTGTGGGTTGGGGGGTGGGTGGGTGTTGCATTTGTCTTTTGGGGTTTGTTATTTGGTTTCTAAAAAGATTGCCCAAGTGGTAAATGGTTATGATGTTTTCCTTTGGAAGTGGATTGTCTTTGGCATAAATTTCTTTGGAGTAAATTTGACTTGCAATTGAATTGGTGGGATGCTGGTATTGGAGTGATGGTGAATTCTGAAAGCCCATGGAAATTCATCCAACTGGCCATTGCCCTTTTCTCTCCTTGTTTAAAGTTGGGGGTGGTTGTTGGTCCATTTTTGGGAGGATCACTGGATGGGAAGACAGTGCTCTTTCTGTTGCTTTTCCTTCTTTCTTATACCACGATGTTCCTATTTTTTATCCTTGTTTTTAAAATTGTTGTTAATGATATTGTTTCTTCATTCTATTTTTCATAGAAATCTTAACGATTGGAAGCTTGTGTCTTTCTTTATTTATTTTTTATTAATTTCCTTCTGATATTCCTTCATGGGGTATGTTAAGATTTGGAATTTGGATCCTTTCAGGTTTTCTTCCATAGTTCTTTCTATATCTATTTGACTCAAGTTGTGCATTTCCCCTTTGTTAATTGTTTATGGAACCTTGGAGGTTCTAGGCTTTTGTGTGGATGACCAATTTTAATAGAGTCAACACTCTCACTCTGGTACACATCGGAAGGCTTTATAAGGCTTTGTTTCCTAATATGTGTCTTATGTGTTATGCTAGTAGTCAAGCATATGCTCATTTATTTCTCCATTGTTCCTTGGCTTTGTTGTTGTGGAACAAGCTTTTTGGCTTTATATCTTTTGAGGATTTTCTATTGATTGATTTTAGAGAATTTGGAAGGCTTAAAGATGCTAGGATAATATGGCAGTGTGCAGTTTTTGCTGTCAAGTGGGGGCTTTGGCCAAAGAGGAATGCTTGTATTTTCTGAGATTAGGTATCATTTGTTGATCTGATATGTGGGATCTTGTAATTTTGCTTTGTCGTCGGTATTCTCATCAGGATGCGTTCTTGGGTTAGTCGGTGAGGTTGGTTCGCTCTGTAAGTTTGATTTGGGGCTGTTTTGTTTTGTTTAGGTTTTCATTTTTGCTTTTTTATTCAGTTTGTAGGATTTCTTATTGTTTTTGCTTTCTTTCTTTTCTCAATATATATTCTTCTATCAACAGGGAAAAATTTCTCATTTATTTGATTTGATTACTGCATATAGGCCTTGGGTTCATCCTTGAAAGAATTGAGATAAAATGGTTTGACAGGAAACTTATCAAAACGGTCTTGTGCCCTACATTTTGTTGCTGTCAAGACCTCAACCTGAAACTGTAGTATCAATGGTCAACTTTTTATTACTCAAACACCTTTTTCTTGATCCCATTGGAGTCTTGATATGCATACATTTGTTCTTATTGAAATTTTACGTGCTTTTTTGTTGTGCCATTGGTAGCAATGCAAGGTCTAGAAACTCTTTTTTCGATTCAACAAAATTGGCATGCACGGGTGTGGTCTCTGCATATCATCATCCTTAGAACTCTGCAATGAATATCAGCTTGGTCTTTGTAACTTTAATTACTAAGGGCAATTTTTTGACTCACTTCATTGTGGATTTTCCCTTGTGTGACTAGCAAAGTCCTTTTCTTTGGCACTTGGGCTTTGTTTTAGGTTTCTTGACTGTTAAGCAAATCCAGCCATAACAAGTATTTGGCTCCAAGCTGTAATTTGATCACCCACTAGAGGTTGGTAGAGATAGTCTTGAACTCCAATTAACAAATTCATCTTTTCCTGTCTATTTGCGGAGGAGTGAAGTTGAGAAATTGAGCTTGGTGTACAGTAATTACCAATTTCCACAACATTGTCCCAAAAATCATTTATGCTAGACTTGGTATTTTAAAAAATAGTTCGTCAAAGAGGATTTCAGCAATACGGGAAGCATCCAATATCTTTTCTTCTTTGGGCAATGCTTTCACCTTGTGCCTACACCCTATAGACATTTCATGCCTTGGTGCGTTTTTTGTACTAAAGAACAATACTTTTTATGTTTTTACCCATTCTGTGGTCCTGAATAGGGTTAATACTAATGATCATAAGATTGGAAAAATTTTTGACCCTATATGTCTGTGCGCTTTGTTTTCAGAGCAGTGAGATGAATGTGCATTGGGAACAAGCTTTTTTGCATTATTCCTTCTCTTAGTGCATTTGGAGCAAGCTTTTTGGATAATTTTTGGAGGATGGGTTTGCCCCTCTTCTTTTATTGGCTTTTTTCTTCTGATTCTATGGCCTTTGAATTGTGGCAAGGAGGGGAAGTTTCTTTGGAGGTGTGCTGCTTTTTTTTCTTTCCTGGTTAGGTGTATTTAGTTGGCGTGTGACTCCAGAATCTTTAATGGGCTAGTTGTCTCTTGATTTAGTTTGGAGTAGGTTTACTTTCTTATCTTCACTTTGTTGCTTTAATTTTGGAGTATTTAAAGGAGTCTGGTTGTTTGATATGCAAATAAATCGGATGCTTCGTTGCATCGATAAGTTGTTTTTATTCTTTTGTTATTTTGCTTTCATCTGATGTAGGAGGATATCTTGTACTTTTCTGTATTCTTCTTTTTTAATAAATTTCTTTTTAAACCAGTGGGCATTGGGCCCATTTAAAATAATAGTAAAAGGTACACCCATTTAATTTTGATATAGCATGTAATGCTAATCGAACATTGTTCTGGAGATTCTATTGTGCACAAGGATTGAAATAATGGCAATGACATTCTTTGGATACCATGATTTCTATTTTGTGAAATTCTACAGCTTATCTAGCTTCTGTGTCTGATTCAGCATTGTTATTGGTGTTGAAGATTGTATTTTGGTCATTGATGTTGGTGAGGAATCTTTGGAAATTAGAACAATTGAAATGAGACTTGAACACATGCGCTTGTGCATCTCTTGTGCATCTGTGTGAAATAGATGCTAAAAGGGTAAATATGGATGCTTGTTTGGGATAACAGTGGAATAAATGCTATGGAATTAAATGCTGTTTGGATTGAAAGTAGGAATGAGTTTCTTGTTTTTGCTTTCTTTCAGATTGTTGGAAGTATGATATATATTTGAAGTGTGAGTGCTTTCTCCCACTGCCCCAGCCTGAGTCCTGCTGCTGGGCAGTATGTGTTTTAAGCATTTGATGCACCAGTGTGTTCTGTTTACACACGAACATCACAGAATATTCATATTTTCAATATTTTTCATAATTTTTAATAAAATGGTGTTCTATTATGACTTATGTCTTGCCCCTTGATTTGGTTAGTAGTGCAAGCAAAAGAACTAGGAGGGCCTTAGCGAACTTGGCCTACGATGCTTGAGTTGATGTTTTCTTTTGTTGATAAAAGAAGAATTTATTAAGAAGAGAAAAACAGTTCAAAAGAGGATGGAGTTCTATAAAAGAAAAGAATAAAATGGAAAAGGGAAAAAGCCTAGTGCAGAAAAGCCCTGTTGCACGTCATTTAAGGAATCACTGTCAAAATCATCACAAGCTGAACTCCAGAAGCAGAACTCCAAATCTTAGAAGAATCCTGTCATAAAGGATCTAAAGGGATTGTGTGGCCTTTAAAAATTCCCTCATTGCACTACATCCAGATGCACCAAATAGTTGCAAAAAGAATGCAACCACACAATCATTTACTATCAGTTTGATGTGGGATTGAGGGTGTTGCAATCTCTCCCCTGCATGCATCAGCATCTTCATCATAGGTTCATATAGTGGCTCTTATGGATTCTAGAGGTGGCTTGAACTGTTTGAGTAGGACTTAGCTCTTCTTGCTGATATAGGCTTTTTGATACCACTGTCATAGTGTCGTACACCCTGACTGAACTGGTGACCATGATAACACAAAAAAGTGGCTCTTAGCCAACTTAGCCCTAAATGCACAAGCCTATTTTGCTTGTTAAGTAGTTCACCATGATTTGTGTAGCACCGAGTCATTCATTACATGATTGAGGGTGTTAGAACATAGATAAGATAGTTTAGTATGCATACATTTTCCAATTTGAAGCGAACATATTTTAGTCTTGAATGAGGGAACAAATAATTGGATAAGTGCCCAACTAATCTTGTTAGGCACATATTCTATTCACTAATATGATGAGCATGAGTATTTGAAAGTGCCCCCTTTCCTTGCCCTCTCCCAAAAGGGAAAAGAAAGAAGGCTGAAAAATAAATTAGGGTTTACTGGAACGTGGGGAGCACGAAAATAATAAGGTTATTTTCTTTTGTTTAAAAGGAGGTTGGGAAGGCTTGGCCTCATTCACTTCTTTCCTTCTCTTTCATTTGTTCTTTTTGATTTTGATGTAGAGATGTACATTTTGCCTTTGCATCAGCTTCATTTTGAAATTATAGGTAATGGAAATTTTTTGCTTCCAAGGAAAATTTCTTGGTAAAAGAAATTTTCTGCTACCTAAGATTGTAGTTGTCAAATGGAGATCTGAAACATGAATCAAAATTCCAATTTTGGAATTGAGAGTTGAGAATTGGTTTGATTCGACTTGTAACATTAGGTTCAAATTTCCAAAATTAATTCTTAATGGTGTGCATATATTGATATATGAACAATAAAAAAATGGCAAAATGCATTTAAATTTTGACAATGAAAAAATCATATTTCATGAGTATGCTTTCCCTGAACAATTGAAAAGTAAGGGAATGAGTCAAGAAATATTAATTAAAAAATTGAATTTTATGTTGTTTAAGGGTAGGAATCAAGAAAAGTAATAAAAAATTGGACTTTGGGCGTTTATGAACAATTAAAAAAATAATTTTTCATGCTTATTCTTTCTTCAATTAAAAAGAAATAATTAGCTTCAAAAAAAGATAATAATTGAACAAACTAGTAAGAAATCCAATGTTTGAATCATAACAACTCAACAAAACATGAGTACAACCTTAGCCAATTAGTGTTCGGTCCCTTCTTCTTAATGGTAGAACACTATCCTCCAAGAGGGTAGAATGGTTTTGTTAAGGCAAGTAAGACCTGTAATTTTATTCTCTCCTTGTTTTTAGCACAAGTAGGCAAGGAATGTAAGGTACGAATGACAGCAACAACAAGAAGCCTCAAGTCCCACTAGGTTGGGTAGGCTACGTGAATTCTTTTTCTCCAATTCACCTGATCGAGAGCATTTTCCTCTACTAGATTATGGGCTATTAAATTCTTCCTCATTATCTCATTCCAAGTTATTTTAGGCCTACCCCTACCCCTACCCCTTTTCATGCTAAAAACAATAACTAGCTCACTCCTCCTCACAAGTGCTCTACTAGGCCTGTGTTTCAAATGCCCAAACCCTTTAAGTCGCCCCTCCCTTGTCTTGTCTTCGATTGGTACTATGCCTTAAGTATTGCATATATGCTCGTTTCTGAATTTATATTTTAATGTTATTCCAGTCATCCACCTTAACATTCCAATTTCGACAACTTTTACTTTTTATACATGTTTTTGTAGTTGCCCAACATTCTAAACCATAAAGCATATCCGACCTTATAGCCATCTTATAAAACTTTCCTTCTAATTTTAAAGGTATTCTACAATCACACAACATGCCTGATGCACTCTTCCATTTTACCCTACTTGTTTTAATTCTATGTATTACATCTTCTTCTATTTCCCCTTCCGCATGCATGGTAATCTATTAGTG
Source organism: Malania oleifera (assembly GCF_029873635.1). Taxonomy (NCBI): domain Eukaryota; kingdom Viridiplantae; phylum Streptophyta; class Magnoliopsida; order Santalales; family Ximeniaceae; genus Malania; species Malania oleifera. The sequence goes on along the minus strand of NC_080419.1, from coordinate 58,417,770 downwards.
GTAATAATTTCTTGATTATCAAGTTTGATCTTCTCTCCACTACTCCGTACGTCATTGGAATTACATTTCATATATTCTGTCTTATTACTACTTATCCTAAAACCTTTGGATTTTATTGCGGTTCTCCAAAGTTCTAACTTAGATTCCACTCTGCTCCTACTTTCATCAATCAACACAATATCATTTGCAAACAATATACACAAGGGATCTTGTTTTGGATATTCCTAGTAAGTTCATCAATCACTAAAGTAAAAAGATAAGGACTCAAAGTAGAATTTTGATGTACACCTATTGAGATTGGAAAATCTCTAGACTCCCCTCCTAAAGTCCTAATGCTAGTTATTATTCTATCATGCATATGCTTAGTGACGTTAATATATCTACTGCAAACCCCCTTCTTTTCTAAGACTTACCAAAGAACTTCCCTAGGTACTCTATAATATGCTTTCTCTAGGTCAATAAAAACCATATGCAAGTTCCTCTTCTTTTCCCTGAACTTTTCCATTATTTTCTGAAAAGATAAATAGCTTCTATCGTTGATCTCCTAGGCATAAAACAAAATTGATTCTTTGAAACCCTTGTTTCTAGTCTTTATCCTTACCCATAATTTCATCATATGACTCATAATCTTAATTCTACGAATAGTTATTGTATTTTTAAATATCATCTTTGTTTTTGTATAAAGGTATTAACGTGCTTTAGGCAAGAAATGTAAGATAATCATGTAAAATAAAAGGAATAAAAAATGCAATTTTTTGGAATTTTAAACCAGTCAGGTCTGTCAGGATATGATAGGTCTAGAATTGAATGGATTCAGATTGATTCGTTAGATTCACCAGGTGAATCAATAGATTTGGCAATGATTCAATTGTTTTTAGATTCACGAGTAAGATTTGAATCAATTTGGCATGTGGTAGGAATCATATGAATTGAATTGCAAATTGCAAGATACTAAACAACTATGCCTAAGATTTCCATAATTTTGGCAATTTATTTTAATGATTGAAAAATCAAAATAAGAAATGAAATCTATTTTCCACCTCTTGTTCAGCTTTCCCCCCCTTTTTATATTTTTAACCTGAACCCCAGTGCAAGAGGCTCACACTGAAATGAGTTTGGCAACTCAAACCTGTGATGTCTGGGTTATAATTGAGCAGTTTTATCAATGTGCCAAGGCTTGAATTGGCAGTACTGTGAATGGCCTCTTTAAGTTATTCCAATATTTTATATTTTAAACTTTTTTGATGCTTTGATTTGTGGTGCTTGTCTCTAACCATATTAAATTGTGCTGAAGTAATATGGAGATAGTGGTTGTTCCAGTAGTCACATGATTCAAATTTTGAGAGGATCTCGTAAAACTAGTTCTTGATGCCTGTGTTTTGTGTGGTGTTTGTGGAACTGTTGATAATGGTGAAATGTTAGGTCGCTGAGTTTTGTCTGACATCATCTCTTAACGGCAGCGATGATGTACTTTTTCTTGGTGAATGTTATGATGCATTAATTGTCTAATATCCATGTCTCAATCATTCTTGCTTTAACATTTTTCAGGTACCAATCAACTTTGTTGGGTTCATTCCAGACAGTGGAATTAATTGAGACCTTTATGAATTACCAGGTAATAGTTCAAATGATTGGTTTAACTAAATTCTGTTTGCGCTCGAACACATTCTACTTTGAATTGTAAAATTCATTAATTCTGTCGTTAGGTTGTTTGGTTCAGAAGTTAACAGCAACACTCGGATAAAATTGAAATGTGAGTAGTGGGTTCACTGATTGATTTGAATCTCCCCTTGCTGCTGAGCATGGTTTTGGAAAATTCATTCAACAGTGAATATTCTGTCCATGCAGAAAACTAAGGGCCTGTTTGGTATTGTTGCTGTTTTCTGTTTTTGTTTCTCCACAATGAAGAAACAAGTTATTAAAACGCTTTTGTTTTTGTTGTAAGTTTTCTGTTTCCGTTGTCGGTGTTTAGCTGTTTGCCAAAAAAACTGAAAACCGGATTTTATGGTTTTCAGTTATTTTGGCAATCCGTTGCCAGAAATTTTAATATCCAAAAATAGTTTTTTTGGATTAAATTATTCATTTTATACACTTAAATTAGAACCAAAATTAAATGATCATATGAATTTAAATATAATTAAAAGAAAAATATACATAATTTAAAAAAAAAAAAATAATAAAGCCAATAACAAAATAATTTTACTATTTTTCAGTTGTCATGTCCAATAAAATTTTTATTGTAAAGTAAAATTTGAAAGTAGAACAATTAAGTAAAATAATTATAGTAAATTTTTTTTTTATTCTAGTAATTTTTTAATGTGTATTATATTATTTTAATAATATTTTAATTATATTATTTGATTTAAAGATGAAAATGAGCATTTTTTTAAATTTATATTAGTTTTATAAATGTTAACCAAATAGGTTGCTGGATTCTAGTTTTTATTTTTTGCTTCTGGTTTTTGGTTTTTGTTTCTCCTATTTTTGACAGTGATACCAAATGACCCTTAAACTTGTAAGAGTAAGATTTTTAATTGGATACTATTCAGTGATATTTGTGATGATAGCTTATTGCCTAGGAATATTAATGTCTAGTATAAATTAATTTTCAGTTAACGTTCTTCAAAGGGTGTCAGGATGACTGGATTTGTTCAGGGAATCAGAATGACTGGTATCTGTTCAGCTTGTTCCAGATATTTATGCCATTTTGTTAAAATAATAATACTTTTTTGGGGTTTTTTCCTTATGCTTAGTTTTGAAACTGATGATTTACTTTTATCCAGTCTACTTGTTCATTTTTGTACTAATTGTGGGAACACACTCGTGTCTGCCTCACATTTTTTTTTTAATTTACTATTACTTTTTTTTAGGAGATATGTGAAGTTAAGGAGATAATGGGAAGTTATAAAGATTTGTTTAAATTATCTTGTTTTGAAATTTACTACTTTTAGGGGATAGTAGGGAGTAAACAAGATAATGCGATGTTATGAGGACTTGCTTAAAACTTCAAATTTTAAAATAAAAAAATAATTTATTTGAGTACTCATATTTTTAAATATTGTAATCATAAGATAGCTTTTAAATTTGGGCATTTTTGGAAAGATAACTGAAGAAAAAAAGATGATTGAAAGATTAATAGGTTTCCATTAATTAATAGTAGAAGTATGTTGGTAATAATATATCCCAGAAGTAGTTTTTACTTTTTGATTATAGGATTCTTCATTATTTTCAATATGACCATCACTGACATGCTTAATGACTCTTTTGGTGCTGTATGGTAACATGCATGATGTACAACATGATACACATGCATGCACAGCGTATGCATATTGTTTGGTGTCATCCTTGCATAGCCATTAATTTTTTACATTCTCTGTTGTCACATAGGTAATTTATATGATATCTGGGTAAATTGATGAATTCAATATTTTGTTTTTAGTTTTAGGTGAAGGCTGTGAAGCTAAGTTCTGTTTGGTGTTGCTAATTAGAACATGATGTTTATTCCTTTGCATTCAAGCTTTTCTCTGGTTTCACTTGTTATTTATAATTGATTAATCTTAATGCATCTGTTTGCAGGAGAATATAAGGCGTTGTGTCTGCATTATTTATGATCCTTCAAGGTCCAGTCAAGGTGTCCTAGCTCTCAAAGCTATGAAGCTTTCTGATTCTTTCATGGATCTGCATCGCAATAACAACTTTACTGGAGAAAAGTATGACCTTTACCTCTTGCAAATGAGAATACATGAAAGCAAACTACATAATGAAATCTTATTTTTAATTTTTTTTTTGTCCAATAGGTTGAGGGAGAAAAATTTGTCATGGGTGGATATCTTTGAGGAAATACCTGTATGTCTGACGCTTTATAATACTTTTTTTGGACTGAAAAACTGTAGTGAAGAGTTGTTTTTGTCTCATGCATGCCATGTTCTTATATTTCTATAGTCACATTACATCTTATTAATGCATCATACCTTGGATTCTCATCAGGCATGCTGGGCTGGACCTATTTAGTTCAATCCCAAAGTTATCTAATTTGATTTTGGGCTTACAGTCGGCCAAACCTCAAAGCAGAGCATGTGCATGTCTAATTAAATTGATTGGTTTTAGCTGGATTTGGGCTATCTAATATTTAAATATATTTTCCTTTTAAAGGAGTTGTAGTCTTAACTCTTAACCCACCTGTACAAAGTTATGTGCTTGATGGATTATAAAACAATATGCTCTTGTAGCTGCTTGTTTATTGCATGTAATGTGGTAACCCTCAAGGGTGCATTTGCATGTGATTTTTTTTTTTTTTTTTTGCACAAGAAATTTTAAAATATTTTAAAAACATGTTCACAGCATAGTATTATTTTCCTTTTTTTTTGGGGGGGGGGGGGGAGGTTGTTGTTTGAGGTTGAGGTTAAGGCCTTGGCCTCTCCTTTCCTTTTCCTTGTTGTCCCAATCATTGAGCATTTTGAGCAAGAGAGATGTTCCAGGCTGCCCCATTGATGGAATGGTCCACATTCATACTCATCTAAGCATTGTTGTTCCAGGCAAGTTGAAGATTTTTAGAAAATTGAGAGCTTGGAGGAGATAAACGGCACTAGCTGTGATGCTAAAAGGTTTTGTTCTCATTTTCAACGTGGAAGTCTATGGGAGTGTAGAAATCTATGGCACTAGCAGTCATGCTAAAAGGTGTTGCTCCCATTTCCAACATGGAAGTGTATGGGAGTGTATAAATTCTTCCACCTATTCCTAATCAATTTCCAAAGACTGACCCCATAGGATTGCTAGGGCTAAATGGAAATCAACTCATTGTGAATGAGGCAGTACTTTAAAGTAGTGATCTTTCTCCAAAGTAATCATCTTGGTCCTGAATCCCCACATCTACTTACCCATGAGGGCCTTGTTGGATAGAGAGAGATTTGAGACGCAGAGCACCTCTTGGGGATTGTTTTCCAGACAAGATTCCATCTAACTAAATGGAACTTAAAGACCTCCCCCGTATTTCCCCAAAGAAATCTTTTTTCAATGTCTTCCAGTGTTTTGGCCACAAAACAAGGAATGTACATGAAGTAAACTAGGAGGTTGGAGAGGGTGCTTTTGATGACAGTGAATCTACCAACTTTAGAAATTTATGCTTCCAACCAGCCCATTTTTTCCCTTTCAACACTAGGATTTTGCAATGTTTTTAGAAGGCTCAATTGAGGCTTGCCTCAAGGCGAGACATACCTAAATGCCTTGAGGCCTAACCTAAAATATTAAATCCCAAAAAGGCTAACACATTATACATTGATGCTTTCATGTGTTTTGTGCCTTTTTATTTGAGACTTACACACTTTGGGTGCATGATTATCAAGTCAGATTTGGCTAGAAAATTTAACTGTGTGTTTATATAAAAGGGATGTCATAATATGAGTTGATTTCTAGGATTCTTAAACCTCAACCTTTTCAAAATAATTGGGAGTTGTATATCAGATCTTGGAAATAATTTGAACTTTGTAATGTTATAGCTGTCTCTTGTCATGATTTATGTAATGAATTCAAGTTAGTTTACATTATATATATATATATATATATATATATATATATATATATATTACATTTTATCTGTGATTTCCTTTATTAATTAATTATTTTTTAAATAGTAAATGTAGTTTATTTTACATATTTTTATCTAAGAATAAAATGCTCAATAGCCATATGCGTCAACGCCTTAAGGCTTATGCCTTGCCTCTTAAGGGTTGAAACACCTTGCTTTACACCTTTGCCTTTTAAAACATTGGGATTTAGGATGCCGAATCCTTTTTCCTTGAACTTTGTACCAAGAGGGAGACCAAGTTAGTTCAAAGAAGAAGTCCTCAACTTAGTAGAACCTGTGATAACAACCAAGTGATTGCCATCATTCACATTTCCAATGGTAATGATCTCACTCTATCCCCAAATTGGCTTACACAATGGAAATTGCTTCAAAGCAAAGAAGTAAGCATATGAGATTAATAATTTGATTAGCATTTGCCTTGTGGAAGATCACGGTATCATCTGGAAAGAGGAGGTGAGAAACATCTAGCTTTCGACCATTTTTTCCCACTGTCAGCCTTTTTTAGAGTCCTCATCTTGAGGCATTTTGCATCAAGAGGTTGAGAACCTCCATGACAATTATGAAAGGAAAAGGGATCACATTGTTGAAAATCATAATCCCCTGGAGGAGCAAAAGAATCTTAAAGGACAGCCATTAATGAGAATTGAGGATGGTGTGGTGATGCACGACTCCATTCATTTGCATTATAAGATTCCAAAATCAATTTTTGAGAATGTGCAGAAAGAAATCCCAGTGAACATGGTCAAAATCTTTTCCCATATTGAATTTGCATTTTGCTGGCAATTCCACTCCTTCCATCTCTTTTGTGACCATCCACAATTTCTGACGCAAGGCATGTGTTTACTAAGGATTGCTTTTTTTCAGTCTATTGCTGAGAATCTTGGATAAAAGCCTTTATACACTGCCCAACCAAAACAAACAAACAAACAAAACCAAGCCTTAGTCCCACTAGGTGGGGTCGGCTTTATGAATCTTTTTCCGCCAATTTATGCGATCATGGACCCTTTTTTTTTTATAGAGTCAATGATATTAAATCCTTACTCACTATTTCTTCCCAAGTTATTTTAGGTCTACCCCTATCCCTTCTACTGCCCCCCACAGTAACTAAGTCACTCTTTCTCATAGGTGCACTATGTGGCCTACGTTACAAGTGTCCATACCATTTGAGTCGCCCCTCCCTTATCTTATCTTATATAGGAGCCACACCTAACTTACCACGAATATGTTCATTCCTTAATTTATCTTTCAATGTTATACCACTCATCTATTTAAGCATTCTCATCTCGACAACTTTTACTTTTTGGATATTATGTTTCTTCGTTGCCCAACATTCCGATCCATATAGCATAGCTGATCTTATAGTTGTCCTATAAAACTTCCTTTTTAATTTTAAGGGTATTCTACGATCACAGAGCACACTTGAAGCACTTCTCCATTTCCCAACCTGCTTTAACTCTATGCATTACATCATCTTCGATTTCTCCTTCAGCTTGCATAATAGATCTAAGGTATCGAAATCCACAAGTGCTATTTATTTCATCATCATCAAGTTTAATTTTGTCTCAAATATTCCTCCTATCATTACTAAAATTACATTTAAATTACATTTCATATATTTTGTCTTATTTCTACTTATCTTAAAGCCTCCAGATTCCAAAGCTTCTCTCCATAATTCTAACTCAGTCTCTACTCTGTCCCTAGTTTCATCAATTAATACAATATCATTTGCAAATAACAAACACCATGGGACCTCTTTTGAATACTTTTAGTCAATTGGTCCATCACTAAAGCAAAAAGATAAGGACTCAAAGCAGATCCTTGATGTACACCTATGGTGATTGGAAATTCTCTAGTTTCTCCATGTATAGTCCTTACACTAGTTATTACTCCATACATATCTTTAATGACATCGGTATACCTACTACATACACCCTTTTTTAATATCATAGTGATCTGACAAATATTTGATACCTACTGCCCAACCAAGCTAATCAAAATATTTGATGTTGACAGCCTCCCTTCTTAGGGATCAACAAATAAAGTTGGAATTCATGCTGTCTGCAAATCTTCCTGTAGAATGGAGCTCATCAAAAACCTTGATAACATCAGCTTTGTGAACACCCCACCCCAATTGGTTGAAAGAAAAGGTCATGGTGAAGCTGTTGGGTTTGGGAGCTTGATTCTTTTGCTGATTTTATGGCTGCCTTTTATATAAATGGTCCCTATAGGACCAATTAAGATGTAGCTTTTATGGAAGCTGAATAAAAATTCTTACTTCATGGCCAGCTCCTTCTACAAGCAGTTGGACAGGCACTCTGAGGCCACACTTATTTCCCTTGGAAAGCCATTTGGAAAAATCTTCTGCCAAGGAAAGTTGCTTTTTTAATTTTGGGGGCAATTTTGGGGAAGATTGTTACTCTCAACAATCTTCAGAGAAGTGGTTAAGGTTTCATTTTAGTTACATATGCTTTCTTTGCAAAGTTGATGCTAAAAGTTGTCTGCACCTTCTGCTTCACTGCTCTTGAGCCAGAATTTTTTTGGAATCTTTTCACTGCTCTTTTGGGACTCTGCTGGGTCACTATATAATCTGTGTGAAAAGAAATGTGGGCCTTGAAGGATATTTTTGTGAATAGAGAAAGGAAAAAAATTTGTACTTGATCCCCCTCACCATATTTTCGATTACGTGGAGAGAAAGAAATGCTAGAGCTGATGAAGGAACTTCTGCTTCACTCACAATCCTGAGGGATAGATGTCTTTCTATGCTTCCTTCCTGGGTTTTTGGGCAGTACATGCTGGACACTCATTTAATTTTTGATCTCTTGGATGCATTGTGACTCTGTTAACTGGTCTTTTTTTTTTTGGTTTGTCTGTTTAATTTTTCCCCCTTCCTCTGCCCTTTTAATGAATTCTCTATTTGCTGATTGAAAAAAATATCATTTGGAAAGCTTACTTGGCAATTACATGTGCACAAATACTTACCTTATGAAGAATCTAAAAAAAGGAAGTTGGAAGGATGAACAAAGGATGAGAATCGTCTTGTAGAGGAATGAGGGAGTTAACCCAAAGACATGAACTGGACAGATGTTGGTAAGATCCTGTGAATCTAAAAGGCACAAACATTCTGCATCTTCCAGTCAGCTGCTAGTCTGAGCCTCTGAGGCCAGAGACTTGCACTCCACATCAGCAAAAAGGGTCGAGTTTCAGAAACCCCGTCTGCTGAGCATCCTTCCACAGTTCACTTTGCGAATGTCATCATCAGAACTGCTCCGCCCGCAGCATTGCCCTTCCATGGATATAAGCTGCAGCAAAAGGTTACAAACACAAAAAAGTTCTGATCCAAGGTGTTTGATCATTGGACGCCACCGGAGCTGGGACTGTTCCCGAGATCCTTAAATCATCACTCGTTAGTGCATAACAGTTGCTAATAAAGCAGTTTAAATTATGGTCAAGATTATTATATGACCAATGATTGTGATTGAACACCACCTTGTTCTGACCCTTCCAATTACTGAAAGAACAAAACACAAAATCATCTCTGCAACGTCTCTGCCCCTGGGCAGGAGGACATAACTTATAAAAAACTATTCCTTAAACAAGTGATTATTCCAGGAATTAGCTTAGAGGTATAGAGGCACAAGCTGTCCCTTGAAGATCTAAAAAAAAGGCGTTAAATTGATTCCAGTGCAAAAAAGACAAGATGGATCAGTATCCATGCATCTTTTAATAAGATTATCAAGAGTGGGTGGAATCCTAACAAAATATTTCCAGGTGAAGGATTATATCTTTAGTGTAACCTTTAATTTCTTCCACTGGTTGGATAATAATGGAATAATGGGGAGGGCAGATTGGCATTGAGATTACCATGCACCTGCTGTGCACTTATTAACCACCTGATAAAAACCTCCCTTGTTGAAACCCCACATTTGTACATCCTCCCCTGAGAACTTGTACCATAGACTTGTTTGACTGGTGGAACCTGGTCATTCAACAAGTCTTCCCTCGAAAGTCTCCTGATTGGGTCAATGATATCACAAACTTTTTTTTTTTTTGAGTCATTCATTTGGCTCAGCCAAATTAATCTTGAAATTATGTGAATGCAGAAACGAGGGATCTGCCCTGAATTTGATGGATTTGCCATCCTTAATCACCTAATGGATTATTCAAGATTTTCTCCAATGTTGCTTGGCGACTAAGGCTAGGTTAAAAGGCTTCTATATACCTGAACCCAAGCCCTTCTTTAAGAATTGGTAAAATAAGGTTCAGGCTCTTGCTGGGCCAGCATATATCCAAGCCCATCTTGTAAAGTTTGGCCCAAGCCCAGCCAATCCCATATATGATCGGTTTGAGCTGGTTGCCAATGCTTTAATAATGCTTTACTGCTTGATTGGCAGTCTATTTCATATGATCACCTTTTTCATACTAGTTCTTTGTCCTACTAAGATTATAATGAACAGGAACTCTAAATTATTCCAGTCAAATGCATGTTTAATTATTTGAAGGAAGGGAAATGTGATTTGTGAATAGACAATCAATGCTGTCAGTTTTTTTTTTCTTGTTTCTTTTTTTAAAGTTGCCTTTATTTATTTATTTATTTTTTTAAATAGGTGAAGATTTGTATTATTTAAATTGGTACCAGGGGATGCCAGACCAATATACAAAAATTGAGCAAAATTAAAAATCAAAGAATTCAATCGGTGAATTCTGGCGAGAAGTTCCCAGAACTCTTTGTGTGATTAGATTCTTAATTCTCCGTGTAGACAAAGATATCCCTTTGAAAATGAAAACTCTTCTATTTCTCGCCTTCCAATTAGTCCGCAAAATGGGATGAGAGATCTTCATCCAGATATCTTGTCAAAGTAGAAATCACCCATACAGGGTATAAAAATGTGAAGAACCATCGGGGTCTACAATGTACAATATCTATGTCAACTAGCAATATTGCTAGTCCATCTGTCTTTGATTATTTTAAGCAGTGTAGCTGTTCCTTTGAAGGCTCTTCTATTTTTTTCCATCCACACAATCAATAAAATGGTGAGGGGAGTAAGATTCAAAGCTGCCATTTCTTTACTTGATTTAATGCCTTTCTATGTCCAGATTTTCTTCACTGTTACAGCAGTGACTCGCTACTGCCTGGTCAGTGCAGCGGCCAGATCCCAGAGATGTCTACTCCATGAATAGCATAGAAGGATATGTTCTGTTCTCTCAGCATCCATTCTTGCACAAATTGTGTCTGGTGACAGGGACAGTCCCCTTTTCTGCAGTTTATTTATTGTGAGAATCTTCCCAACAGTTGCTCCCCAGGCAAAAAAAAGCAACCTCTGTGGGTGCAGTAGTCTTCCATATAATCTTCTAGGGTAACTTTCTGCTGGTTTTTCTTGAAATAATGAGTTTCCTGTAGTAGAAGCTGACCTAAAGCTACTGCTATTGTCCAGGGTCAACTTTGGTTCATTATGGGTGTTTCATAAATGAACATTATACAGGCTGCCAAAGAAATCCACTAAGCTCTCAATTTTTCTATGGGTGGGATGTCCCTTGTGATCCCATTGGCTGATAGTTTGAGGTGCCTGCTGATAAGCGCATTTCTGTGGCAGCCCCCAACAGGCCTAGCCAAAAATGGTAGGAAACCTTCTGTCGTGAAGGCCGGATTTGCTCCAGCAGAGGAGAGGACTTCACTGATTCAGGCATCACGTAGTCAATATTAATCTATTGCACACCCAATTTCACCGTTCTCTGGGAAAGCTGCAATGAATAAGATGATGATTGGGGGTTTACGCTGAAGACATGCTACACTTGATGAAAAATAATCCCTCTTATTCTGTCTCTTGTTAAAATTGCTTCCCAGACAAAAAAGGCAGTTTTACTTGGGTCTTTGACCTTCCAAATGGGTGTCCAATGGAATTAAGTGTGCATGTCAAGTCTTAACAGCTTATAGAAGGTTTTAACAGAAAACATACCATTTTTGTACCCTATCCATTTAGTGTATCTTCCCCATCTGACCACACCTTTGACTTGCAAAGCTCCACCAACAACTGCTCTGCCTACTGCCACTCCCTGGGAAGAAAGTTTTTGTAGTGATAACTTCCAGGCTGTCCTAGTCTCCCCACAACAGCATAATTTCGCAACCAGTTCTCCTTTGTTCCTTGTGAGGTTACACAAAGTTGGGAATCTATTCCTGATAGTGTTCATGAAACATCCACATTGCTGTTGCCCACAAGGAAGTCCACAAAGTCGAGAGAAGTCCCGTTTACCAAGCATTGTGCCTTTCCACAAACCACACCCACAAGGGCCATTTAATTTGAAGAATAAAAAATATTTGCATGGAATGACCTTTCCAGGAATCTCATTCCTAGGAATGGGATGCCTGCCTCATAGGAATATTTTGTTTGGTTCGTGCTGAAAGGCTCCAGTAATGTGCACAAGATGCCCATGTCAGTGTTTGGTTCAACATGAGAATCCTAATTGGCATTTCAAAAAAATGACCATTATATTTTCAATCGTAAGCCTACTAAGAATTGTATCTAATTTCCATGTCCTTTTCAACAATCATAAATTTAAAAAAAATAAAAAATCAACCCTTCATAATCCAATTAACCAAAATAATTTGGAGATGGTCTCCAAAATGTAACCATTGTACTATATTATTATGACATAATAATAAGAGGGCATTGATAAGGGGGGCAATTTCGTCCCAGAAGTAGGATTCCCATGTAGCTTACCTATGGGGAGGGGTGGGAATTGGATGCCTATGTTTTGTGAGAATCTTTTATACCCAGGATTGTAAAGATGCCCGCGATGTCCAACTCTAGTGCTCAAAACAAATGTGGAAATGAGATGTCATGGGCATCACATCCTTGGGAATCTTGAGAGATACCTTCAACGAAACAACCCCTAAGATTTTTAACTTCCCTTGTGAACGTCAACATCTGTCCCATATTTCATTTGATAACTGCTTTCCAATGCCCATATTGCTTGATAGCAGACCTCCACAGCCCAGTGATGCTTTCTTGAAATTTGAAACTTTTTGATTCCCTACGCTCCATTCTGAATAGGGGAACAGAGTGAGCTCCACTCAAATCATATGGAATTTCCTCTCCTCTTCAGAGTTGCCCCACAGGAAACCCCCTTGAAAATTTTGAAGTTTTTTAGCCACAACTTCTGGAATGGTGAAATGGGATATGAAAAAAGTCAACAAACTTGAACTGTGTTCCTAATCAACGTGATCCTATCCCCCTTTGAAAGGTATTGTATTTTCTATCTGGCTCACCTTCCTTCAAACTTGACGATGACTGTATCCCAAACTGACTGTGCTTTAAAATGTCAGCCCGAGGGGGAAGGCCCAGGTACATGGTGGGAAGCTGCCCCACTTTGCACCCCAGGTTGTTAGCAAGATGCTACGTCACACTATAAATTGAGTTAAATCTATGAGCTATTGATGGTATAACAATTGATTGACTCAGATTTGCATGTTCCTGGAATGGGGTGGACGCATGTGTGTGCCTGCATGTGTCTAGTGTATAATTGCATGTTAGCAGTCCTTCCAGGATGTACGGTTTTTGGACAAATATTCTGCTTGAAGAAAATTTACTCTAAATAAATTTTTATTTTTCACATTTTGTATAGATTTTAACTGTTCTGTTTCTTGGACTATAATAGATAAAAGTTTCGAATTCTGCCCTTATCAGTGCCTTTATGACAGAGCTAGAAGCTGATACAATTGTCACCCAGGTAATATTTCCCCTTCCTTTCTGTGCATGCAGACATGACTTTCTTGTTGTGTATATACTTATTATGTATTACACACTTTACTCTTTCCATGTTAGTGTGACTATGATCGTCTACAATTATCAACAAATCCATATATGGAGAGGAATATGGAATTTCTTTGTGAATGCATGGATGACTTATCAATGGAACAGCAGAAGGTTAGTGATTGTCTTAAATAGGGTTTTGATGTTAAAACTTACAAGGGCCTGGTTGTTTATATTATGCTATATGATAAATGCCTTTTTCTTCCCCACAGTTCCAATTCTACTACCGGAACCTGTCTCGTCAGCAAGCCCAGCAGCAAGCTTGGCTTCAGAAGAGAAGGTAACTTATTGGATGTTTATAGTTCTGTTCTATTATCTTATGGATATTTTTGCTATATTTATGCTTTTACTAATGTACATTTTTAATTTGATGTGCGTGCATTTATTCTTTTTTCATACTATTATATATTGGTTTTTATTATATGAGAAAGTGTGAAGTCATTGTGAGTTTGATCTTCACAATTGGAACTAATATTATATGTTGAGACGACTGGCTCTTGCTGTTTTATTTCATGATTTTGGGAACCATTTTTTCATATGAAGAGGTATGCCACATTATTTTTTCAAGTGATGAATTGTTAAAGACCACTCATTTCATGGGTTTGAACTGGAGTTTGGTCTGAGCTTGCTCTGTGCTCGGTGTGGATACCTTGATGGGGTCTTTTCTCTGTCGATTTTATTTGATTTTAGAGGGAGGGGTCGATGGTGGGTCTCTTCAGTTTACAGTCCTTGTAGGCTTACCTTGAGGAATTCCTTTTGGGATGATATCAGCTCTATTTTTTGTCTTTTGCTCCCCTAGTGGATCGTGGGAGGTGATATCAATGCGGTTAGATTTCCTAAAGAGAAGAAAGGAGGGAGTAGAATTATCACGAGTATGCTCAATTTTGATTCTTTTATTAGGGATTGCAACTTGAGAGATCTCCCTTTGGGAAATGCTTCATTCACTTGGCCTGTTTGGGGGGCTAGAGCAGTAACTAGTATAGATTGGTTAGATTTTTGTTCTACAGTGAGTGGGATGATGATTTTCCTAATCTGTTTCTTATGACTCTTCATAGGACAACTTTCGATCACTACCTTATTTTTCTGGTTTAGTAAGGTATCGTGGGTCCTACTTCTTTCAGGTTTGAGAACATGCAGCTTAGCTAAGCAACTTTTAAGCCTTTGGTTAGTGATTTATGGGGATTAGATGTCGAGAGGGGATGGGATGGGTTTAGATTTATGAGGAAGCCAAAAAGGTTGAAGGAAAAATTGAAAGCTTGGAATAAGGGGGAGCTTGGTGATGGTTAGGCTTAGAAAATCTAATCTTTTGAGTGAGTTGGTGGATCTGGATAGTAAGGATGATGAGGTCATGTTGTAAGACAATGAGGAGGCTAAAAAATTCTCTATTAAAAATGAGTTGGAAGAGGTATCTTTCAGGAAATAAGGAGTTGGAGATAAAAGACTAAATTTAAGTAGGTCAAAGACGGTGATTGTAATTCTTTTTTTTCCATAGATTAGCCAATGGAAGTAAGAGGAAGAATTTGATTAGGAAGTTGGAGTCGGGGTATTGTAGGAGTACTAATGATCAACTTCTGACTTCTTCTATTATTGTTGACATTTTTGAAATTTGTATTTAGAGGATAGTCTTAAAAGACCTATGATTGAGGGTTTAGATTGGGATCCTATCTCTGTTGATCAATTGCTTTGGCTTGGGAGACCTTTTGATGAAGAAGAATGGTCTTTAGGATGGATAGAGATGAGGCTCTGGATCCAGATGGGTTTAACATGGCATTCTTTCAAGATTGTTGGGAGATTGTTAAGGCTGATTTGATGAAAGTTTTTAATGAGTTTTATGGGAATTGGATTTTAAGCAAGAGCATCCAATCTAATTTTATAGCTTTAGTGCCTATTGCCTAAGAAAGCTAGATCTTCTAAGGTGGAGGACTTTAGACCTATTAGTCTTGTATCTAGTGTGTATATGATTATCACTTAAGTCTTAGCTAATATATTGAGTGTTGTGCTCAATGATCCTATTTCTAAAGCTCAAATTGATTTTTTGGGGGTGAGACAAATAGCGGATGCTATCCTAGTGGCTAATGAGGTGGTGGAGGATATCCGTGGGAATAAGTAGTGGGGGTTTATTTTAAAATAGATTTCGAGAAAGCTTATGACAGAGTGAGTTGGTGTTTCTTGGATAAGGTATTAGTGAAGAAGGGTTTTGGGGAGTGATGGTGCTGGTGGATTAGGGGCTGCTATTCTAATGTGTGGTTCTCGGTTATTGTTAATGGTGAACCTCATTCTTGGTTTACTGCTTTGAGAGGCATTAGACAAGGTGACCCGTTATCCCCCTTTTTGTTTGTACCTTTTGCTGATAGAGCAGTTGATAAGAGGGTTGGTCAAAGGTTTAGGTTTGGGGAATGAGGGGGTGGTAGTCACTCATCTTCAATTTGCTGATTATACTTTCTTTACGATCATAATCTTTTGTTTAGAAGAATTTTGGGTATTCTTAATGATTTTGAGTGTTTTTGGGCTTAAGATTAATATAGGGAAAAGTGGTTTAGCAGCCCTAAATGTCCTTGATGAGAGGATTAGAGTTAGGGAAGCTGACGTGGGTTGTGGTTTATTGGAATGGCCCCTAACTTATTTAAGGGTTCCATTGAATGGGAATCCTAGAGGAGTGGATTTTTGGAATCCAACAGTGGAGAGAATTACGAAGAGATTAGACAGTTGGAAGGGTGTCCTTTTCTCTTTTGGCGGTAGAATTTTGCTTATCTAGGCTCGTCTCTCTAGTCTCCCTTTTTATTTTTTATTTGTCTTTAGAATTCTAGTGGGAGTCGCGAGCAAGCTTCACAGAATTATGAGGGATTTTTTGTGGTCTGATCTGGGGGGTTTGTAGGGACCATTTAGTAAACTAGGCAGAGGTTAGTAAGTTAAAAGGGAGGGGGGAGGGTTTGGGTATTGGTAACTTGGTGTCTAAAAACACCTCTCTTTAGCTAAATGGTTGTGGTGCTTCCCCTTGGAAGATAATTCCCTATGCCATAGAGTTATTCGTAGTAATTTTGGATTGGATGAGAATGGGTGGAACACCAATGCTAGCTTGAGATGTTCTTTGGGGAGTCCGCGGAGGTCCATTTCCCATATTTACTCTATTTTTATCCCTCACACTAAATTTGTAGTGAGGAGTGGATCCAGGATTTGTTTTTGGGAAGACCCATGGCTTGAGAATGATTCTTTTTCCATTTCTTTTTCGCATCTTTTTAGATTGAGTTTTGAGCCAAATAGAGTTGTTTCCTTCTTTGTGGATAACAGGAGGGACTTTCCAATCTCTTGAAATCTTCATTTTAGAAGACCTTTGAATGATAGGGAGATGGTGGAGTTGTCTTTGTTGTCGTCCATATTGATCAATTGCTAATTATTTTCAGGTAGGGATGTTCGTTCTTGGTGTCTGTGGATCATTTGGGGGTGTTTTCTTGTAAATCATTCTTTGAATTTTTGACCTAATTCAAATTATCCCTTTGCTCTATTTTGTTATTTGGAAGCCAGCTCTTTGGAGGTATAGTAAGTATGCAGTTTTATTGGGTCTTCGTTTGGAACGTAATGTGCGCATTTTTTACAGAAGAAGTTGAATTCGTATTTGGTGTGGGAAAAGATTTAGTTGTCGGCTTCTTTATGGTGTATCGGGTTTGGAATTTTTAGAGAAGCTGGCTTTTAGGATTTAAATAGGGATTGGATAAATTGGTTGGTTTGATTTTTGTTTTTGATGTTTTAGTTTTTCTCTGGTTTGTTCCAGATTTTTTGGGAGATGCCTTTTGTACCCCTTATAAATAATCTTCTTATTAATGACTTTATTTTGCTATCCAACAAAAAATATTTGGTATGAATTAATTTATCATGTGCAAAATGAGAGAAAAGGTGTTTCTTATATATTAAAGAGTAGGGGATCTGGTTGTGTGCAATTGCTCACATGCCTGTACATGTGTCATATGATAGTATGGACTTCTGCATTTGCTTCTTTTGTTGGTCCTAAAACATCTTTAGATGAGTTTGATTTAGAATATGATTATGTTTTCTCTCGATCACGTTCTTTTGTTTTGTTTAAGGCTCCAATTTCTTTTTTGAAAGTTCACTTAGGCTCAATGTAAAGGCCAAATTTTGTCAGACCTTACTAAGAGAAACATGATGGATATCATTGTTAATGGGATGTCAAGGTGGATTTTGTTTTGTTAAAAAATGTATGTAACTAAAAAAATATTATGTTTCGCTGGTAAGTATTAGCTAGCAGGGACAGGTTTTGTGTTAGAGGTCAACACGATTTTTCTTCAACTCTTTGGTTATCGTTTATTCATTTTTTTTGTTTCTTTTATTTTGATTGACGTCTGTTTTACAGGGCGGAGAACATGGCACGTAAAGCTGCAGGAGATGATCCTTTGCCTGAAGAGGATCCTTCAAACCCAATTTTTAAGCCACTCCCTGAACCATCACGATTGGATAGCTTTCTCATCACGAATCAAATAGCCAACTACTGTAACCAAATTAATGGGTATGTGAAAATATTGAAGGCATTTCTAATATTTACCTTATTGCATGAACTTTAGTCTTCAATCTGCAAGGAAGCCTGATGACGATATATGACAACTCTGATATTTTAGGTGGCATTTAGGAAAAGCCATTTTTAGTACTTTAGATGACATTTTTGAAGTCAATAGGTTTTTGTTAGAAAAAATGGTTAAATATTTAAATGGCAGTGTAGGTAGAAAAAAAAATCCGCTTGTGATGCACTTAATGTCCTAATCTTTTCACACAGCTGGTCTCGAGCTTGGGTAAAGGAGGGTTGCGTTTGGTAGTTGACAGCCAACGTAAAATTTATCAGATCACTATGACATGAATCCTTAACGAATATTTGTTAGGGCATTCCTTACGAACGACACATTGCACTTGTACCACTTGAGTGTAGTGAAAAGTGGACGAAGGTGGGCTAGGTTGTCACTCCAAAAGTGACGAGCCATGTCAATGCCTGGGTACGGTGTCAAATATGCGAGGGTTCCTGTGTCATTCTAGACGTGGACAAGTAAAGAAGTTAATTCAGAAGCCTAGGATTAGATTAGCAACTTGGAATATAAGGATGGATAAAAGCATGGAAATTGTGGGCACAATGATTAGAATAAAAATTAATATAATCTGTCTTCAAGAAACTAAGTGGGTGGGGGGAGAAAGTTAGAGAAATTGATAAATTAGGATTTAAACTTTGGCACACTAGAAAAGAAAAACATAAGAATAGGGTAGGAATTATTGTAAACAAAAACATAAAAGATAGCATTTTGGATGTAAATATAATTGGGGATAGAATTATAAAAATCGTGATGGTCTTAGTCCAAGAGATAATAAATATAATTAGTGCTTGTGCTCCTCAAGTAAGCTTAGCAGAAAATCTTAAAGAGACAATTTTGGGAAGATATGGATGGCATATCAGGGGCTGAGAAAATATTCATAGGAGGAGATCTGAATGGACACGTTGGAAAGGATAATAAAGGTTATGAGATGATACATGGAGGATATGCATATGAGGACAAAAATGAGTATGGGGAGATGATCTTAGACATCACAATGTCATATGATTTTATTACAATGAATACTTGCTTTAAGAAGAGAGAAGAATTCTTAATAACCTTCAAAATTGGACAAAATAAAAGTCAAATAGATTTTTTTTTAACTAGGAGGGTAGATCATTTATTATGCAAGGATTGTAAAGTTATTCAAAGTGAAAGTTTAAGCACATAACATAGAGTTTTAGTGTTAGATATATGTATTAAAAAATGGAAGAGAGAATAAAATAAACTTTTGTAAGAGAATTAGGTGGAACCTAAATGGAGAAAATATAATAAAATTTAAAGATAAAATGATCAAAGATGATGATTTGACTATAAATGATGGGATAGATACAAATGCTTCTTGGAGTAGGATAGCTAGTTCTATTAAAAAGATAGCAAAAGAGATTTTAGGTGAATTAAGGGAAAACTTCTCAAGTAGTAAAGAAAGTTGGTGGTGGGATAAAAATGTTCAAAGAGTCGTAAGGACAAAAAAAGTGTGTTATAAACAGTGCAAAAATGTAAGAACATGGATAACTTTGAAAAGTATAAAGAGACGAGAAAAGATGGAAAAAAGGCCGTTAGTGAAGTCAAACATGGATCATTTAATAATTTTTATGATAGATTAGATACAAAAAAGGGGGGAAAAGATGTATTTAAACTTGCTAGAGCTAGAGAAAAAAAGAGTAAGGACTTGGGTAATGTAAAATGTATGAAAAGTGAGTATGATATTGTCTTGGTTAAGTAACAAGACATAAAAGAAAGATGACGAAATTACTTTAGTAAGTTGTTTAATGAAAACCAAATAGAATACTTGAACTTAAAATTGACAAATGAGGAAAATACTAAAAATATGAGATTTATTCGCAAAATTAGAGTTAACAAAGCTAAATTTGCACTAAAAAAGATGATAAATGAAAAAGCTATAGGATCGAATAACATCTCAATTGAAGTTTGGAAATGCTTAGGTGATAACGGAATTATATGGTTACCTAATTTATTTAACACTTATAAAAACTCAAAAAATGTCAAAACACTTTAATACCTATATACAAAAATAAAGGAGATAGGGTACCTGGGGAAGAAAGCATATGATAGGGTACCTGGGGAAGTTTTATGGTGGGTTTTAGAAAAAAATGGTGTATGTAGTTGGTATACTGATGACATTAAGGATATGTATGATGGAATAATGACTAGTATAAGGACTATAGATGGAGAGACTAGAGAATTTCCAATCACTATAGATGTACATGAAGGATCTGCTTTGAGCTCTTATCTTTTTGCTTTAGTGATGAATCAACTGACTAAAAGTATCCAAAATGAGATTTCATGGTATATGTTGTTTGCAGATGATATTATATTGATTAATGAAACTAGGGGCATAGTATAGGCTAAGTTAGAATTCTAGAGAGAAGCTTTGAAATTTAAAGGCTTTAGGATAAGTAGAAATAAGACAGAATATATTAAATGTAATTTTAGTAATAAGAGGAGGAATATTGGAGTCAACGTTAAACTTGATAATGAAGTAATAAATAGCACTTGTAGATTTCAATACTTTGGATCTATTATGCTAGCTGAAAGAGAAATTGAAGAGGATGTAATGCATAGAGTGAAACCAGGTTGGGTAAAATGGTGAAGTGCTTCAAGTGTGTTTTGTGTTCGTAAAATATTCTTAAAATTAGAAGGAAAATTTTATAGGACAATTATAAGACTAGCTATGCTATATGGATCAGAATGTTGGGCGACAAAGAAATACAATAAGTTGTCAAGATGAGAACGCTTAGATGAATGAGTGGTATAACACTGAAAGATAAATTAAAAAATGAACATATTCGCGGTTAGGTATAACTCCTATAGAAGATAAGATAAGGGAGAGACGACTTAAATGATTTAAGTGCTTGCAACGTAGGCCACATAGTGCGTTAGTGAGGAAGAGTGAGTCAGTTGCTATGAGGGCCGTATAAGGGGTAAACATAAAATAATTTGGAATGAGATAGTGAGCAAGGATGTAATAGCCTTGAATTTGTCAAAATAAATAGTCCATGATCATATAAATTGGGGGAAAAAGATTCATAAAGCTGATCTCACTAGTGGGACCTAAGGCTTGGTTTTGTTATTGCATTAGTGGTGGTGGTGCAGCTAGAAGAAATATAAAATACTGAGAAATGCCTGCACAGACACATTAATGGAACCCATTCATTTTCTGTTTCTGCATCAATCAACTTGATGCTGGCTCGTCACTTCCTGAATATGTCATATATGAGTTGGCGAGGTTTGTTACTAAGTTTGGTTTGGGGCTGTTTGAAATTCTATTTCTTCGATGAATTGAGAGGGATAATTAACAGCTGCCCAATAAGATGTGGGAAAGCAATGTTTTTTGAGCATACTTGAATTCAGTAATTTTCTGGGACATTGATCAAAAATTTGGTTCAAGTGTTCAAATAGAGATAAAGATGTCTTGAAATGTTTAGGCCCCCCTTTTAACATCAACATAGACATGGGATTTTTTCATTCTCGCACGATGCATGGTCATTTCTTCCTGAGCATGCCATATCTTTCAGCTAAGGTTGTTTGCAAGCTTGGATGATGTGGGAAAACAATGTTTCTTGTGATTACTAGGATGAAAATAATTCAATAACGCCATCTTTCGTTGTAACTTCTCTTTCTCTATCTTACGTAACTTTTATTGTCAACAAAAAAAAAAAAAAAATCAATAACTAGCTGGGGAATAGACTGAAGACTTGATTCCAAGTAGAGATAGGGATGGCTTGAGCATGAGGGCTGCACGAAACATGCATAGCACAAATATCAGGAAAAAAATGCCTTATGGATGTTCTCTCATTTGGCTCAATTAGACCAACACCCCACTCACCCACACCCCCCCTCCCCCCCACCCCAAACAATATGAAGAGAGGAATTTTCAGTTTCATATTTTATATTCCCAAAAAGATATATTATTTGATCTAGTTCCTTATGCTGATATAACTACAATTGATTATGCATTCTTACTTTGTGATTTTATAAATTATTTATTTCAAGAATGAAATAAATAAAATGTGAAATTCTTGAATATTCTATTTCTCTTCAAAAATACATCAAAATTTTGCCTTGGAATGCGCAAGGGAATTTGTTAGTTTTTGTATTGTTTTACTTTGATGTTTTTGGTGTTCGAACTTTGAATGCAACAAATATTTTTTGTATTCATGCATACCTACCTTTGCTTTGTGCAACCACTTGAGAAAAAAATAAAAAAAATAAAAAGAGGAATGAAACTTGCAGTTGATACTGAAGAAGTTTAGCAGTCCCCAGATTCTGCTGTTTGTGAGATCTTGTTTTGGTTGATTCTTTAGTGGGCCTATATGTAACGTTTGGCTTTGAAATTTGTTTGATGTTGGTATGGTGTACTATTGCAGAGTTGCCGGACAGAGTTTCAGCAGATTATATTTGATGAAGGCATTGCATGAGAATTGAGTCCCAAGTCTGGTGAATTCTTCATCAGTTGCCGAGACATTCTTTCTGAATGTTTTTTTTTGTAGTCCCAGAAAATCCCCATCGTAGGTATTTGGTGTACTTGTCAGATTTTTTTTAATTTTTTTTTAAAAATTTAAAGGCTTGTAATTTTATTTTATTTTATTTTTATGGTTTTCCTCTCCTTCACTAGTTATTTTTAACTCTGAAATTTCAGCAGAAAAAAAAAAAAAAAAAAACCTTGGGCAGATTTCCTTGATTTTTGTAATATCAAATACAATCTAAAAGAAGAAATCTTGGATTATTGTGAAGCTACGCGAAATCTATTGGTTTGAGCTGAGCATACGCCCCTTTCCATTTCCGGATTTCTCATCCTATTTTCCCACTAAAAATTAAAGCTCGGAGCTTGCTTTAGAACATGGTGTGCAATTATGGCTGTAAGTTTTAGGTTATTTTGGTTTTTGTTTCTGAGAATCAGATGCCCATAATACAAAATTATATTAAATTTTGTATAAATTCATTTAAATTTGAATTCAAACTTTAAAATTCATATTTTCAAAACAAGTAGAAAGAATAGGGCATGTGTTTTCTTCAAATTTCATCTTCTACACAAGTTGAACTGATACCCACATCTCACCCATTTGTGTTTTGAGTGAGGTTGGAGAACCGCTCAAAAGAATTTTAAGTGATAAAGATCCTTCTACACGAAGATTTCACTCTTTTGGACACGAAATTGGAAAATTATAATGTATGGAATATGTAGGCCGTCATTGTAGCAATTTTGACAAATTAAGTGGTTAGTAATTGACCTAATCAATATCTCGTGTAAAAGATATGTGTAAGAATGAATGAAAGTCTTAATTTTTTAAAATTTTCTTGATTGCTTTTTGCAGTATCCTTGCATTGTTTGAAAGCATGGAGTATTGAGTCTTGATTGTTTGAAAGCATGGAGTTTTGAGTCTTGATTTTTGAGTGGACATTCATGTATCAATATCATGTAATCACTATACATGATCGGGTTGAGCGGCCTGAAGGCGGAATTTAGTCATGGTTGGCCTACCAGGTTAAGTCAAAACAAATCTCGTCTGTAGTACGATTTGCCCACTGCAGTCTGGTTTGAACCTAGGGACGGTCAACATCTCTCTGCAGGCCTAATTAGCTTTCAATACCAACACTCTTCTCGAGCAGTGTGGTTGCACTGACTCATTTCTTAGCAATGGTATCGTGCTCTCATGTACATTGGTTCATCAGGATTCTCATTTCCACAATTCCATAATAGTCTTAGTATAAAAACTGTCATTTCTGTTATTTCATTTCCTGGTATAATACCGTCATCACATATTTCAATATCAAAAATATTATGCATGTATAAATAACGTTTCTCAGTATTAAAATATTGTGTCTGTAATTTCAGTATTTCCCATAAACTAGTATAAATCACATTTCATAATAAAAGATTCTAACATGTTTAATATACGGTAACAAAACCATTTCTCATGCCACACAAATTTCAAGTAATATTCCATAGTAATATAATTGCCCAGAAAAATATATGGTAATCCAAATCAGTATTTTTCAAATGCTTGATACATCAGGAAATTATATACAATATTTTCATATTCTCATGTTTTAAATTAATTAGTTAATTTTCAAAATGTCTAACATAATTTATTCCCTTTACCTGTTTATTGAGAATATGCCCGTAAGGATCCTAAATCAAAGCCTGTGGCGTTCGAAGCACAACAAAAAAAAACATGTATTCATATACCTTAGTTTAATCAGCTCAATCTCGAAATAATAACTATTTGACATTCCTAGGCCTACACATTCCTAATAACTGATTAAACTTTTAAAACATCTTCCTTACCCTAGTTTTGGAGTGGTGCCTAGGACCCCAAAATAGCTAATTTTCTTTGATTAAACTGCAGAGAAACGTCATCAGGATCCCGAAATGACGTTTCTCCTTTGATTCAAGCTTAAATCGGACGAAAAATCGAAGAGAGAGAGAGTATGAGGAAAAAAAATTTTAAACACAAATGAACTAAGTCATATATATATTAGTGGCTACCAGACGAAAACGACCGTTGACGGTTTGACTTTTTAACCAAACTATTTTTACCGTTTCACCTTAATTGCTCCTCAGTTACTTAAAATCGTTGATGGTTTTCCCTGAACTCAGAAAATCGTCGACAGTTTGTCCTGTGCCAAACCCACTTCCCTTCTTTTCTTTACCACTTTCATTATTTTTCCTTTTTCAGGTCTCTATGCAGAGACCTGGAAAATTTAAATAATAAAAAAAACAAAGAAAAGATGGAAGATGGTTTGGTGTAGACCAAACTGTCAAGCTAGAAAAACCATCGACGGTTTTGTGTAACCGTGGCCCAGTAATGGTAAAAAGGTAAAAAATAGAGAGGTTAAAAATCCAAACCATCGACAGTTTGGGAAACCGTTGACGGTTTCGCTTGACAGTGCTTAATAAAATAGATCCTGCAACCTTGTTTTAATGTAATCAAAATATAAACCTCTCTCTCTCTCTCTCTCTCTAAAACTTGTGGAACCCTATCCCTTATCTCTTCGATTTCTCTCCGATTTCAGCATGATTCGACGATCATACACCACCACGGGGTCTTAGGAGCGACCCTTTGCAAGTTAATCGGAGCGAATTCGTGTTTTGGGGTTCCTGAGCACCACTCAAAAATTGAGGTAAGGGTGAAAAATGTGTTAACTGCTTATAATTTAACTGATTAAATGGAGTGTAGGGGTCTAGGGATGTTTAAATGATTATAATTTTGGGGTTGAGTTAATTGAACTGGGAAAAAATTGATTTGAGGGTTTTGAGCTCCAAACACTGTGTGGCGTGGCTTAGCTGGCACCCTCTTAGTAAGCAAGTAAGGGGATTAAATTATAATAGAAATTTTTGGGAAATCAATTGGTTGACTTAAAGTATGTGAAATTGAGAATACTATATATGGTTTTGGAAAACTATGATATGGATATTTTCCCTGTGATTATTATATTATGATTATCAATCTAAAATTGTGTGGCATGAGGAATATGAAATAACAGTTTTATACAGGGAATGTGATTGATATTGAAGTATATGATTTGCATTGAGAAATGATGTTATGAGAAACACATATATGATTTTATACAATAATGAAGTTATGAGATATACATATATGTTTTTATACAGATATGATAATACGAGATATACTAAACCCGAACCTTGATATATGGAATAAATTAATAAAGAGAAGGGTAAAATAGTAATTGAGTAGGCTTCGTTGACGAAGCTAGAGTTTGTTGATGAAGGCTTTTTGCTGCTTGACGACGAAATGCAGGGGCTCGTCAATGAGGAGAAGTCGAGAGGTTTTGGGAATTCGAAAATCTCAGGCTTGTCAACGAAGCAAACGTCTCGTCGACGAACTGTCTTCAGTGACTCGTCAATGAATATGTCCTCTCGTTGACGAGGTCGGCCGAGTCCAAGGGCTATAAATATCATTTTCCATTACTTCTCAGCTAAGAAATCTAAAATTCTCTCTCTCTCTCTCTCTAGAAACTCGAATACCACTCTCTCTCTCTAGATTTCTTCGTCGTACGTTGTTGGAATCGTCGATCCGACGTTACCATGAGGATCAGGGAAGGATTCTCTTCAAGATTTGTGGAATGGATCTTCGTTCCGAGCGTTTTCGGGTTTTAGGCACAAAATCGAGGTAAGGCTTGGTTTTCAATTCCGTTTTGGTAGTTTTGTAGAGAATGGAATTGTGAGTATATTGTTTACTGTGGTTTATAGGTTTTGGGAACTCGGTTTGCTTTTTAGGGACCGTAGAGTTCAGGATTAGTTGTTTGGGGAAAGGTAAGGGGACTCTGTTTATGTCGGTTATTTTTGAAATCGGATTCGGTAAAATTGTGGTTCACGATCCTCTGTGTATTTTGGCTACTCATTTGGGGGAATCTAATGTGTAAAACTATGAATTTTTCATGTTACAGTTTTGGGGAAAAGGGGGCACTAGGTTGCATCTCTGGTTTTGTTGGAAAACCGTGAATATATTGTGATATATATTGTGTTATGGAGATGGCCATGCTTTGACTTGTTTTAAACTGTATTTTGAAAACCATGTTTGTTGGGATTACCAAATGAGTGTGGATTGATTTGTTGTATGAACATGCATGAGTTTTGTTTTGCTGAAATAAAATACGAACGAAGCTCCGAATTGTTCCAGGTTTGAAATCCGGCTTTTGTCGAAGAGTGTGCAATACCACTAGATCAGGCGATTTATACCAAAGGGTGTGACGACACCAGATTGTATTGCTTATTTTGTGAAAATACTGGAACTATTTTTAATTGTGTATGTTTTATGTCATGATAACACTCATATGCCACACACCGATATAACCTGATTCTTCCTTAATGAGAGATGTCTGACCCCTATCGTATGTACATGTTTTTCAGGTCCTTCGAGTAACCGGAACTAGTGTCCTTGTGTTGGGAGCGTAGTGATCGGTGTACTTTGGGAAGTACTTGTGTAAGTACTAAGACTGTATTGGGTTGTCATTTTGGGATTTTAGTTGGCAACCGAGCTTGTGTTTTGTATTATGAAGCCTAGACTCATTTTGTATAGACTCTGGTATGGTACGATGTATGTATAGAAAGAACAACTTTCGTTACCTGTTTGTCATGTATGTGAATGTGTATAGGGTGCCTAGGAACTCCACGAGGTCGGACCCTCATTTATTATTGTATCATTGGTGATTTGTATGATACAAGGATAGGTTAGGTTACTAATTCACCCCTGGGTCCCATTATCGGGTTTGGGGCGTGATAACTTGGTATCAGAGCTAACCAGGTTGTTAGGTCTTATAGACTTGGTTAAGCGTAGCTATGTGTACATACCAAAGTATAGGATGTGGGAAATGGGTATAGTAGGTTGAAGGTTGTTGTGTTGCTAGATAGGGACTCGTTGGTGGTGTCCTGTGTTTTTCCTGGAATGACGATTCCTGTAAAATCGCGGTAAACCATTGATGACTTCTGTGTCGGTGTGCTAAAATAAACTTGGACCCCTGAGGTGCTAGTTAACGTGATTAGTTGTAAATGATTATGTTAACTATACGTGGTGTAGGAGTACTAATAGGTTCCTATCATTTTTCAGAATGGAGCCCAAGGATAACAACCTGGGAAGTGGCTCCGAGGAGATGGCGAGCGATGAGTCTCCTTCTGTGCCTCAAGGGTTGACAAGGCAGGTCATGCGGGAGATCGGGTGGAGTGTTAGGAGATGCGAACGTTCTCCTACGGCTGCGGGGTGCACCATCGAGAGGTTCACACGCATGCACCCTCCGACGTTCTCAAGAGGACATGATCCGATGATAGTAGAGGACTGGGTTGAGAAGACTGAGAGGATCTTGGAGGTCATACACTGCACAGATAGGCAGAGAGTCCTCTATGCTACCTTCCAGCTGTTTGGGGAGGTAGGGCGATGGTGGACTACGGTGAGTCTGCTGGAGAAGTAAAGAGCCTGTCCTATGGAGATGACATGGAGCTATTTCAAGGAGGTGTTCTTTGAAAGATGCTTTCCAGCTTCCACACGTGATGCTAAAGCAGATGAGTTTTCTGTTCCGACTTAGGGAAATATGACGGTACAGGGGTATGCTGCTCGGTATATAGAGCTATCCCGGTTCGCGCCGTGCTTGATTTCAAACGAGTACGAGAAGACTCAGAGGTTTGAGAAGGGTTTAAGGAAAGACATCCGTAGGTTAGTGGGAATGCTTTAGATCTGTGAATTTTTGGTTTTGGTGGACAAGGCCGCTGTGATCGAGATCGGCATCTGGGAGGATGAGATGGATCAGGAAGCAAAGAAAAGGCCAGTACCTTCTGGTTCTCAATCTGGATCTCACCAGGGATCATGGAAGAAGAGGAATAGGGGCTCGGGTCATCGCCAAAATACCAAGTGTTAGGGTTCTCAAGTGGATCAGTTGCGTAATCATTGTATCAGGTGCCATAAATGACATAACGTTGAATGCCAGCCGTTTGGGGGTAACTACTACAACTGTGGGTAGTTAGGTCACATGGCTCGGGATTGTCATGCGCCAAAGAGGGGTATGCCTATTTCGAGTCAAAATTGGGGAAGTAATTAGGTATCCCGAGGTACTTATCAAGCAAACACAGCTCCGGCAAGGGTATACTCGCTTACTCTAGCGGATGCTGAGCATGTGAGGAATGTGGTGGCAGGTACTATGGTGTTACTTTTAAATAGAGCTGTGGTTTTATTTGATTCGGGTGCGACCCACTCCTTTATATCTTCTAATTTTGTAAAACTGTGTGGGGTGGAGACCCAAGTCATGAATGAAAAATTTTCTGTAGCTACACCATTGGGGAGTGTATCATTCCGTAGGAGGATGTTAGAAGACAGCCTAGTGGTAATTTGAGGAAAATTGCTACCCGTGAATCTCGTGGTATACGATATGTTGGGGTTTGATGTCATACTAGGGATGGATTGGCTATTCTTCAGGAATGCTGTGATCGACTATCGTAGAAAGGTGGTGGTGTTCAGACCTCTTGGGGAGCAGGAGTATGAGTTTGTAGGATCGTGTGTGCGTTCGACGCCATAGGTTCTATTGGCCCTATAGGCGAGGAGGTTACTCTTGGATGGATGTCAAGGGTAATTGGTTTGCATGAGGGAATCGCTACGGAAGGAGTTGAATATGAGGTAGAGACAGTGGCTTGAGTTGATCAAGGACTATGATTACACCATCAGTTTTCACCCAGGGAAAGCTAATGTGGTAGCCGCTGCGTTGAGTCAGAAGTCAGAACATGCGGATGTTTCTGCAGTTGTAGCTCAGCATCACATCAGACGGGATCTGGAAAGTCTTGGTATAGAGTTGGTGGCCGGTGATCATTAGGGTTTCATTGCTAGCTTGGTGATCCAGGCGACTTTGTTTAAGCGTATTAAAGCCGTGCATGCTAGTGATGCGGAGTTAGTTGAGATTGTGGAGAAAGTGCAATAGGGGTTAGCTGTGGAATTTAACATCTCTGAGGGAGGTGTGTTGAGGTTTGGAACCAGGCTGTGTTCCAAACGACAACGAGATTAGAAAGATGATTCTGGAGGAAGCGCATCGTTCTTTCTATACGGTACATCCGGGTAGTAAGAAGATGTATCGGGATTTGCGCGAGACCTTCTGGTGAAGTGGTATGAAAAGGGAGACTTCTAAGTTCGTGGAGCAATGTCTAACATGTCAGCAGGTGAAAGCTGAACATTAGAGGCCGGTAGGACCGTTACAGCCCTTAACTATTCCGGAATGGAAATGGGAGCATATTTCCATGGACTTTGTGATCGGTTTGCCGCCAGCATTTCACGGCAGAATGCCATTTGGGTGATCGTGGACAGATTGACAAAATTTGCTCATTTCATACCGATGAAGGTTAGCTACCCTTTGAGTAGGCTAGCAGACTTGTATGTGCATGAGATAGTTAGAATGCATGGGGTACCGGTGTCCATTGTGTCAGATCGATACCCGAGGTTTACCTCTCGATTTTGGACGAGCTTGTAGGAAGCACTGGGGACAAAGCTTACTTTCAGTACAACGTTCCACCCCCAGACCGATGGACAGTCAGAGAGAACAATACAGATCTTGGAGGATATGTTATGGGCTTATGTGTTAGACTTCGGTGGTAGCTGGATACAGTTTATGTCACTAGTAGAATTTGCTTATAACAATAGGCTAGTATCGAGATGACACCGTTCGAGGCTTTGAATGGTCGGAGGAGTCGATATCCTCTGTGTTGGAATGAGGTTGGTGAACGTTAGGTGTTAGGACCTAAACTTGTACAGAAGGCGTTTGAGAAGGTGGGTTTGATCCGGGATAGGATTAAAGCAGCTCAGAGTCGATAGAAGAGTTACGCGCATGTTTACCGCCATGAGTTAGAATTCGAGGTGGGTGGGGGGAGTAAGGTATTTCTGTGCATCGCTCCGATGAAAAGGGTGATGAGATTCGGGAAGAAGGGCAAGCTAAGCCCGAGGTTTATCGGACCATTCGAGGTACTTGAGTGAGTGGGTCCGATAGCCTACAGGATTGCGCTACCCTTAACACTCTCGAGGATCCGTGATGTATTTCACGTATCCATGTTGAGGAGGTACGTGTTGGATCCATCGCATATTATTGGTTATGAGGACTTGTAAATTGGGGATACTTTAGCGTACGAAGAGGTAACCATTCAGATTCTGGACCATAAAGTTTAGAAGCTGCGTACTAAGGACATACCGTTAGTAAAGGTATTGTGGCAGAATCACGAAGTTGAGGAAGCTTCTTGGGAATTGGAAGCAGAAATATGCCGAAAGTATCCACAGTTGTTCGGAGTATGTGTGTATTACCCTACTATGTATTGGAATAGGTGGTTAGTCTTAGGGAGTGTGTGTTATTGGGAACTCCTGAGACGGTTTATGTATATAACCACAGTATTCCTCCACCATAAGTGAGGGTATGTATATATTGTGACGGGGTTGCGTTATAGTGGTTGCCGGTTCTTTCTAGAGTCGAGTGTGTGTTTGGTTATATAAATGAGTTCATGAATGAGAGATTGCAAATTTTGAGGAAAAAATTTTTGTAAGGAGGGGAGGTTGTAAGAACCTGAACCGTGATATATGGAATAAATTAATAAAGAGAAGGGTAAAATAGTAATTGAGCAAGCTTCGTCGACGAAACTATAGTTCGTCGTCGAAGGCCTTTTACTGCTTGACGACGAATTGCAGGGGCTCGTCGACGAGGAGAAGCTGAGAGGTTTCGAGAATCCGAAAATCTCAGGCTCATCGACGAAGCCACCATCTCATCAACGAAGCCACCGTCTCGTCGACGAACTGTCTTCAGTGAATCGTCGATGAAGACGTCCTCTCGTCGACGAGGTCGGCCGAGTCCAAGGGCTATAAATATCATTTTCCATTACTTCTCAGCTAAGAAATCTAAAATTTTCTCTCTCTCTCTCTCTAGAAACTCAAATACCACTCTCTCTCTCTAGACTTCTTTGCCGTACGTTGTTGGAATCATTGATCCGACATTACCGCGAGGATTATAGAAGGATTCTTTTCAAGATTTGTGGAATGGATCTTAATTCCGAGCATTTTTGGGTTTTGGGCTCTAAATCGAGGTAAGGCTCGATTTCAATTCCATTTTGGTAGTTTTGTAGAGAATGGAATTGTGAGTATATTGTGTACTGTGGTTTATAGGTTTTGAGAACTCGGCTCGCTGTTTAGGGACCGTAGAGTTCGGTATTGGTCATTTGGGGAAAGGTAAGAGGATTCTATTTATGTCGGTTATTTTCAAAATCGGACTCGATAGAACTGTGGTTCACGGTCCTGTGTGTGTTTTGGCTACTCATTTAGGGGAATCTAACGGGTAAAACTATTTTTTTTTCATGTTACAGTTTTGGGGAAAAGGAGGCATTGGGTTGCATCTCTGGAGATGGCCATGTCTTGAATTGTTTTAAACTGTATTTTGAAAACCATGTTTGTTGGGATTATCGAATGAGTGTGGATTGATTTGTTGTATGAACATGCATGAGTTGTGTTTTGCTGAAATAAAATAGGAACGGGGTTCCGAATTGTTTCAGGTTTGAAATCCGGCTTTTGCCAAAGAGTGCGCAATACCACTAGATCGGCCGGTTTATACCGAAGGGTGTGACGGCACTAGATTGTATTGCTTGTTTTTTGAAATTACTGGAACTGTTTTTAACTGTGTATGTTTTATGTCATGATAACACTCATATGCCACACACCAATATAACCTGATTCTTCCTTACTGAGAGATGTCTGACCCCTATTGTATGTACATGTTTTTCAGGTCCTTCGAGTAACCGGAACTAGCGTCCTTGTGTTGGGAGCGTAGTGGTCAGTGTACTTCGGGAAGTGCTTGTGTAAGTACTAGGATTGTGTTGGGTTGTCATTTTGGGATTTTGGTTGGCAACTGGGCTTGTGTTTTGTATTATGAAGCCTAGACTCATTTTGTATAGACTCTGGTATGGTACGATGTATGTATAGAAAGAACAATTTTCACTGCCTATTTGTTATGTATGTGAATGTGTATAGGGTGTTTGGGAACCTCACGGGATCGGACCCTCATTTATTATTGTATCATTGGTGATTTTTATGATACATGGATAGGTTAGGTTCCTAATTCACCCTTGGGTCCCATTACCGGGTTTGGGGCGTGACACTAATAAGTTTTATACAGATATGAAGATAAAAGAAATAGAGATATATTTTACATAAAAATGATGATATGTGTCATATGCATATATGTTTTACAGAAATGATGTAATGAGACATATAGATATGTTTTACACAGAAATGATGAAATGTGATATACATATATGTTATATATGGAAATGACGATATTTGATATATGCAGACACGTTTGATACAGATACGATGATATGAAATATACACAAATAAGTGTTATACAGATGTGATGAAATGAAATGTATACATATATGATGAGAAGTATACAGAAATGATGAGAATTATACAGATATGATGAGATATATAGACATGATGAAATATGCGTACAAAAATGTGGAAATGAGAACCCTGATGGACCATAGGTATATAAAGAGCACGATACCGTTGCTATCATATGTGTTAGTGCAACTACATGTCTTAGATAGAGCGTGGTAGTGGTAGTCGATTGGGCTTGTGGAGTGTGTGAACCGCCCCTGGAGTTTGGACCAGGCTGCGGTAGGCCAATCGTACTACAAATGTGTACAATTTTGATCTAACCTGGTAGGCTAGCCATGGTTAGGTTCCGCCTTTGGGCCGCACAACCCGGTTATGTGCGGTGAATACATGATGATGTGAGATGAATGTCCTTAAGATGGTTCCTCATTATAGATGCGATAATTATGTTACAGATATGATAAATAGCTATGAGCTGCAGATGCGTCGTGTTATTACTGGTGGATGCTCATGAGTTAGAACACGTTTATGAAAAGTAAAATTAAAAATGAACAACCATGAGTTACAGACGCGTAGTGTTATATACTGGTGGATACTCATGAACTAGAATATAATTATGAGAAATGAAATGAAAAATGAACAACTATGAGTTACAAACGCGTGTTTTATACTGGTGGATACTTATGAGCTAGAACCTGAATATGAGAAATGAAAGCTTATGAAACTATGTTTATATATATATATATGATTATGAGTACATATCTGAATGTTTTTCTCAATTGATATAATTATTTAAATGGCGGGGTTATGGTATTCCAAAACTTATGTTACCACACATTGTCAATAATTTATTCTATCTTACTGAGAGGTGTCTCACCCAGAATTTAAGCATTTTAGGAAATCAGGTCAGGCAAGCAGAGCGAGCTCCGAGGTAGAGGAGATCTAGTACCCTAGTATTCAGGGTAAGTGATTTTGAGTTGGGGATATGTTCTGTATAACCCCTAGAGTATTTTATGAATTTTTGAGGATGTATATGTATATGTGTGGAGGTTGTAGCACTCTAGTATTGTATATGGAACTCAGACACTTTATGTATTCCACTACATGGATAGTATGTATTGATGGATAGATTACCCGGTACCCCACTTCAGGTTGGGTCATGTTGATATATGGTGTCAGAGATATTTGACAGGTGATTGATTATTGTTTATTATTGTCTAAAAAAATGATAGAAAAATTGGATCGTCACGGTTTGGTATCAAAGCCTAGGTTGTTAGGTTCTGCAGACTTCAGCAGAATACAATACTAGAGTATAGGAATGGATTTTGATGAGAATAGGAGATGGGTAGACTGGGATTTGAGTCAGTCATTGTTGGAGGATAAGATTGGAATTTAGGGTGCTATCTTATAGCCTGGAGGCAGGAAATTTCGTGGTGGTTTTTGTGATTTTCCTGGGGTGACGATTTCAGGAAAGCCATGGTAAACTATGGTTGGTTCTTGTTTTTGAGTGGTAAGGCTGAATCTTAAATTGGGAATAAGGATGAGTTAATTCGGTGTGGAGGATATGTTATGGTTATTAGATAGATAAATGCATTAGACATGTTTTGATGATAGGATTCTAAGACTGTTTTGTGCCATTTTCAAGATGGACCCTCGGAACAGCAATACGAATGCTAGTGGTGGTGATGAAGCAGGCCCTTCTAATTTGGGTGGCGGAGATTCTGATGCAGTGCTATGTAATGTCACCTAACAAGTGATGGTAGAAAGGGCTAGGATTTCAGGGGAACGGGGCTGCACGATCGAAAAGTTTACACATATGAATCCCCCAGCATTCTTAGGAGGAGTTGACCCGTTCGTGGTAGAGAACTGGGTCCAAGAGATTGAGGAGACATTGGCAGTTCTCCCTTGTACCAATGAGTAGAAAGTTTTGTTTGTGACATTTAAGTTGACAGGAGAGGCTAAAAGCTGGTGGAGATCAACGAGATTGCTAAAGGAGCTGAGGTCTATGCCTATAGCTATGACCTGGAGCCGCTTTAGGGAAATCTTTTTCAAGTGGCATTTTCCCACTACTACCCGACATGCTAAAGCGGTAGAATTTTTGAATTTGATTTAGGGACACATAACAGTACAACAGTACGCTACTATATTTATCAAACTGTCCTATTTTGCCCCATACATGGTGCCAGACGAGGAAAAGAAGGCGAGGAAATTTGAGAGCAGCCTGAGGCAGGGCATTTATGAGCAGGTTGTGGCTTTCCAGGTCTAGAATTTTTTCAGAACTAGTAGATAAAGTCACAGTGATTGAGACCAGCTTACAGAGAGGTGTTGGGGCACAGAGCAAGAGGAAGGGGCCCACGCCTCCAGCTTTTCAAGCAGGTACCAGTCAGGGGCCTTAGAGGAGGCATGGTGGGAGAGGAGGTTAGGGGCAGGGGATGAGAGACTGAGCTATATAGGGTAGACCATTGCACCCTCCCTATCCTAGGTGTCACAAGAGACATCTAGGAGAGTGCCGGGTTAGAGAGGTGATCTATTATTGATGCAGTAGACCCGGACACATAGCTCGAGATTGTCGTGCATAACTAGGTAATATGCTTGCTCCTAGACCACACCGAGGAGATAACCAAGCACCCCGAGGTGGTCAGCAGAGGAATACAGTCCCGACGTGGGTATATGCTTTGACACCAGGAGACAATGAGGTGGCAAATGATATAGTGACATGTATTATTACTATTTTGTCATATAAGGCTATTGTTTTATTTGATTCAGGGGTAACTCACTCCTTCATAGCCCGGGAGTTGTCAAGTTCTGTGGAATAGAAACTGAGCCACTGGATGTCAGTTTATCAGTGGCTACGCCGATCGAGATTGTAGTGTTGTGTAGGAAGGTACTCAAAGACTGTCCAATCAGTATTCAGGGGAGGTTCGTGCCAGCTAATTTGGTAGTCCTAGACATGCATGGTTTTGAGATAATTCTAAAGATGGACTAGTTAGGTACTAACTATGCTAGTATTAACTGTTATCAGAAAGAGGTAGTATTTAGACCTCCAGGAAAATAGGAGAACAGATTTGTGGGGACATGTGTGCACATCCCACCACAGATATTATCAACCATTTAGGTAAGGAGGTTGCTTATAGAGGGATGCCAGGGGTACCTAACTTGTGTAAAAGAAGCATTAGAAGGGGAACTAAAGTTAAAAGATATCCCGATAGTGAGGAATTTTCCTAATATGTTTCTGGAGGATTTTCCAGGACTGTCTCCTGATCGTGAGGTAGAGTTTGTTATTAACCTATCACCAGGAACATCAACAATTTCTAAAGCGCCGTACAAAATGGCGCCGGTAGAATTAAAAGAGTTGAAAGAATAGCTACAGGAATTGTTAAACAAAAGGTTTATCAGGCCCAGCGTGTCACCCTGGGGAGTGCCAGTATTGTTTGTGAAAAAGAAAGATGGGTCGATGAGAATATGCATTGACTATAGATAAATAAATAAAGTGACAATTAAGAATAAATACCCACTTCCCTACATTGATGATTTGTTTGACCAACTTCAGGGGACACAGACTTTCTCCAAGATTGATTTACGATCTGGGTACCATAAAGTGAAGGTTAAGGCAAAGGACGTTCCAAAGAAAACGTTCTGAATTGAATATGACCATTATGAGTTTCTGGTTATGCCATTCAAACTGACGAATAATCCTACTGCATTCATGGACTTGATGAATAGGGTCTTCCATTAGTACCTGGACCAGTTTGTTGTGATTTCTATTGATGACATTCTGATGTATTCAAAGAGTCTCGAAGAGCACGAGGATCATTTGAGAATAGTTTTACAGGTGTTGAGAGAAAGAAAGTTGTATGCCAAATTCAAGAAATGTGAGTTCTAGTTGAAGCAAGTCACTTTCCTCTCTGTAGAACCTAAAACCTAATGCTTTGATACCACCTTGTGACACCCCGAACCCGCCAAGTGGGGCTTGGGTGCCACGTGTTCAATTTACTTGTATATGATACTATAACATCAATTACACAACGAAAAAATAAACTAACATCCTTTATATCATACCAGAGTTCTATATATATATATATCCCAAAAAAAGTATTCTCCTACATCCAATATTCACAAATATACAACTTAGAAATCATAAATATAATATAGCCCAAAAATATATCCAAAGTTATACTCTCTCTCTCTAAACTGTTAGGCCAGCCCCGAGCTCATTATATATATCCCAAAAAAAGTATTCTCCTACATCCAGTATTTACAAATATACAACTTAGAAATCATAAATATAATATAACCCAAAAATATATCCAAAGTTATACTCTCTCTCTCTAAACTGTTAGGCCAGCCTCGAGCTCACTAAACTCGATCACATGGAGGTCTTGAAAAAGATGAAATTCATATCGGGTGAGACACATCTCAGTAAGACATAATAGATTAATACTAGTATGTGGCTATCATGAGGTTAATCCATGATTATGAAATCATTCTCACTCCTTAATCACACACATGCAGCATATTTTATTAACGATAGTTTCCCAAGGATTGGGGTGATTACTCGCCCATACAAGTAGCACCCCTCTGCCCTGATACATTAGGCAACCCAAAGGAATGGATACTTTGAGATAGAATAAGAAGAATTCAATTTGATTAATTCAACTTATAAGACTTTGGAACAATTAGAAAATTACAAAAAGGTGAAGCATACTAGGGCACTCACCTTACTAAGTAAACCCTCAAGTGATAGATTAATCTCGTACTCATACTGTTCATACAAAGGTTTACTAGCGAAGGCTCCCAAGAATAAGGAAATCTACCCGCCTATACAAGTAGTTTCCTTCTACCATAGTGCGTTATGCAGCCTGCTGCCACATCTGATACTACTAGTGCACCCGCCTTTCTCACCAAGCTCTTAGGCGAAGAGTTTGCCCCGCTCTAGTGTAACGTGTTCTACTAGCATAAATTCTTGATAATACCATAATACATTATTCTGTCTGTTGTTATTCAACCATCCATAACTATTCATGTTCATAACTTTAGCATTTCTTGGCATTTCACTTTACGTAACCTTTAACATTTTACATCGTTCACATTTCATATTTCATAGTTGTTTCATTCACATATCCATTTCATTCCATTTCATTTCATTCAATCGTACTACAGCTCCTTTTAGCTACACATCAGTTAGTCTAGATAGATATGCGCTAGAATCTGCTAACACAGCTCCTTTTAGCTGTCACCAATTAGTTTATAGCTCCTTTTAGCTGTCACTACATACATGATTGCATTATCAAACACAAGCAACATGATCCTTATATCATTTCATTAACAATGCATTACTTACATAGTATACATCTCATACATATAACATATGTTTACACACCATTACTATCCATTCATGCCACACATTTTAGTAGTAAAGTTCATACATTTCCCGTAAAATAAGTCAACCAACATTTAACGTTTATATACTGAAAATATACCTTCATTTCTTACATAATTATCCTGAAAATATTTTTCACTTTCATCAGTTCATTTTCACATATACGTAGCTAAATAAACAACCCTAAGTTCAGAAAAACATTATTTAAACGGTTGGCATTTATACCCACATGAAAACATATATACATATATATAACATAATCCATTCGCATTTAATACATAAAAACCTGATTTAATATATAAATTTCTCCCTTATCCGAATCCTCGAACTGCACCAATAGGTATCCCAACCCGATGCCTGTGATGCTCACTCGGACCCTAGTTCAAAAACCCTAGTTTAATTAAATAAATCCCAAATAAACTACTATTTCCACATTTTCTCAACTTAATAACCTTAAATAACCTTTTAAAACCCAAAACTAAGAATTCGGACCCTTACCTCCACTTAGGAGCATTTCTCAAAATGCCTTATTTAAGAAACTGATATACTAGATGTGTAGAGAGTCTTTCCTAGAACACCGTAGCGATCTCCGATCATCGATTCGGGCTGAATATGGGCCGAATTCTTAGAAAGAAGTGAGAGAGACGATTTTAAAGAGATGGAAAAGAAGGAAAATTAATTTCCTTTGCAAGAAAGCAACCTTAGGTCTTTATATACTCGTCCTTGCCACGTGGACTCGTCAACAAGAAGATAAAACTCATCGATGAACCACTGAAGAACACTCATTGACAAGGCCGTGAGCTCGTCGACGAATTTTAGAACAACCCAAACCCTCTCAGCTAATCCTCGTTGACAGATATTCATGCTTGATGATGAGGCTCACAATATCTCTCGTCAATGGGAAAATCCTGCTCGTCAACGAGCACCTGTTTGTACCATTTTTAAATTTCTTTTCCCTTTTTCTTCTAAACTTTTCTTTTCCCCTCTTTTCCTTTATTCCTCATTTATCTTTTTCATATATTATTTTTCCTAATTATTTTATCATTAAAATTTCTCAAGTCATTGCAACTGAAATAATAAGACAATCTATGTTCATTATCTGCTTTACTGAAAATATGGGTTAATCTCCATAATTTATCTAATACTCAAAATAAGCGTTAGTAAGAAAAACGGAGATAATTAACCCTACTCACCATGACCAATTTTATAAAATGTAAAACAATTCCAACCAATCATTTCAACCAGTCAAACTATCCAGAGAATTCATTACTAAAATCTTGTAGCCTTTTTCTTTACTTTGATCGATTCATTTTTGAAAATAATAGCTATTAACACAACCCTAGGCTCAAAACCCTTAGTTTAAACAGTTGGCTTTCAAAACTTGCATGATAATCATATACATACACATATAATTTCCATTTTAACTGGTAAAATTTACAAAACAATTGGCTTAATCTATTCCCCTTACCTTATTCACAGAGACTGTGCCTGTAAGATTCCTAAACCGACGCCTATGACGTTCAAAGCACAAACCCTGTAACCACATATTTCAGTATAATTAGCTAAGTCCTGGAATAATAATTATTTTAATATCCCTAGGCTCACACACTCCCATTAACTAGTTAAATTCTAAAAACGGGGGTATGATCTACTTCTCATATTTAAATTTAATCTCCAACATATTAAAAAAAATACCAATATGATCAAATCCTCGTAGTTTAATCTAATTCCAAAATATTCCCAGAATTCTAATTTAATCCAATCCCTGCAATTTAACTTAATTCCAAAACACTCTCAAAAATATGATATAATTAAATACTACAATATAATCGGTTAAATTTTTAAAACAACCCACATAATTTGTACTCCTTACCTTAGCCTCAGAGTGGTGCTTGGAAAGTCCGGTTCAAAAATCTACTCCGCTAGACTTGTAGAGAAATGCTCCTAGATCATCATGGTGGTTTCTGATTGTCAGTTTGGCTAAATATTGGGGAGAAATTGAAGAGAGAGAGAGAGAGTGAGTTTACCTTCTCCCATGAGTTGTGCCTACGACGCTCCTACGACAAATCCACTCTAGTTAAAATGTCGGTGGCGGAGAATAGAACCCAGGGGTATTTTCCATTTTTCGATCAGCGCACGTTTGGTCGAGGAAATCGAGGAGAGAGAGAGAGCGAAGGCGAGGAGAGAGAAGAAGGGTTGGGATAGAGAGAGAGAGAG
Source organism: Malania oleifera (assembly GCF_029873635.1). Lineage (NCBI taxonomy): Eukaryota > Viridiplantae > Streptophyta > Magnoliopsida > Santalales > Ximeniaceae > Malania > Malania oleifera. The sequence continues at coordinate 58,377,310 of NC_080419.1, read as the reverse complement.
AGAGAGTATTGGAGAGAGGAGCATATTCTGAAATCCAAATTAAATTTGGATATGATATAACAATATTATATTATATACTTATATATATATATCACTTATCCTTATATATATATATATATATGTATGTATGTATATATATAGCCATATTACTTAATTTGATTAATTCAATTTAATAATATTTAATTAATTAATTAATAATTAATCTTAATTTTTTTCCCAGGTTACTACATTCTCTCCCCCTTAAAAGAATTTTGTCCTCAAAATTCGTTATCCGATCATTTTACATAACTCTGGAGTTAACTAACCATCCTCATACCACTAATTTTAATATATTCTACAGATATGCCTATATACATTACTTAACATTCAATTCCTCAATGAAAAACATCAAGCATCCAACTTGACCACAAACCGTCAAATCACAACACCTAAATTACCCAAATTCCCCTTCAAAGACTTTTCCTCACAATCAACTAACCTAATCTTTGAGTTCAAGTTCTCGTATCTCTGCTCGGAAACATCATCGTCGATGGATTTACTGTGGTTTTCTTGAACTTGCGATTGAATCAGAAAATCACAGAAGTTTGTCAAGGGATTTTTGCCTCCAAACTACGAAAAACAATTCAGAATTCCTAACAGTATCTTAATCTAACCATTCCTATCCTCATCCTAACTCGATCCTATAATTTGGTATTAATCCATCCTAGAGTCTACAAAACCTAACAACCTAATGCTCTAATACCACTTTGTCACACCCCAAACCTACCAAATGGGGCCCGGGGTGTGATGTGATCCAATTACCTGTGTCTGATACCATAACCTCAATCACACAACATAAAAATAAATAAACATCCTCAATAATATACCAGAGTTCTATATAAACATCCCAAAAATTTCCTGACATCCAGTATCCATATATACATCTTAGAAAACTAAAAACATAAACCCAAAAATACATCCAAGATCTATACCCTCTCACAAAAATGCTATGCCAACAAACCCAGTCCCAAGCTCGCTAAGCTTGATCATGCGAAGGTTCTGAAAAAGATGAATTGTATAACGGGTGAGACACATCTCAGTAAGACAGAATAGATTAATGCCAGTGTGTGGCTATCATGAGTTTAGTGCATACAAAATATCATCAGTTATTAATTAACCACAGTTATAAAACCATTCTTAGACCATACCCACTTACACACACAATTATTTATAAGAGAAAGTTCCTGAGGATAGGGGAGATTACACGCCCATAAATGTAACTCCCCTCTGCTCTAATACGTTATGCAACTTGGTATGGTTACAACTGATACCTATCAGGGCACTCGCCTTTCTTAGCAAGCCCTCAGGCTGAGAGTTTATTTCGCCCCAAATACATATAATACTACTATACACACACACACACACACACACACACAAACACAATTATTTATAAGCGAAAGTTCCCGAGGATAGGGGAGATTACACGCCTATTCATGTAGCTCCCCTATGCTCTAATATGTTATGCAACTTGGTATGGTTACAACTGATACCTATCAGGGCACTCGCTTTTCTCAGCAAATTCTTGGGGCGGAGAGTTTACTTCGTCTCAAATACATATAATACTACTATACACTCACATACACACAATTATTTATAAGGGAAAGTTCCCAAGGATATGGAAGATTACTTGCCCATACATGTAGTTCCCCTCTGCTCTAATACATTATACAACTTGGTATGGCTACAGTTGATACCTATTAGGGCACTCGCCTTTCTTAACAAGCCCTCGAACGGAGAGTTTACTTTGCCCTAAATGCATATAATACTACTATATTTAATACATTTAATACTTTGTTACTTTACTCTGTATGCTATTATCTCTGTAAAACCTAACTTTTCATAATCTCTGTTTTCACATACTCTGTTCTCCTATCACATACTCTGTTATCACATTTCACATCCTATGTTTTCATATATTCTGTATTCATATACACTGTTTGTGACGCCCCAATTTTCGTACAATTTTTTTCCTCAATAATAAATAAATAATCACACATCCATAACATTCACAAATTGGCCATGTCAACAATCCTACTATCATTCGTACGACTCGACCCGCATTGGGTACTGGGTAAAAAGTCATTTTATTTATAAAACCTAACAGCGGAAGATAGTGTATTTATATCATTCAGAATACAATATCCAGAGTATCTACACACACACACACATATACATCATTATCACAAACTCAGAAACTACTCAACTCTAAGGAAAATTACACACCCCCTAATCCAAAAACTCATCCTATGTGTCAGAGTCTTAGCTCCCCATGATCACGGAGCTCTATCACTTAGTCTATCCCTGTTCCCTGAAAAATTTAGATAATTTGGGTGAGACACATCTCAGTAAGAAGGAATAAATTATTTATAGTATGTGACCATATGAGTTCAGTTATAATACACTTTACTTTTCAAACCATCGTTCATTTGAGAAAATACACTGATATACACATTCTCATAATCATATAGATAAACAACACAAGCTTTTATAAGCTTTAAAACCATTTCTTAAATTCAATAATTTCCAACACATATTTACCGCGAAGTTCTTGAAAATAGGGAAGGTTACCCGCCCATACAGGTAGCTTCCCTCTGCCTTAACACGTTATGCAGCCAGATATGGCCACATCTGATACCTATCAGGGCACTCACCTTACTCAGTAAGCCCTCCGGCGGAGAGTTTCACTTTGCCTCAATTATTTATATTATTAACTCACATGGTTCCATTTCTCAAATTTATCATTCTTTATTTCTCAATTTCCATTTTTTCTTTCATTTCTCATTTTAGCCAATTTTATCATTCTTTCACTTTTCGTTTCCATTTTACTTTTCAGCTCATGAGTATCCTCGGTATCAAATACCAACATCGCGTCTGTAACTCATGGCCACCCTAAGGATCTTTCTATCCACTCCATGCTCCCCCCTATGGTTAAGGTTATGTCGCCCGAAGGCTGGATCTAACCACGGTTGGCTGACCTTGTTAGATCAAAGTATCATATCATATATCGCGTCTGTAGTATGATTGGCTAGCCTATAACCCTGATCCGGACTCAGGGGGCCCAACAACCCTACAAAATGGCACAGTCGACTATCACGCCACACACTCCAAGAGTCCATGTGGTTGCACTAACACCACTAGCAACGATATCGTGCTCAATATCATAACCATCCATCAAAATTCACTACCACATACCTGCAATCATATTCCAGTATATCACAATTCAGTTCAATATAAATATTCTCATCATTTTCTGTGCACATTTCATCATCTCGTAATAACATATATCATATTTCACGTATTTTTTCATATCAATAATTTGTACAAACTCATTTCTCATGCAAATAATTTTCACTCACAAATAAATGCCACATTTCATTATTTTCCACTAATCACATCAATCGTTCTCATTTCAATATTTTCTCAGAAAATACCCATCATTATATTTCACATTTTTCAATACATGCCTTGTGCCACACACTTTTTATCTAATATTCATAACATATTATTTTCACACTCCAAAATATCACAATTTAAAATCACTCAAATGCCACACAATTTCTGATATTTATATCGTAATAATTTCCAGAAAAAATGCCATAAGCACATTTTCACATATTAATTTAAACAGTAATTCTAAAAATACTGCTATAACTTATTCCCCTTACCTGGCCTACTGAGAGTCTCGTTAGAACCCCAAATCCTACGCCCTTGGCACCCGAAACTCAAATCCTGCAATTTGCATTTTTTCCAGATTAATTAATTCATTTCCCCAAAATAACACCCATCTAGCCTTCCCTAGGCTCCATGTATTCCAAATTAACATTTAAACCAATATTTGACACCCTCACTTAATTTTCTAAATTTTGCCTGCGGGTCCCAAAATTACACCCGTAGTGCTCACCCGGGCCCTAAATTTCTGAAATCCTATTTTAACCCCAGATGCTCAATATTTTAGCATTTCTAAATTAATACTAATTAATTAAAAATAAGCCCTTTAATAACCCCATACCCTAAATTTGGGATTTTGCCCAGGAGAATTCCGTCCCGTTAGACTTGTAGAGAATCATCCCTAGATTCTCGTGGTGGTGTTCATTCATCAATCAGGCTTATAATTTGCAAGAAATTAAAGAAAAAGGAGAAATTGACTTACCCTAAGAGATACATCTATGCCGCTCCTACCATCGATCCGCTCTGGTAGAAATGACGGCAGCGGAGAATGAAGTCCAACGATATCTTTTGATTTTCGATCGGGTGAAAATCAGTCAAGTAATTGAAGAGAGTGAGAGAGAGACGGAGACGAGATAGAGAGAGCGTGAGAAATTACGGAGGGGCGTGAAGAAGGGGAAGGGGGGTTTCTGGATTCTTTAGAATCCAATTTGAGGTGCTTCCTTAAGCTTTTAAGCTTCAGGAAGCTTTGTTTTTTTTTTAATAAACAATTATATATATATATATTAATATTATGACTTTTACTTATATATATATATATATATATATATACATATATATCTAATGTATATTATATTAGTATTATTTAATTAATAATAATAATAATTTAATTAATTAGTTAATTAATTAATAAATTTATTATTATTATTATTATTATTATTATTATTATTATTATTTTTTCATTCCCAAGCCTATCACTTTCTGAGGCGTTACACTGTTCTGTATTTACATGCTCTATTCTATTATACTCTGGTTAAATCTACAAATATGAATTTAGAACTCACTGCCACATGGATAAAAACTGACTTGCTTCCCCCCATGCACTATTCTCTTTATATATATATATTTTTTTTACATTCCCAAGTATATCATTTTCCAGGGCGTTACATTCTCCCATCTGAAATGTGGAATAGCTTCCTAAGAGAGGGGGGGGGGGTGAATTGGATTCTTTTTATATTTTAATGATTTTTAAGCTATTGTTTTTAATTACCTAGAAACAAGATACATAAACAATAGTCACACTTAAAAATACTGAAATTTAAATTCACAAGTCAAATAATGAAATCAAGATAATTCAATCACTCAACCAAGAATGTTAGAGCTTTTGTTGATTTCCTTATAAAGTCTTAGTATGCACTTTATTTGATCAAGATTTCCGCAGATAAATCAACGTACTCCATTTTTGGGTTTTCACAAAACGATTAATCAAAACGTACTTTCTAAATATCGAGTACTTTTGTTTCTTTCTCACTTAAGAACCTGCAACCTGCACTTTTAAATCATACAACAATAGTAAGTGAAGCAGAGAGAAGAACACAAGATTTTTATGAGGTTCGGCTTCAAAACAGCCTACGTCCTCGCCTTTGGCAAAACACCAAAGGATTCCACTATATTAGTTCCGTTTACCTGGTGAAACAAAACCAACTTACAACCACTCCTTCTGTTAGGCTAGAGCCCACCTCTCCAACCAACAATCCCTTGTTTGGTCCAACGACTCAACAACTCTGAATCGTCTAAGAATGATGATGAGGAAATTTTGTGTACAGAAGAAAACTCTCACAAAAGAGTAAATTAGTACAATGATCAACTCACTTATACTCCAAGGTAATTCAAATATAAGAAATTTGAAGCTCAATACGTAGTATGAATTACCAAATAAATTTTCAAGGAAAATGAAATATTCTGATTTTTAAAAGCTTTGCTTCAAAGTATAAATCAATAGTAGATCAGAATTTTGAGCACAAGAGAGTTTTAGATCCTTTGAGAAATTTGAATACTTGAAGATCGCTTGATCTAAAAACCTTTGAAAAGTTACTTGATCTAAAAACTTTGAAGATTACTGGATCTGAAAACTTGGAAGATTGCTGGATCTGAAAACTTTTGAGAATTGTTTAATTTCAAAAACCTTTCAATATTGCCTCAATGATAATCATTTTAAACCTTTGAAGCTTTTGACTATTTATAGATGTTTTAGAAGCCATCCATTACTCCCAAAGATTTCTAAAAATCATTTCCAAATATTTTGAAATAAATATGTTCAAAAACGTGGTTTAAAAAATCTTCCCATTGAGAGAATTAATGCTAACGTTCAAGTGGCAGTCACCTGCCACGACTTGGCAGTCGCCTGTCACAGAGTACTCTCTCAACACAGAATGCTGGCAGTCACCTGCCAAAACCAAGACAGTCGCCTGGCAAGTTAGGCAGTCGCTTGTCTAGCTACTGACTTTTTGAAAAACAATTTTCTTAATGTGGCAGTCGACTGCCATGATCATGGCAGTCGCCTGACCCTTCATTATTTCAAAAAAGTTTTTCTTTTCTCAAACCCTTTCTTTTTACTGATTTAAGAAATATTCTTTAGAGTATATATATAAACATATTTTTGAATTTTTATGAGCTTCAAACCACTTTTTATTTGAGATTAACTTTGAAGTACTTACATTTAGAATATCCTAAAAAATAATTCTTTTAGTCTTCACTCTCGTTCTTCCATCAACTTTGTGATTTCAATCTTTCCTTTGTGCTTTTCTCTGTATAGCTTTGTCCTTCAAGCTCTTTTTTAATCCATAAGCTTTCCTTTGTGTTCTTTAAGGATTCTTTGTAATCCATAAACTTCCTTATGCACTTGAGCTTTTGTTACTTTCCTGAAAAACTTTTACTCAAAACATATTAAGTATATCATTGATTTGTTATCATCAACATAAGAATTGTAAGCCTTTAGGCCAACACCATCCTTTTAAAAATTTCGTCTTCTAAATTTGTTGAATACAAACTTAAGTAAAATCCATCATTAACCTAATAGGTTTTGACTTAATCTTGTAAACCACCCTATTAGAACTAGTAACTAACATAAGTTGATGGATTATACATCCTGTTCTAATACACGTTGCTTCAGCACCAACACTTAATAACTTCAATTCTCATTTCTAGTCTTCCAAAGATCTAACACCAACATTTCCTGTTTAACATATAACTAATGTTTTCATAATGTTTGAAAAATTAATCACAATTATTGTTCATGCTCTTCCCAAGTCTTTAAATACTCCAAAAATCATCCATAAAAATTATATTAAGTTAATCCAAGCATGGTTGAATAACTTGATTCATCATATCCATGAAAATGCACAGTGCATTAATAATCCCAATTGGTAACACCGAAAACTTATAGTGATCTTATTGTGTACTCAATTCTATATTTGGGATGTGTAATTTACCAAATCTTAATTAGTGATAATTTAATTGCAAATTAATCTTCAAAAATTTTTGGATTTTACCAATTAATCAAATAATCCACCAATCCATGAAAGTCGTTACCAATTCTTAATGTAACGTGATTTAACTTCCAATGATTAATGCATAACCTCAATATCCCATTATATCTCTTAGTGAATAACACAGGTGCAACCTATAATGATATACTAGGTTGAACAGATTCCTTGTCGAGGAAATCTTCTAGTTGCACCCTAGGTTGCCTTAGTTCAATTAGTGTCATTCTTTATAAAGCAGTCAACGTAGGCTCCGTCTTTAGCACCAAATCAATATTAAATTCAATCTCCTCTTGGAGGTAGCCCCGATAAATCATCAGGGAAGATTATCTAAAAATTCATCACCTATGGGTAAAAAAGTTTGGAATTCGTTAACTTGTATATTTCTTTCATTGCTACTACAAACCTCAGACATGTGCCCAAATTCTATCTTTTCACAAGTACTCAAGATGTCAAATATAAGAGCTTGTTAGTTGGAAAGAAAACTCTCACTCCATTTGGATTTCTGAATGCTATTTTCTTTTAAAAACAAACAACTAGGTGAATGATCAATAGATAACCACCAATGGTTAGCCTCATTTTTAAACAGAGAACTTGCAATAATGACTCATACTCATCAAAAACCATACTTGCTGGGACATCTCAGACCAGGATATGTAATCATTTACCCGTTAGATCAATTGTATAAAAGACACTTCACACTTTCATCATAACTTGTGATTTGTTTGAGTAAAAATTATATGAACTCCCAAACATTCTCTCGAATTCTAATCACCCAATTTCTTTTCAATATCAAGCTAATGCACATGCTTTCACTTTTATATCAAGATAAGGTATCATTTTCCCACCAAATTGGTTCCTAGATTTTTTTTTCTTGATTCCAACAATTTTAAGATTCCACTTCTAGCCTATGTGGGCAAACGTTGAATATCAAATATAGTTGGAAAATATCCTCAATGAAAATCATGGACGGCAATTATGGCAAGTCCAAGTCCTGCTATATTGACTCAAGCTAACCCTGATCTTGCTCCAATGGCTGGAAAAATTTGCAATACACATGTGTCTTGGTTTTTGGTATGAAATACAATACTACTGAAGTTGTTTAGTCAACTATGATCAGTTATTGAGCATTGTTTGACAGCATAAATCTTGTGTAAAATGGACCAAGAAGGAAAGGGTGACATTTATTTGTACTAGAGAGTTACTAATGGTAGAAGGATTAGATTTTGAAGATGGCTTCAAAAGCCATAATAAACTATAGATAACCACGGAAGATTTCACATGAAGATGTATACAAGTTAAATCCCAACCTAGAAGATGCCTAAGCCGTTAAATTGGTGTCTCATTGCCAAATAGGATTCGCACAGGATAGAGCGGAAAGATGAAGCTTCGTATCCTATCATACATGGTTTTCCTTTTGGATAACAAATTGCTAAAGGTCCAAATATCATTATAATTTTCCTTCCAAGTAAGTTGCTAAAAATGATTTTGTTAGGTGTTATTTGATTCAAAGGATCCTTCGGAAGACTTGGCAATGCGATGTCCATGACATCTTGTTCCCATGGTTGGTTTTAGGTTATGGTGATGACCCCACTTCACAAGGAATAAAGAATTTCCACAGAACATAGGAGTCCAATTGTTGCCCACCTTGTATCTTACATTCTTATGGGCATCTTAATTTTAGGATTACGCTGTCCCTACTATTTTGGCCGACTTATGAAAATATGAAAATATGTAACCAATGCACACTCTCATCGACCCATCTTTCTTTTCCCTAAACAATACCGACGCTCCTCAGGGCGACACGCTGGGCCAAATAAACCCCTTATCTAAAAGTTCCTGCAGCTGTTCCTTTAACTCTTTTAACTCTGCCGGTACCATTCTGTATGACGCCCTTGAAATCGACGTTGTCCCTAAAACTAAATCAATAAAAAATTCTACCTCACGATTAGTAGGTAATCCCGACAAATCCTCAGGGAATACACCAAGAAAATCCCTTACTACCTGAATATCCTTAATTTCCCCTTTCAATACTTCCTTCACACGAGCCAAATATCCATGGCAACCCTCTAACAATAACCTCCTCGCTTGAATAGCGGATAACAACTGTGGTGGGGTGCGCACCCATGACCCGACAAATCTATACCCCTGAATGCCCACTAGATAGGTTTTTTAAGTACCCTTCCACATCTCACTACTAATCCAGTTTGTGTGGCTACTGAAAAATCAGTATCTAACAACTGTGTCTCAAATCCAGTCATCTTAACATATCCCAATGACACGAACGAATGGGTGGCGCCTGAGTTAAATAAAACAACAACTTTATATGATAAAACAATAATCATACCTGTCACGACGTTGCCTGCAACCTCAACATCTCCCAGTGTCAATGCATAGTCCCGCACCTACGCAGTATTTCTCTGTTAACTACCATGGAGTGCCTGGATGTTCCCTGGAACTAGTTTATTGCAGGTGTATTTAAGTGACGCTAGACAGGTTCATGCTGTGTGACCGAGTCTACCGCATCGGTAACAGACATTCTTTCCAACTTGACATTCTTCTGAATGTCTTCGGTAACACCTCGAACAAGGAGGGCGTGATGGATTACCCTATTTAGGCCAATCTCCCATTCCTTGTCTCTGACCTCCATTGCACCCATGCCTTCTCCAAGGCCCCTGATTGGTACCTGCCTGATATCCAGGAGTCGTAGACCTCTTCCTCTGGTTCAAGTTCATAAACTCCTCTAACTAGGCATCTCTAATGGGAGAGTGAGCGTATCGATCATAGAAAATTTCGTTAAAATGATTCCATGTCAAGGTTGCTGGTTCTGGTCTTTGTTCTTCAAGTAGCTTTACCGACCTCCACAAACGCTTGGCCTATCCAGTCACTTTTCAAAATAGCATATAGAACTTTTTGCTTCTTTGTACATGAAAGCACTGCCAACATGTCCTTGATATCCTTTTAGACCCAATTCTTAGCCATGAATGGGTCAGCCCCCTCCAGGAAATAACGGGGGTCTCATGCGCATGAACTACTCAATCGTGCAGCTCCGCTCCCCTGAACCTCGAGCCATCCCTACCATCACCTGCTGGGTGACGCTACGTAATACCACTAATACACTTAACACACTAGGATCCAAAAATAATCTTCTATGACCATTCATTTTATCATCCTCAATCCCAATTTAGGATTCAGTCCTACCACTCAGAAACAAGACCCAACGATAGTTACAATGGTTTTCCTAATATCGTCACCCTAGGAAAACTATAGAAACAATCAAGAAATTTCCTGTCTCCGAGCTACAAGATAGAACCCTAAAACCCAATTTCATCCTTTAACTATAACTGACTCATATCTCAATCTACCCATCTCTAATTCTCCTCATAATCCATTTCTATACTTTGGTATTGTATTCCACTATTTACTAAAGTCCACAAAACCTAGCAACCTAGGCTTTGATACCAAATTGTAACGACCTGAAATTTCATACCATTTTTTTCCAAATAATATATAAAGTATACTGATAATCATTTTACTCTAATACCCCTGAAATCACCTATACAATGGAAAGCATAAAGTCATACATCCATAATTACAATACTAGAATCCAGTATTAACCCAAAGCATACACTCATAATTATACATCATCCCAACACCTACTACCCAACACTCCTGAATACTACTCAAAAATATAATCCCCTGATAACACTTACCCTTCAGACAGGGTAGTGTAGACGACCTCTCTACCTGCGAGCCTGATCCGTTCGTCTAGTTGGATCACCTGAAAAATGTTAATGTACTGGGATGAGACAATGCTCAGTAAGAAGAAATATGCTATTACTAGTGTATGGCAACTGATTCTATATAAACAATTTGCGGATAAATAACTGAACTGAGATATCATGTAAATACTGACTCACACCTACATGACTTAAAATACAATTGTATTATCTAAGTTTGCTATTTTTCCATACTGATAAGGATATAATATATCTACTGTTCTTCTGTAAATCTATATATAACTGAGAAATATCCCTAAAAATGTGTATGTCATGATTTAACCCCTCATGACTGGGTTGTGTGGCCCATAGGCTGGACTTAACTCTGAAATAATTCATCAGGGATCTAATACTTTATAATACTAATATATATATATATATATATATAATTATCTTGCTATTTCATCATTATTCCAAAATAACCATAACACTATAAATCTAATCTGAAATACTGTATTATCTGACTAAAATAACTGTAATATCTGACTGAAATAACTGTAATATCTGACGGTAATATTTGACTAAATAATCTTTAGTGTCTGAGTGTTATGGTTTTGGAAATCATGGCATTCTATAAATATTGTAAAATATCTGTCTACAAAATATATGTCTGTATAATATGTGTCTATAAAATATATCTATCTATATATACACTATAGTCATAATTTTGTAAAATCTAGTAAAACATGTTTCTATGCAAAAACACTGTAAATAATGATATTCTGAAAAACTGTATAAACTCTGTACTAAAAAAATATCTAATCAGGCCACACAATTAATAAAACTCATGTTCTAGAATCTATAAAATTTCATAATTCATACCCTGTACCTTAATAAACAAATACTATAATTTATTGATAGTATTTTTGAATTTACTAGCATAGCATATTTCTCTTCCCTTGGCTAACTGAACTCGTCTACCGATTCTAACTCACGCCCACGACATTCATAATTTCATTTCCTTGAAAATATCATACATACATATATATATATATATATATATATATATATATATATATTCCTGTCAAATAACTGAATTCCCAGAATAATTTCATACTCACATTTCCCGAATTATAAACTATTCATTATCTTACCTAAATTCCTGGGAACACCCACTAAAAACCTAACTTGCCTGCCGTGTATATACCAACCTTGAATTGTATAAAATCCCAAATTCTCAATTAAACCTCATAAATACATTCATATCTAAGATTATACCTTCAATAAATTAATAATCAATCCAAAAATACCCAAACAACACCCTTACCTGGTTTCTTGAACTACGCTTGCAGGGATCCCAAAATTATACCCGCGGCACTTACCCGAACCTTGAATTCAATAACCCTAATTTAATCAAATCAACTGTAAATAAAATACTATTTTAACATTTCTTAGGCCCATAAATTCCCAATAAACATTTAAACTTCAAAATATACCAATTTACTTAATTTCCCAAATCCCACTCTCGTTTTGGAGTGATGCCTAGGATACCCAAATTGAAATTTTAGTCCAGCCAAAACGATGACGATTGAGACTAGGACCCCATGGTGGTGTCCGATTGTCGATTTAGCTGAAGATCTAAGGAGAAATTAAGTAAAAAGTGAGAGTTTACCTTTCCTCTGGAGTGGTACCAACGCTGCTCCCACGACAAATCCACTTCAGTAAAAATATCAGTGGCAGAGTTAGGAACCCAATGATATCTTCTGTTTTTCGATCGACTGAATATTCGTCAAGAAAATGAGGAGAGAGGGAGAGAGAATGAGGAGTGAGAGAGATGAGATTCAGGGGGGCTCTGTTCATAGAATGAGATTTCAATTGAAATCTTAGGAAGCTTCAAAGCTTCCTAATACTTTTTATTATATATATATACACACACACTCATTTACATATCACTTATCCTTATACATGTATCTCTCATTTTATTCATTTAATTAATTCAATTTAATAATACTTAATTAATTAATTAATTCATAATAATAATAATAATATTTTATTATATATATTTTTTATAATTTAATTAATTCATTAATTTATATATATATATTTACATTCCAAAGCATATCATTTTCTGGGGCATTACAATGGAACCTAGGGGTATTTTTCGTTTTTAGATCGACGCATATTCGGCCTAAGAAATCGAGGAAAGAGAGAGGGAAGGCAAGGAGAGAGAAGGAGGGTTGAGACGGAGAGAGAGAGTACTGGAGAGAGGCGCAGATTTTGAAATCCAAATTGAATTTGGATATGAAGAAAGCTTCTTAAAGAAGCTTTAGATTAATATATATATATATATATATATATATATATATGTATGTATGTATGTATGTATAAGTGTATAATATAATATTGTATATGAATGCTTTAGAGGCTCTATTCTAGGGTAGATGACCTAGAGTATTTCTATGTGGTTTGGCCCTACAAGATCCCTAAATGGTCTCTGCTGTCACCTCTAAGTAGGCTACTAGAGTCTCCATCTGTCACCTTGGAGGTCCAAGAGGATACAATTTGAGTGGGATGTTTTGTGGGCCTATGCGGAGACTAATGTCTCACGAGAACAAACACTATTCCATCCTTATCTTATCCTAAGAGGACAAACTTGGGTATAAAGCTTGTGAGTGTGTGCATGTCACATTACCCTATAAAATGCAAAGTCGTCACCTTATTTTTTGAAAAAAATATAGAGAAAATAAAGAAAAATCCTAGAAAGTCTGCCAAAACTAGAGACTAGGTTCGAGAGTGTATTTATGCATAGGAAAGGTGATTGCCTAATCATCTCAACGAAGATTAACCAAGAAGCACTCTTATTGACACCCATTCACAGAATTGTTACCACAATTACGTATGTGAGCCTTAAAAAAAAAAAAAAATGGAAATAAAATAAAAAAATCCCTTTTGATCCTTAGGTATTATCATTATTGTCTAAAAGCTTTCCAACTCTTTGAAAAGCCCAGAGTATCGCTCTGAAAAAAGGTTGGCCTCAGAACCCTAATTTTGAAGAAAAAAAAAAGCATGGTGATGATGATGATGGAAAAAAGTTAGTTTGAAAACAATAGGTTGTATCATCGATTTGAAAACAAGTCCTACTAGGTGGGGTCGATTACATGAATCCTTTTTCGCCAATTCACCCGATTCAGAGCATTTTCCTCTATTAGATTAAGAACTATTAAATTCTTCCTCACAACTTCTTTCCAAGTTATTTTAGACCTACCTCTATCTCTTACATGTCAAAAACTATAACTAACTCACTCCTCTTCACAAGTGTTCTACTAGACTTTCATTTCAAATGCCTAAAACCATTTAAGTCGCTTCTCCATTATCCTGTTTTCAACCGGTGCTATGCCTAAATTGTAAGGTCCCCAAAAATAATTATTATAGGAGGATCTAGTGGTTCCCAAAAAAATAAAAAATAAAAAATAAAAAATAAATTAAAATAAATAAATAAATAAATATCATTATTTAAATTATATATATATATATATATATATATAAAATAAACAAATCCTTCCTGATTCAGGAAGGATTGGAATTTCAATCCTGAAATAGAAATAGAAAGCCCCCCTATGCGCCATTCTCACTCTCTCTCCTCGCCTTCCCTCTCTCTCTCTCTCTCTCTCTCTCTCTCTCTCTCTCTCCTCATTTTCTCGACAAATATTCGGTCGATTGAAAAACAGAAAATACCATTGGTTTCCTACCTCGGCCACCAACACTTTAACAAGAGTGGATTCATGATTAGAGCGCCATTGTAGAGACTCGAGAAAATAAAATAATAAAAGAAAAGGGGAAAAAGTGATTTTTGGCTAGGGAAGGAGAAATCGAGTGATGGTTTTCTGGAGGAGCTAGAAAATCGACGACGGTTTTTCTATTTACCGCGAAGCGGTAATGGGTAAACAGTTAAAACCAGAATGGTTAATTTTCTGAGAGCTGGAGAAAATTAGCGACGATTTTCTTTATAGTGGGCGTATAAGGGGAAACCGAGAGCCATTTTACTTTTATAAAATCAAAATATCCTCTCTCTCTCTCTCTCTCTCTCTCTCTCTCTCTCTCTCTCTCTCTCTCTCTCGTAACCCACGAACTTTCTTCCTTTCTTCCTTCGATTCTGGCTTCGTTAAAGCCCAGATTGACGATTAGAAACCAGCATGGGGTTTCCAGGAAGATTCTCTGCAACGTACATGGAGCAGATTTCCAAGTTGTGGTTCTGAGGCACCATCCTAAAACCAGTCTAAGTGGTGTATTTTAGGGTTTTAAGTTAAATTGGAGTATATGAAATGTAGGAAGTGTTATATGGAAGTTATTTTGGGAGATGTGTGGAATAATTTGGGAAAAATGTGAATTGTAGGTTTTTGGGTTGCGAACATCAAAGGGTGTAGAAATTGTTTGTTTTTGTGAAATCTTAGTAAGTCAGGTAAGGGGAATAAATTATTACAGTTGATTTGAGAAATATTGGATGAGTTATTTTGTGAATATGGAATTATGTTATTTTACCTTAAATTTATTATGATATAAATATCAAATGAAAACTTGTGTGACATATGATTTATATGGAATTGTGATTACTGAATTGATGAAATGAATTGTGAAAGTTGAAATGAGATTATTGAAAATATGAATTAAGATATGAGATTTAAAATAGGGGAAAATGTTGAAAGTGAAATGTACTAAAAAATGAACATTTTTTGAGAAATGATGAATATGTGATATAGAAAGGTTTTATTGAAAAATGTGAATTTCATAAAATGAAATATGTATATGTATTTATGAGATGAAATGAGCTGTGAATACTGAAAATGAAAAATATTGCAATGTTAATTTTGCAATATGAAAATGAGAAATGTGAATATGAGAAATATGATTATAGGAAATGTGAATATGTGTGAAATCAAAATATTGCAATGTTAATTCTGTAATATGAATATGAGAAATGTGAATATGAGAAATATGATTATACTGTGTGAAATGAAAATATTGCAATATTAATTCTATAATATGAAAATGAGAAATGTGAATATGAGAAATATGATAATGGGAAATGTGAATATTTCACCGTTAATTTTGCAATATGAGTATTAAATTGTGAGAAATGAAATGTGAAATTCTGAAAGGGGAATATAGACATGTGATTAATGAAATGCCAATACCACATACTGATTGCTGGTATGTGGCAGTGATAACCCCGATGGATGGATATGGAAACTCTAATGATGGGTTGTGATATTGAGAGCACGGTACCATTGCTAGTGGTGTTAGTGCAACCACACTAACTCTAATGATGAGTTAGACCCAGTGATAGAGCTTCGAGATAGAGGGGAGCAGATACCCTATGTAGTCAGGGTGAGTAATTTTGAGCTAGGGAGGTTTGATTCCCCTAGAGTTTCTATAGTTGACTTGTATGTATGGATGGTAGTACTCTGGTATGTGTATTCGTTGTAGTATGTATGTATATATTTATGAAATGACTTCCGCTGTTACGATCATGTAAATGAGTATGATTGTATACCCGGTAACCACTTTCAATTCGGGTTTTGTATTATGGTATCAGTGGTTGACATGGTCGGTTTGTGATTATATGTGATATTTACATGGAAAAAAATGGTTTTAAAAATCGGGGCATCACAGTTTGGTATTAGAGCCTAGGTTTGCTAGGTTCTACATAGTTTAGTAAACATCGGAATACAATACTAGAGTATAGGAATGGATATTGATGAGATATGAGTCAGTTGTGTTTAGAGGATGAGATTAGAATTTAGGGTTCTGTTTTGTGACCTAGAAGCAAGAGTTACATGGTTGTTTCTGTGTTTTTCCTAGGGTGACAACTTCTGGAAAACCATAGATACTATAGCCGGATCGTGTTTCTGAGTGGTAGGATTGAATCTTAAATGGGAATTGAGAAATGTTTGTAGCAGAATGTACTATGGATTTTAGTATGCTGGGCGTGTTAGTGAATTGTGATGAAAGAGTTCTAAGACAATTTTATATTATTTGCAGGATGAATCCAGGGAGTAGTAGTGCACATGTTGGGGATGATGATGCAGGACCTTCCGATATGGGTGGCGGAGACCCAGATGCTGTACTACATAGTGTCATCTAGTAGGTGATGGCTGAGATGGCTAGAGGTTTCGAGGAGCGGAGCTACACGATTGAGCAATTTACGTGGATGAGACCTCCATCATTTTCTGGAGGAGTTGACCCACTTGTAGTTGAGAACTGGGTCCAGGATATGGAGGACATGCTGGGAGTTCTTCCATGTACAGACAAGCAGAAATTTTTATTTGCGACATTCAAACTGACTAAGGAGGCAAAGTGCTAGTGGAGATCAGCGAGATTGTTGGAGGAGCAGAGACCAAACCCTGTAGTGGTGATGTGGAGTCGCTTTAAGGAAATTTTCTTCGAGAGGTACTTTCTTGCTACAGTTAGGAGTGTGAAGGCGAAAAAATTTCTGCATCTAACGCAGGGACCGAATGACAGTACAATAGTATGCGGTGAGATTTATTGATCTGTCTCGGTTTGCTACGTATTTAGTACCTGATGAGAGAGGAAAGTAAGGAAGTTTAAGGAGGGTCTGAGGTAGAGTCTATTTGAGTAGGTTGTAGGCTTTAGAGGTCAGACATTCGTAGAGGTGGTAAATAGAGCTGCAGTGATTGAGGGTGGTTTTTAGAAAGGCACCGTAGCATAGAGTCGGGAGAAGAGGCCCACGCCTTCAGATGTTCAGGTAGGGTCTAGTCGAGGGCCTTGGAGGAGGCAAGATTGCAGAGGTGGATGGAGATAGGTAGTGAGAGATCAGGCTATATAAGGCGGACAGATGCCCCCTCCTTGTCCTATATGCTACAGGAGACACCCGGGAGAATGTCGAGTTAAAGAGGCGATATGTTATCAGTGTTATCAGCCCGGGCATGTGGCGAGGGATTGTCGTGCACCGCCAGTTGCCACACTTGCTCCTCGACCATATCGAGGAGGTCATCAAGCACCTCGAGGTGGATAGCAGAGGAATATTGCCCCAGCTTGAGTCTACGCACTGACACCAGGGGATACATAGGCATTAGGGGATGTTGTGACAGGTATAGTTTCAATTATGTCATTTACAGCTACTGCTTTATTTGATTTAGGGGTGACTCATTCTTTTATTGCCCAAGAGTTTGTTAAATTTTATGGGTTAGAAACACAACAGTTGGGTGTCAGTTTTTCAGTGGATATGCCAACAGGGGCTGTGGGGATATGTGGTAAAGTACTTAGTAACTGTCAAGTGTGCATTCAGGGGAGATCAGCTGATTTGGTAGTCTTGGATATGCATGGATTTGAGGTGATATTGGGTATGGACTGGCTAGTTTATCATGATGCCAGTATAGATTGTCATTAGAGGGAGGTAGTGTTCAGACCTCCAGGCAGATAGGAGTACAGGTTTATGGGGTCATGTGTGCGTACCCCACCATAGTTATTATCCGCCATTCAGGAGAGGTGTTTGCTGTTGGAGGGTTGTCAAGGTTATATGGCTTGCGCAAAGGCAGTATCAGAAGGAGAGTTGAGGATTGAGGATATCTTGATAGTGAAGGATTTTCCTGATGTTTTTCTTGAGGATTTCCCGGGACTACCTCCTGATTGTGAGGTAAAGTTTTCAATTGATCTAATACTGGGGACATCGTCGATTTTGAAAGCTCTGTACAGAATGGCACCGGCAGAATTAAAGGAATTGAAGGACCAGTTGCAAGAATTATTAGATAGGGGATTTATTTGGCCTAGCATGTCGCCCTAGGGAGCGCCGATATTATTTGTGAAAAAGAAAGATGGGTCGATGAGAATGTGCATCGACTATCGTGAAATTAACAAAGTAACTATCAAGAAAAAATACCCGCTTCCCCACATTGATGATTTGTTTGATCAGCTACAGGGGACACAAGTTTTCTCAAAGATAGATTTATGGTCTGGGTATCATCAGGTAAAATTTAGAGCAGAGGATGTTTCTAAAATGGTGTTCAAGACTCGGTATAGCCATTATGAATTTTTGGTTATGCCATTTGGATTGACAAATGCTCCTCAGTGTTTATGAATTTGATGAACAGGGTATTTCACCAGTATCTGGATCAGTTCGTGGTGGTATTCATTGACGATATACTGATGCATTCAAAGAGCCAGAGGAGTATGAGGAGCATCTGAGGATAGTACTTCAGGTACCGAAGGAAAGAAAACTGTTTGCAAAATTCAAAAAGTATGAGTTCTTACTAGAGCAGGTTACCTTCCTTGGACATGTGATCTCTAGGGGTGGTATTTCAGTAGAACCGAGTAAGATTGAGGCTGTAGTAGATTGGGTACGATCGAAGAATATTTAGGAAATCAGAAGTTTCCTAGGATTTGATGGATACTATCGCAGGATTGTAGATGGTTTTTCTAAATTGTCGAGTCCGTTGACTAGATTAACCCAGAAAGGGGTGAAATTTGAGTGGTCCGATGTGTCATGACCTGATATTACATGCATTTTTTATATACGTATATATAACTATAAAATTCCACTGCTTTGATACCTTCTAATTTAAATCAAACCATCATCACAAACCAGGTAAGGACCGTGGAACCTGTATAACCATAAACTACCTATCCAGCGAGAAGCAAAATACACATAACCATGTCAATATATACAATACCGGAGTGTCAAAATTTTCCCCAAAATATGCATACACAACCATTCCCAAACTACCCTCATATGGACCTAGGGACTACTCAAAAATGACTTCTTAAAAACACTCACCTTACAGACACGACAGTACTGTAGTTCCCTCTATCTGCGAGCCTGATCTACTCGCCAAGCTGGATCACCTGAAAAATATTAAATCACTGGGATGAGACAACGTTCAGTAAGATGAAATATGCTATTACTAGTGTGTGGCATGTGAGTTTACATATTTGTAAAAACTGATTTAAAAATACCATAAATAGTTGAGTCTGAGAAAACATATATAAATATTACAATATAGCTCATACCTAAGTTGCTTAACATAAACCGATTTTCTGAATATTCTACTCATAATACTTCTAGTATGTATAAATATGCCTATGGTTTCTATAAATCTGAATATATATATATATATATATATATATAATAACTGAGAAAATTTCCTTGAATGGATAACTGAAAATCATGATTTAACCCCTCATGACAGGGTTGTACGGCACGAAGGCGGGACCTATCTTGGCTGGCCGGCCAAGATAAGTCAAATGAACTTTGAAAGTTAGATTAGATCGGTCTCCTCAACTCTAACTAACAGGGAGCCTGTCCACAACATAAGCACAATCGACTGCTGAAAATCCACATACTATTTGAGTTATGTGGTTGTACTCTGAACTGAAAATAGCTATGGTACCGAGCTCTGCTGACTGAATCTAATCCATCAGGGTCTGATACTATATATATAACTGATATTTCTACATTACTATTTTACCATGATTTTGAAATAACCATAACACTGTGAAACTGATCTGAATAAATCTGAAAATCTGAATAACTGACTGAATATTTATTATCTATATAATTGAATATCTATCTGGATATCTAAGTATCTGGGTGTTATGGTTATGAAATCATGATATTCTAAAATTGCTAAAAATATATGTTTCTGTACATATATTATAAATCATGATATTTTCGAAATATTATAAATCATGTTTCTAAATATACTGTATAATTTCTATCTATATGTTTACTGAAAAGTCATCGTTCTATAAAACATGTATATCCCTTGATATTTTCTACTAATATACTGCAAAACATGGTATTTGTAAACTGTATAAATACTGTACTACTCTGTTACTAGCTCATGCCACACAATTAAATAATTGGATTCGCATGCTCTGAAATCTGTATTTTCTATTGTACTAATATTTTATAATGTAAATAATAATATGGTAAAACGTATATTTTATACTGGGAACCATACTAAAATCTCCTAGCATAGCATATTTCCCTTACCTGACTATTTAAACACTAGCTGCTATTTACAGTCTCACGGGTGCGACATTTATAACTTCAACATTTTGAGATAATACACATATAATTTTCCAATCAAACAACTAAATTCACCTAAATAATTATCGCATACATACTTCCCCAAATCCACTTATGCTCAATTCCTAAACTATAATTCATATATCATTTTACCTGCGTTCTTGAAATACCACCCATTGGGGTCCTCAACCCTTGCTTGTAGGGTCCCAAAACACCCTATTCCTGAAAATATAATACCCTGATTTTACTTCGCAAAACTCCAATATATTCGTATATAATACAGAATCTGACCTCAAATGAACTAGGTAATACTGAAAATCCTTAATAATCCACTTACCCTGGTTTTAGGATGGTTCCCAAACTTCTCAAACCAACATTTCGCTCTAGCTATGTTGTAGAGAATCTCCCCAGGATCACCGTGGTAGCTTCTGATCATCGAACTAGGGAGAGACGGAGCCGCAATCTTAGAGAGAAGTGAGAGAATTCGTTTAGAGGGAGGGAGGGAGGGAGAGAGAGAGAGAGAGAGAGAGAGAGAGAGAGAGAGAGAGAGAGAGAGAAACTATAAAATGAATTATTTTCTTTAAAAATCCGTTTTAGGGCTATATATAAAATGCTATCCTCGTGGCCTCGTTGACGAGTCCAAGCAGTAGTATCGTCGACGAATGCCTACTCCTCGTCGACGAGATTCAGGCCCTGAAAACGGCCCTCTCGGTAACTTCTCGTTGACGAAATGAATGTTCTCGTTGATGAACCCAAGAAGGATGCTCGTCGACGAGATGCTGTAAGTCCCCTTCTAAAATTTTTTATATTTTTCTCTTTTCTTTTATTATTTAATTACTATAATTTTTCGGGTCTCTACATTCTCCCCTCCTTATAAAAATTTCTTCCTTGAAATTACTGTCTATATTGTACACCATCCTTAGCATAAAACGAGCTACTTATTTTATTACTAACCGTCACTTATGGCAGAGGAATACTGTGGTTACATAAGCAATTCTGGGAGATTACAAATATACTCATAAAAGAAAATTCTCCCAAAACCAAAACACTACCTATTATATATTCTAAATTACAGTTACACATTTGTCACTCTATACTAAACAAAATAAATCTATCATTACTTGAACTTTACAAATCACTACTATACCCCACTAAATAGGTGCATGTATTTATGTCTGATTTCCTCCTCAAGCTCCCAAGAAGCTTCTTCCACCGCGTGATTGCTCCACAGGACTTTTACTAGTGGTATTTTCTTACTGCGCAATTCCTATTCCTTCCTGTCCAAGATATGTACTGGAGCTTATTCATATGCCAGAGCATCACTAAATTATAATTTTGCATAACTAATGACATGGGTAGGATATGAGACGTATTTCCTTGACATAGAAACATGAAAATACGTTATGTATTCTAAACAACACTGGTGGTAAAGCTAGCCGATAGGCAACTGACCCAACCTACTCAAGTATCTCAAACGGGCCTATAAACCTAGGGCTCAACTTCCCCTTTCTCCCAAACCTCATAACTCCCTTTAATGGTGCTATTTTCAAAAACACATGGTCACCCACTTTAAATTCCAATTCCCGACGGCGAGTATCTGTATAGCTTTTCTGTCGAGTCTAAACTGCACTGATTCTATCTCGAATAAGCAGGTCTTTATCGTACACCTGCTACACTATTTATGGCCCCAAAACTCACCTCTCACCTAGCTCATTCCAGTATAAAAGAGAACGACACCTCCTACAATAAAGCGCCTCGTGAGGTGTCATGCCGATGCTGGCTTGATAGCTGTTATTATAGGCAAATTCAACCAGTAGCAAATACTAGGTCTAGCTACCCCCAAAATCCAATACGCACGCTCGTAGCATATCCTTAAGTACCTAAATTGTTCTCTCTGTCTGACCATCTATTCGAGGATGGAAAGTGGTGCTGAATGCTAACTAAGACCCCAAAGCCTTCTGCAAGCTTTTCCAACACTGTGATGTAAAACATGGGTCACGGTCTGAGACTATTTATACTGGCACTCCATGAGGTTGAATAATCTCCTAAATGTAGATCTCTGCCAATCTATTCATATGGTAGCTAACTTTAATAGGTAGGAAGTGAGCTGTTTTCATCAGTCAATCGACGACTACCCAGATAGCATTCTGACCATGCGGCGTTGGCGGTAGCCCAGTGATGAAATTCATGGATATATGGTCTCACTTCCACTTAGGGATGTAAAGTGGCTGCAACTGCCTTGCTGGCCTCTAGTGCTTAGCCTTAACCTACTGGCACGTCAAGCACTGCTACACAAATTTGACGATCTCCCTCTTCATGCCACTCCACCAAAAATACTCTCATAGATCCCTATACATTTTAGTATTGCTAGGATGAACCATGTATAGAGATCTGTGAGCCTCCTCTAGAATCGTTCTCCTAATGGTGCAATCATAATCCTTGATGAGCTCTAACCATCTCCTTTGCCGCATATTCAACTTTTTTGCGTGAAGAATCACTTTAAACTTTTGTGATCAAAGAATATCTCGCATCTCTCACCATACAAGTAATGCCTCCAAATCTTTAGTGCATGTACCACTGCAGCCAATTCTAGATCATGGGTAGGGTAATTCTTTTCATACTCTTTTAACTGTCGGGAGGCATAAGTTGTAACCCTATGCTGCATTAACACACAACCTAGCCCTTTCAAAGATGCATCACTATAAATTACATAACCATCACCTCTAAATGGAATCGCCAGTACTGGTGTAGTAACGAGCCGCTATTTTAATTCCTGGAAGCTCTACTCGCATTCATCATCCTATACAAATCTGGGTCAGTCCCAAGAAACTCCTAATCTCTTGAACATTCCTCGGCCTTTCCCAATTTACCATTGCCTCTATTTTACTAGGACCCACTAAAATTCCATCCCTTGATATAACATGCCCCAGATTCGCAATTTTATCTAACCAGAATTCACATTTACTAAACTTGGCATATAATTTCTTTTCCGTAAGTGTCTGAAGTACTAGCGGTAAGTGTACCTCATGCTCCTCAAAACTTCTCGAGTAGACGAGTATATCATCAATGAAAACCACATCGAATTGGTCTAAATATTGATGAAACACCCGATTCATTAAATTCATAAATACTTCTGGTGCATTAGTCAACCTGAAGGCATCACCAAAAACTCACAGTGCTCGTACCTAGTTTGAATTGCTGTCTTTGATATGTCCTCTGCCTTGACTTTCACCTGGTGATAACTTGATCTGAGGTCAGTCTTAGAATAGAATCGTGTACCCTGAAGCTGATCAAATAAATTATCTATACGGGGTAGAGGATATTTGTTCTTAATGGTTACCTTGTTTATCTCCATATAATCTATACACATCCTCATAGACCTGTCTTTCTTCTTTACGAATAGCACTGGTGCTCCCTAAGGTGATACGCTAGGTCTGATAAACCTTTTATTCAATTGATCCTGTAATTGGTCCTTTAATTCTCCCAATTCAGCTGGAGCTATTCGGTAAAGAGCCTTAGAGATTGGCTCTGTCCCTGAAGGTAAATCATAACAAAATCTACCTCGCGATCAAGAGGCAACCCAGGTAGCTTTTATGGAAAAATATCTAAAAATTCCCTTACCACTGGTGTACTATCAAGTTTCGATTCATTTTTTGACACCTCTTTTACAAAAGCCATAAACCCCTGACATTCGTCCAAGAGCAATCTGCTCACTTGCATAGCTGACACTAACTATGGCAAGGCACGCACATGTGAACCAACAAATCTGTATTCTTGCTTACCAAAGGGTCTAAAAATTACTTCTTCCTGATGGCAATCAATACTGGCGTTATTAGCTGCCAACCAAGCCATACCCAATATTATATCAAACCCCTACATATCTAATATCACAAGATCAGCTGGCAATACTTTCCCTTGAATGGCCACTAGAAAATTTCTAAGTACTTTCCTACATCTGACAGTAGATCTAGTCGGCATGGCTACCCCCAAATCAACATCTAAAAACCATGCTTCATTCCCAGCTAACTTAATATACCCCGATGAGACAAAAGAATGGGTGGCACCTGTGCCAAATAAAACAATAGCCTAATACAGAAAAGCAGTAAAAATACTTGTAACAATGTCTCCAGCTACCTCAATGTCTCCTGGCTTCAATGCATAAACCCTCGTTGGAGCTATATTTCTCTGCTAGCCTCCCCAAGGTGCCTAGTAACCTCCTTGGTAGGGTCTAGCAGCTGAGACCTAGATTGGCGGTCTTGGGCATGCTCATGCCATATAGCTGGGTCTCCCACAATGATAATAGATGTCTCTCTCTCTCTCTCTCTCTCCAGCCAGGCACTCTCCCAGATGTCTCCTCCCGCAAGTATGACACATAGGGTAGGCCTACACACCCTGATTCTCACGAGGTCCCGTCATCTGCCTCTGATCTCCCCTATAATGATCTCCTCTCCATGGGCCCTGACTGGAACTTGCCTAAAAGTCTTGAGGTGCAAGCCTCTTTCTTTGACTCTGAGCTGCGATGCCTCTCTGCATGCCACTCTCAATAACTGCAACCCTATCCACAACCTCTGTGAATTTCTGAGCCTGAAAATTGATAACTTGCTCAAATAAATTCTGCTTCAGACCTTCTTCAAACTTCCTCGCCTTCTTCTCCTTGTTTGGTGCCAAATGTGAGGCAAACTGAGAGCACTCAATAAATCGAGCTAAGTAATGTGATACTATCATCTGCCCCTGAGCTAAGTGCATGAGTTCTGCTACCTTTTCACTCCAAACGATAGTAGGGAAATATCACTTAAAGAACAGTTCCTTGAATCAACTTCATGTCACTGGAACAGGATCCGGTCTCTACTCCTCTATCAACATCGCTGATCTCCATCAACGTTTTACCTTTTATGTCAGTTTGAACGTCGCAAATACTACCTTCTGTTCATCTGTACATGGAAGCACTATCAATGTCTCCTTAATGTCCTAAACCCAATTTTCAGCCACAATCGGGTCAGCTTCTCCAGCAAAAGATGGGGGCTTCATCCGCGTAAACTACTCGATTGTGCAGCTATGCTCTCTGGAGCTCCTAGCCATCTCAGCCATCACTTGTTGGGTGACGCTGCGTAATACTACATTAGTATCTCCACCTCCCATACTAGAAGGTCCTGCTCTATCACCCCCAGTATTCGTACCACTACTTCCTGGATCCATCCTAAAAAGACAAAAAACACATTTTAAGGACCCTATTTCCCGTATAGATATGAGTTATTTCATTCAATCAAATTCTCATATTCACAATCAACTATCCTTCCAAATCTTAATTCAAAATCAAATCCTGCAACCTAGACACACGACTCGACAATGGTTTACTATGACTTTCCTTAAATTGTCACCCCAGGAAAGACATAGAAACCATCACGGAAATCCTATACCTAGACCATATAACAAACCTCAAATCCTTTCCTATACTCTGGTATTGCTTCCGCTGTACTCTAAAGTCTACAGAACCTAGAAACCTAGGCTTCGATACCAAACTGTCATAACCTGATATTTCATGCATTATATATATAACTGTAAAATTCCACTGCTTTGATACCTTCTAATTTAAATCAAACCATCATCACGGACCAGGTAAGGACTGTGGAACCTGTATAACCATAAACTACCTATGCAGCAGGAAGCAGAATACATATAACCACGTCAATATATACAATACCAGAGTGTCAGAATTTTCCCCAAAATATGCATACACAACCATTCCCAAGGTACCCTTATCTGGACCTAGGGACTACTAAAAAATGACCTCCCAAAAACACTCACCCTACAGGCACGACAGTACTGTAGTCCCCTTGATCTGCGAGCTTGATCTGTTAACCTAACTGGATCACCTGAAAAATGTTAAATCACTAGGATAAGACAATGCTCAGTAAGACGAAATATGCTATTACTAGTGTGGCAAGTGAGTTTACATATTTGTAAAAACTGATTTAGATATACCATAAATAGCCGAGTCTGAGAAAACACATATAATTATTACAATATAGCTCATACCTAAGTTGCTTAGAATAAACCGACTTTCTGAATATTTTATTCATAATACTTCTAGTATTTATAAATATGTCTACGGTTTTTGTAAATCTGAATATATATATATATATATATATAATAACTGAGAAAATTTCCCTAGATGGATAACTGAAAGTCATGATTTGGCCCCTCATGACAGGGTTGTGCGGCTCAAAGGCGGGACTTATCCTTGCTAGCCGATCAGGATAAGTCAATTGAACTCTGAAAGTTAGATCGGTCTCCTCAACCCTAACTAATGGGGAGTCTATCCACAACATAGGCATGATCGACTGCTAAATATCCACATACTATCTGAGTTATGTGGTTGCACTCTGAACTGAAAATAGCTACGATATCGTGCTTTGCTGATTGGATTTGGTCCATCAGAGTTTGATACTATATATATAACTGATATTTTTACATTATTGTTTTACCATGATTTTGAAATAACCATAACACTATAAAACTGATCTAAATAAATATGAAAATCTGAATAACTGACTGAATATTTATTATCCGTATAACTGAATATCTGTCTAAATATCTGAGTATCTGGGTGTTATGGTTCTGAAATCATGATATTCTGAAATTTCTGAAAATATATGTTTCTGTACTTATATTATGAATCATGATATTTTCGAAATATTATAAATCATTTTTATGAATATACTATATAATTTCTATCTGTATGTTTACTGAAAAAATTATCGTTCTATAAAACATGTATATCCCTTGATATTTTCTACTAATATACAGTAAAACATGGCATTTGTAAACTGTATAAATACTATACCACTCTATTACTAGCTCATGCCACACAATTAAATAATTGGATTCACATGCTCCGAAATCTGTATTTTCTATTATACTAATATTTTATAATCTAAATAATAATTTGGTAAAACGTGTATTTTATACTGGGAACCATACTAAAATCTCCTAGCATAGCATATTTCCCTTACTTGACTATTTAAACACTAGCTGCTATTTATAGTCTCACACGTGCGACATTTATAACTTCAACATCCTGAGATAATACACATATAATTTCCCAATCTAACAACTAAATTCACCTAAATAATTATCGCATACATACTTCACTAAATCCACATATGCTCAATTCCTAAACTATAATCCATATATCATTTTACCTGCATTCTTGAAATACCACCCATTGGGATCCTCAACCCTTGCCTACAGGGTCCCAAAACACCCTATTCCTAAAAATATAATACCTTGATTTTACTTCACAAAACTCCAGTATATTCGCATATAATACAAAATCTGGCCTCAAATGAACATGGTATACTGAAAATACTCAATAATCCACTTACCCTGGTTTTGGGATGGTTCCCAAACTTCTCAAACCAACATTTCGCTCTGGATATGTTGTAAAGAATCTTCCCAGGATCACCTTGGTAGCTTCTGATCGTCGAACCGGGGAGAGACGGAGCCGGAATCTTAGAGAGAAGTGAGAGAATTCGTTTAGAGAGAGAGAGAGAGAGAAACTATAAAAATGAATTATTTTCGTTAAAAATCCGTTTTAGAGCTATATATAAAATGCTATCCACGTGGCCTCGTTGATGAGTCCAAGAAGTAGTATCATCGACAAATGCCTACTCCTCATCGATGAGATTCAAGCCCTAAAAATGGCCCTCTTAGTAACTTCTCGTCGACGAGACGAATGTCTCCGTCGACGAACCCAAGAAGGATGCTCATCGATGAGTGCCCTGCGTTCGTCAACGAGACGCTATAAGTCCCCTTTCAAAAATTTTCCTATTTTTCTCTTTTATTTTATTATTTAATTATTATAATTCTTCGGGTCTCTACATGATGAATGTGATCAGAGCTTCCAGGAGTTGAAGCAACGACTCATCACTGCACTAGTGCTGACGATTCCTTCAGGTGAAGATGGTTTCGTGATTTACTGTGATGCATCGCATAAAGGGCTTGGTTGTGTTCTGATGTAGCAAGGGAGAGTGATTGCATATGCCTCATGATAGTTGAAAGAATATGAGAAGAATTACCCTACCCATGATCTTGAATTAGTAGTAGTGGTGTACGCACTAAAGATTTGGCGGCATTATCTTTATAGGGGTAGGAGTGAAATTTTTATTGATCACAAGAGATTGAAATAATTTTTCACATAAAAAGAATTGAACATGAGGTAGAGAAGGTGGTAGGAACTGATAAAGGATTATGACTACACCATCAGTTACCACCTGGGAAAGGTTAATGTGGTGGTTGATGCCTTGAGCTGGAAGTTTGTGGGTGCATCAGTATCTACAGTGAGATCTAACATCTAATTCATATGGATCTGGAGAGACTTGAGATAGAACTCGTAAAGGGTGATCATCAGACATTTATTACCAACTTGGTGTTGCAACCGAATCTACAAGAAAGAATTAAAGTAGCACAGAGGAGTGATGTAGAGCTAGTAGAGCTTATAGAGAAAGTACATGATGGTCTGGAGGAGGATTTCAATATTTCAGATGATGGGGCTTTGAGGTTTTGTACCAGGTTGTGTGTACCTGCCAACATTGAGATTAAGAAAGTGATTTTGGAGGAAGCGCACTGATCCCTGTATACAGTTCATACGGGTAGCACTAAAATGTACAAGGATCTTCGGGAATCTTTTTGGTGGAGCAGAATGAAAAGAGAGATTGCTGAATTTGTAGCACAGTGTTTGACATGCCAGCAAGTGAAAGCTGAGCATCAGAGACCAGCGGGGTCTTTGCAGCTGCTGTATATTCCTTAGTGGAAGTGGGAGCATATAGCAATGGATTTTGTCACTGGGTTACCGCTGACACTACATAGATAGGATGTCATCTGGGTAGTTGTGGATCGACTTACGAAGACTGCCCACTTCCTGCCTATTAGAGTTAACTACTCCTAAAACCGATTGACAGAGTTATACATTCAGGAGATAGTGAGAATGCATGGCGTGCCAGTGTCCATAGTTTCAGATTGAGACCCATTATTTACATCCCATTTCTGAAGGAGTTTGCAGAAGGCCATGGGTTCGCAGTTGTCGTTCAGCACAACATGCCCTCAGATAGATGGATAGACAGAGAGAACGATACAGATATTGGAGGATATACTACGTGCATGTGCGCTGGACTTTGGAGGCAATTGGTTACGGTTTATACAACTAGTCGAGTTTGAGTATAATAACAGCTATCAGGCCAGTATTTGGAAGGCACCATTTGAGGCATTGTATGGTAGGAAATGTCGATCCTTATTGTACTAGGATAAGATTGGGGAGATACAGATATTGGGACCAGAGCTGATATAGCAGACTCAAGATAAAGTTAGACTCATTAGGGACATGATCAGAACAGCACAGAGTCAGTAGAAGAGTTATGTTGATACTCGTCAATGAAAATTAGACTTTAACGTTGGAGATCATGTGTTTCTACGGGTGACACCATTAAAAGGAGTTATGAGATTTGGGAGGAAGGGTAAATTGAGCTCTAGGTATAGTGGACCATTCCAAATTCTTGAAAGAGTGAGTCTAGTTGCCTACAGATTGGCTTTACCACCAGCTTTGTCAAGAATTCACGACGTATTTCATGTTTCCATGTTGAGAAGATACGTCCCCGATGCCTCCCATGTGATTAGATATGAAGCACTAGAGCTCAGTGATGCTTTGTCTTATGAAGAAACACCAGTGCAGATTTTGGATTGGAAAGAACAGGAAGTGCATACGAAAAGCATACCATTGGTAAAAGTTCTATGGCGCAACCACGCAGTAGAAGAAGCTTCTTGGGAATTAAAGGAGCAGATGCGACAGAGATACCCACATATATTCGGTGGGAACTAGGGTTAAGGTATGTGTTTTGAATTTGTATAGTATAGGTAGTATTTTGGTTTCAATGGTTTTGGGGAGAATTTTCTTTCAATGGTTGTAATCTCCCATAACTCCTATGTAACCACGGTATTCATCTACCATAAGTGAGGGTAATTAATAAAAATGGTGGTGTTTTTCTTTAAGAATGGAAATGTGGAGGATGGCAAATTTCAAGGATGAAATTTTATAAGGAGGGGAGAATGTAGAGACCCGAGAAAATAACATAATAAAAGAGAAGGGGAAAAAGTGATTTTTGGCCAGGGAAGGAGAAAATCGGCGACGGGTTTGGTATTTATCGTGGAGCAGTAACGGGTAAATGATTAAAATCGGTCCGGTTAAATGGAAAACCGACGACGATTTTCTAAGAGCTAGAGAAAACCGGTGACGGTTTTCTTTGCAGTGGGCATATAAGGGGAAACCGAGAGCCATTTTTCTTTTATGAAATCAAAATCTCCTCTCTCTCTCTCTCTCTCTCTCTCTCTCTCTCTCTTATGCAACCCACGAACTTTCTTCCTTTCTTCCTTCGATTTCGGCTTTGCTAAAGCCTGGATTGACGATCAGGAACCATCACAGGGTTCTTGGAAAGATTCTTTGCAACGTACGCGGAGTAGATTTCTAAGTTGGGGTTCTGGGGCACCATCCCAAAATCAGGGTAAGTGATGTATTTTAGGGTTTTTAAGTTAAATTCGAGTATATAAAATGTAGGAAGTGTTATATGGAAGTTATTTTGGGAGTTGTGCTGAATAATTTGGGGAAAATGTGAATTACAAGTTTTTGGGCTGCAAACGTTGAAGGGCGTAGAAATTGGGTGTTTTTGTGAAATCTCAATAAGCCAGGTAAGGGGAATAAATTATTACAGTTGATTTGAGAAATACTGGATGAGTTATTATATGAAAATGGAATTATGTTATTTTACTTGAAATTTATTATGATATAAATATCAGATGAAAACTTGTGTGGCATATGATTTATATGGAAATGTGATTACTGAATTGATGAAATGAATTGTGAAAGTTGAAATGAGATCATTGAAAATATGAATTGAGATATGAAATTTGAAATGGGGGAAAATGTTGAAAGTGAAATGTACTGCAAAATGAACTAATATGAATTGAGATATGAAATTTGAAATGGGGGAAAATGTTGAAAGTGAAATGTACTGAAAAATGAACATCTTCTGAGAAATGATGAATATGTGATATAGAAAGGTTTTATTGAGAAATGTGAATTTCATGAAATGAAATATGTATATGTATTTATGAGATGAAATGAGTTGTGAATACTAAAAATGAAAATATTGCAATGTTAATTCTATAATATGAAAATGAGAAATGTGAAAATGAGAAATATGATTGTGGGAAATGTGAATATGTGTGAAATGAAAATATTGCAATGTTAATTCTGTAATATGAAAATGAGAAATGTGAATATGAGAAATATGATTATGGGAAATGTGAATATGTGTGAAATGAAAATATTGCAATGTTAATCCTGAAATATGAAAATGAGAAATGTGAATATGAGAAATATGATAATGGGGAATGTGAATATGTGAAATGTGAATATTGTTCCGTTAATTCTACAATAAAGTATTAAATTGAGAGAAATGAAATGTGAAATTTCGAAAGGGGAATACAAACATGTTATTGATGAAATGCTAATACCACATAATGATTGTTGGTATGTGGTAGTGATAACCCTGATGGATGGATATGGAAACTCTAATGATGGGTTGTGATATTAAGAGCACGGTACCGTTGGTAGTGGTGTTAGTGCAACCACATAGACTCGTGGAGCATGTGGCGTGACAATTGAATGAACTGTATAGTAGAGTTATTGTGCCCTCTAAGTCTGGATAAGGGCTTTTGGTCGGCCAGTCGTACTACAGATGTGAGATATGTGATGATATTTGACCTAACCTGGTAGGCCAACCTCGGTTAGGTCCATCCTTCGGGCTGCACAACCCTATTCATGGGGGGGAAGCATGACGTGAAGCGATATCCTCAGGGTAGCCATGAGTACAGACACGGATGTATCGGTTATGGTGACACTTACGAGCTTGATATGGAAATGGAAATGAAAATGGAAATGGAAATGAAATGAGAATGGAAATGGAAATGAAATGAGAATGGAAATGAAAAAGAAAATGAGAAATGAAATAGCATGAGTTAATAAATAATTAAAGCGAAGTAAAACACACCGCCTAAGGGCTTACTGAGTAAAGTGAGTGCTCTAATAAGTATTAGTTGTAACTGAATTCGAGTTAATGGAGCTACGCTGCAAACGATATCAGGGCAGAGGGAAGCTGCTTGTATGGGTGGGTAAGCTTCCCTATTCTCAGGAACTTCATTGATAAACTTAGGATACGAATGAATGATTTTGGAAATGGAAGAAAAAGCTTTTGAGAGATTGTGTTTTATACCTATATGATTATGATCGTGGAAATGATATATATTTTCTTAGAAGATATTATTATTGAAATGAATATGTGTTATTATATAATGAATCTCATATTGCCACACACTGTAGATTATTTATTCCGTCTTATTGAGATGTGTCTCACCAATCATTTAAATATTTCAGGACATCGAGTTAGACCTGGTGATAGAGCTCTGAGATAAAGGGGAGCATGTACCCTATGTAGTCAGGGTGAGTAATTTTGGGCTAGAGAGGTTTGATTCCCTTAGAATTTCTGTGGTTGACTTGTATGTATGGATGGTAGTACTCTGACATGTGTATTCACTGTGGTGTGCGTGTATATATTTATGAAATGACTTCTGCTATTAGGATCATGTATATGAGTATGATTGTATACCTGGTACCCATTTTCAAGTCGAGTTATGTATTATGATATCAGTGGTTGATGTGGCCGGTTTGTGATTATATGTGATATTTACATGGAAAAAAAATGGTATGAAAAATCAGGGCGTCATAGTCATAGGCACCACTCTTGGGGTAAGGTAAACTCTCACTTTCTCCTTAATTTTTCCTTAAATCTTTAGCCAAATCGACAATTGGACACCACCATGGGATCCTAGCTCTGATCTTCGTCATTTTAACTGGAGCAGATTTTTAATTTTGATTTCCTAGACACCACTCCTAGGCTAGGATGAGGATAGTAGAATTATATCCGTTAATTATTTTAAAGTTTAATTAGTATTGGGAGTGTGTGGGCCTAGGAAATATTAAAATAATTATTATTATGAGAATTGAATTGATTGATTTGGAAAAAATGTGAATTTCAGGGTTTTGAGTTTTGAACGCCGCATATGTGGCGTTGGGTATTTTAGTAGGCCTCTAAGTAAGCCAGGTAAGGGGAATAAATTATAACAGTTATTCTTGAAAATTACTGGTTGAATAAATATGTGAAAATGAAAATATGATATGTTCACGGTGATTAGTATGATATGAATACCAGATAAAAATTGTGTGGCATGAGTAATATGATATGACTGATTTTTACTGGGAATGAAATTGAAATTGGGATAGGTGTTTTGCACTATGAAATGAGATTACGATATATATATAGACCTGCTTTATCATGCCATTTTTTTTTTCACTTAAACATAGATAGCAAATCTCCCTGTATTTTCTGCTAAAAACATCTCAAGCCCTAAGGGAGCACTGAGGAAACTTTGTTCACATTACATTCCTAAGCAGCGTTAAACATAAAACTGTAAACTATATTTACAATACCATAAATCTAAAAAGTCTCAAAATATACATTACAAAATTCCTAGTGACATCCATCAAAAACCCTGAGATCTTCTTAAACAAAAAAACACCCAAGAAACACTCACCCTTCAAAAAGGGCAACGCAAGAAGCTCTCTACCTGTGAGCCTGATATGTTCGTCTAACTGGATCACTTGAAAAATGTTAAGTCACTAGAATGAGACAACGCTCAGTAAGAGAAGATATGCTATCACCAGTGTGTGGCAATTGAGTTATATTTTTAATATACTGATATAATACTAAAACTGTAAAATTGTTAGTCTAGTATACCATACATATTACATTTATCATAGTTTAAAATACAATTGTATATCTAAATTTTCTAGTTACATATAATTCTAGTATTATAATAAATCTACTGTGGTACTGTAAATCTGTATATATATAAATAGCTATGATAATACCCTGGGAACTGAATGTCATTATTTAACCTCTCATGACAGGGTTGTGCACACGTAAGCGAAACTTAACACTGGTTGGTCCACCAGGTAAATCAATCTGAAACTCTACCAATCATCAATTCAGCCCATTGCAATCTCTTTGGGCACGATAACTAGTCTTTACCTCGTCAAACCAGCCTCCTCAACCCATAATACTGGGGAGACTGCAATCTCTCCATAGACATGGTTGATGGAATCCACATACTATTTGAGATATGTGGTTGTACTCTGATATGAAAATAGCAACAATACCATGCTCTACTGTCTGGATCTGACTAAATAATTCATCAGGGTCTGATACTATTTAGTACTGATACTTATATTTATTTTACTGTTTTTACCATGATTTGGTAATAACCATAACATATTTAAACTGATCTGCATAATCTGAATATCTGACTGAATAACTGAATAACTGAGTGTTATGGTTCTGAAGTCATAACATTTTGAAGAATACTGTAAATATTTTCTGAAAACTGCATATTGATATTTTCTACTAATATACTGTAAAATATTTGTTTGTATAGTATCTGTAAAATATCTGTTAGCAAAATATATCTATATATACATATACGCTGTAATTCATAATTCTGTAAAATCTAGTAAATCATATTTCTATGCAAAAACACTGTAAACCATGTTATTCTGAAAAACTCTATAAA
Organism: Malania oleifera; assembly: GCF_029873635.1. Taxonomy (NCBI): domain Eukaryota; kingdom Viridiplantae; phylum Streptophyta; class Magnoliopsida; order Santalales; family Ximeniaceae; genus Malania; species Malania oleifera. The sequence continues at coordinate 58,341,563 of NC_080419.1, read as the reverse complement.
TCTTGAAACAATCCAATATTAACTCATGCTACACAATTAAATAAACAAAAACCCCTGTAACAAAATCTATATTTTCTGATAATAAAAATAATTTATACCCTGTAGAATTCACCTCGAAACACATATATACTATTGATGTAATTTCTAAAATTTCTAGTATAGCATATTTTCCTTTACCTATCTGACTGGGAGGCTGGCCTCCACTCAACTCTCGCACCTTCGATGTACCAACCCCAAAATTTACATATAAAAATTTCCTAGTAGATCAATACACCCATATTTCCTGAGATTGCTTATTCATAATTTCTTGAATTATAATTTACCTGGGCTCCTGAACAAATACTTGCTGGGGTTGTCAACCCATGACTATAGGGGCCCAAAACAGCCTATTCTTGAGAATATGACACCCCAAATTTATTCCTCAAAACACTATTATATTCTCATATAATACAAAATCTGGCCCCAAATAATACTAATAATACTGAAAATACCTAAAAATCTACTTACACAAATTTTAAGATGGTTTCCAAACTGCTCAAATTGAATTTTCGCTCTAGCTAGGTTGTAGAGAAACTCTCCAGGATCACCGTGGTAGCTTATGATCATCGAACTGGGGAGAATTATAGCCAGAAATCTAGAGAGAAGTGAGAGAAACTTTTTTCTAGAGAGAGAGAGAGAGAGAGGAATTTTTCACTGAAAACCCGTCTTCTCCATATTTATATGTGGCTGGCCACGTGGCCTTGTCGACGAGTCCATGAAGGCAGTTCGTTGATAAAGACGGTGTTCTTGTCAACGAAATGCAAGCCCTAAATATATATATATATATATATATATATTGAAATGTTTTTATACAGAAATGAAATTATGGTAAACACAATTATGTTTTATATACATAATTGTGGATGATATAAGATTTTTATTTGGAAACGATGAAATGTGAAAGACAGAATTGTTTTATAGAGAAATGATGAAATGTGATATACATACGTGTAATTTATTGGAAAATGATGAAATATGTTATACATACATATTTTTACAGTGATATGACAAAATATGAGATACATATGTGTTTTATTGAAAGAATGATATATGTGATAAAAAGATTTGTTGGTATATAAATGTGTTATACAAAAATACTGAATTGAGTTTTATACTGATATGAGATGAAATGTATATTGAAATGATGAAAATGATATAGAGAATTGTGAGAATATTTCAGATGCGATGAAATGTACAAACATATTGAAATGTGAATATTGAAATGAGAATTCTGAAATATGAATATGGAAATGTGGAAATGAGAGCCTTGATGTACTTTTGTTGATAGAGAGCACGGTACCATTGCTAGTGGGATGATAAGTGCAACCACACGGTCTCGTGGAGAGTGTGATGTGATAGTCGATTGTGCCAGTGAGAAGGGTAGTTTTGCCACCTAACATCTGGGTTAGGAGCAGGCAGACCAATCATACTACAGATGAATAGTTTCATTGTTTTGATCTAATCGGTTAGGCCAATCGTGGTTTAAATCTAAACTTCGGGCAGCACAACCCTGATCATGGGGGGAAGCATGACATGGAGAATATCCTCAGGGCAGCCATGAATTACAAACATCACATGGATGGGTTACCGTGGACACTTATGAGTTAGAATGTGAAATGAACATGAGAAATGAAAGAGTGTGAATTTAATTACATAAATAATTAAGGCGAAGTAAAACTCTTTGCCTGAGGACTTACTGAGTAAGGTGAGTGCCCCAATAAGTATCAATTGTAGCCGCACCCGAACTATTCGGGTGAGATTACAAACGATATCAGAGCAGAGGGGTGCTGCATGTATGGATGTGTAATCTTCCCAATCCTCGGAAACTTTCGTTGATAAATATTGATTGCATGTGTATGAGTTTGAGAAACAGAATTAAAAGCTTATAAAAGATTATGTTTTATATCTATATGATTATGAGTACATATTGGTGTATTTTTTTCGATGATATAATCATTAAAATGAGTGTATTATGATATAATTAAACTCATGTGTCACACACTATAAATAATTTATTCCATCTTACTGAGAGTTGTCTCACCCCAAATATTTAAATATTTCAGGAAACAATAACAGATCAAGAGATAGAGTTCCGTGATAGACGGTAAATTTTTTTTAAGGTGATGACTAAAAGTAAAAATTTCAATTGCATTATTTTAAAAATTATTTCCCATTATTCTGGAAAATATTTTATTAAAATGACATTATTTTGATAAAGAATTTTCATACACCACTCAAGTTATTTTTATATTGTGCCTAGCTAAAATAAATAAATAAATAAAAAGTTTATTTTTATATGTTGGCAATACACAATTCAGGAAGTCAATTATTTCCTTTCGGCAAAAACAACCAAAAAAAAAAGGGGAAAAATAAAACCTTTATAGGTAGAGCCTTCATCAACGCGTCGCAGACACCATCTGATACTATTTTAAAAATTATTATTATTATTATTATTATTATCTCTAGGCATGTGCCTTCCCAGTCACTCTCCACTCCCATGCCGGTGCCGCCGATTCCCAACTCCCGCCGAATACTGAATACTGTCCTCTCCTCTGCTTTCGTGAACTCTCTGTCTCTCTCTCTCTCTCTCTCTCTCTCTCTCTCTCTCTCTGTTCATGGTTCATGGCAACTCCTCTTCTCCTCTCGAGCCCTTTCTCTTCCTCTTACCATCTTTCCCATGACTCCATCGTCCCCTGCAGCTGCAAGCCCACCCTAACCTCTACCCCCGGAATAAAACGCAGTAGACCCACCTCTCATTCAATATTTCTCAACAGAACTCATTTCTTTCCGAAACCCCTCCATCTCTTGCAGAAAATCCCCGCCAGCGCTTCTGTCGGAGAAACTGAATCCACGAGTTCGAGCCCGGACTCGGATGAATTACTGGTGGGCGAGGATTCCGCGTTATTCGATATTCGCAAGCAGAAAGTTTCTTCTTGGATTTATTTTAGTGGAATTTTAGGGATTGTATTGTTTATACTGGATGTAGCTTGGATCGATAATTCTGGCCTTGGCCTAGGCAAGGTTTTCATTGACTCTGTTTCAAGCCTTTCGGAAAGCCATGAGGTGAGTTTTCACCATATATATATATATATATATATATATCCGCATCTAGGCACGTATGCATATGTTTGTTAATTGGGAAAAAGAATTAGAATATATTTCTGGTTGTTGGTGGTGCAATGCTTTGAGGATTTAAGCTTACTTTCTGTCCAGTTCCTGAAAAAGCGGTGTGGGTTTTTTATTTTTTTTGAGAGAGAAAATCGGAGTATCGATTTAAAAAATTTCAATTTCTGGGGCATGAGAATCCTATGTCTGAATATAATCTTAGTTTAGCTGAATTTTCTGTTTCCTGTAAACAAAATAACTTTTTTCTTTGTTTTTTTCTCTCATTTTTTGCGAGGCTGGAAATGAAATAACTTAGATACAAGACTCGATACCGATGGGATATTTTGCTTTCTTTCTCTTCTATCTTCTATGCAAAGTGCAAACCTCTGTTTTCTGAAATCCTGAAGGAGTATCTGACTTTGGTAATATGCCTCAAATCAGGAAAAATAAAAAGGAAAACAAATCACTACTGTTATGAAATCGTTGTTGGAAATATTCTTGCTTTTGTGTGGTATGCAGACTGCAGTTAAAGAGGAAAGTGCAGTGCTATTGGGGGAATTTATACCATTTTTCAAATACTATTTGTTTTTGTGAACACTGCCCTTGAGCCGACTTAAAATATTTAGAAATATAGAAAAATATATTTGGATTCCTTTCCAATATTTCTAGGGTTGAAATAATATATTATTACCCAATTAAATAAATCAAGTGATAGGAACTTAGAATGGGCCTCCTTCTCTAACTTATGTAATTTCATTTATAAGAACTTACTTGTGTAAGGACCACCACTCCTAATCTTTAAGTGGTAGGAATACTAATGACCATTGCCCCTTGACCATATGCAGGAACCCATGGGGCCGTCATCCTATTAACATGATCTAGGATTATAGGAATCCAATCCAATAGAAGGAATTGCCATCCTTTATTTTGTTATAAGAAAAATAAGCAAAAACTGGAAATTTGATTCTGATCTTGGAAAAGACATCATAGGTGGAAGTCTTGACTTGAGGAATTAAGCTTCAAATTGAGAAGGTTAACGGATTTCTGAAGAAGTCAGTTGAACACCTCAATTTAAGCTTTCAGCCTCCTTCTTGGTAAATTGGTAATTTTTAACTCTTTACTCAAAATGACAAACAAATCATATAAGGGAAATGAATTCCTTTAGGGGCCCATCTTACCAATGAGTTGCATAACCCTTCTATTATTTCTAACAATATAGGGAGAGGGGCATGATTCATAGTTTCAAAGACATTTCCATTGATGAGGCGTTAAGGAATTTTATTCCTTCAGGTTTAATTCTTTTCCTACATGGATCCAAATGATGGGCGAATAAGCAGTATGTAGATTCAAACATCTTCACAATTTGAAAATATTTTCCAAATTCATGGTTAGACCAACATCATGTTCTAAGGCTCCTAAGTACATAAACTAAGTATTTAAATAATATTTTCTAAATAAAAATAACATAATGTTAAGAACATACAAAAATGTTTTGTATGTGGATTTGGAATTGGGATGAAACCTTAAGCTGCCTATTGATGAGGATGGGCCAAACACAAATCATGGATATGCACACACATGTTAAGCTCACATATTCATTATGCAACATGATCACACAAGATGCATTCACACAAAACAATGATAACGCTTCAAATCAGATTCCTAAAACATGTTTCTAATAAGAAAAGTAAGTTCAATGCACGCCCCTAATTAAATATATTTAAAACAAGAAATAATATCTAAACAATAACGAAAAAGCATGTTAAAAACTAGTACTTCAAAAGGCAATATCATTGAAGAAAGCACAATATAATTGACTGAAAACTCGAAGCACACCCCTAACGTAAAATAGTAGATAATCCTAAGCATGTTTCTAATTATGCAAGTTAAATGGGATGAGTTGAGCATTTACAAAAGCAAAACCCTTGTTAGGAAAGATAGGCTTGAATATGTGAGAGAAGTCTACTCAAATAAACAGCTAGAAGTCTTGCAACATTCAAAGACAAATGCTTCAAGTAGCCTTTAATTGGGCAGCCTTTTGGTCTGTCCCCCTCTCTTTTGAGTTCTTGCTCTTGGGACTCATTTCTATTTATAGAGAAATTGAGGCATCTAGGATGATAAAATTTCATTTTGGAGATCTAGAATAAAGGAATGGGCAGGATCTCATAATGAACTCTTCTCAGATATATCCTCCATCAAACTCTACTCATTAAAGAAAACTCAATATCTAGATTTTGACATGGCATGCTAGCAACAAACTCATAATTTGGAATGGGAATTGCGAAGCAGCAAAAATTAATAAGCAGAATGAACTTCATAGAATTTCCAATTGCCATGGAGAATTAGGAAATGGATCCTCCAAATGGAAATATATCACTCAAAATCTTGCTATCATCTATACGACACTGCACTGTGAGTGTGACCGACTGGAAATAGAAGAGGTTGAATCAGAGGATTCCCAATTAAACTTGTAATTTTGGGTGCACAGAAGGCTTCAGTGCTGCTGCTGCTGAAATAATGAGTCCTTCAAACAAGAAGTGGACTTAATATCCAAACCCAATGACAAATAAATAAAATATGTGTTGGGCCTATATTCTACAATCAAGAGGAAGATTTTCATTATAGTTTCTGTAGAACATGTGGAGGGCCAAGAAACAAGTGACTAAATCAGAAAATCAATGGGAGAATGGAGTGAAACCATATCAAGGAGAGAATTGACAACATGCTTGATGAGTAAACTTCGGAGTAGATAACCAAGCAAGCATTTCAGCTCATGGTTGATAACTTGTTCTTTGAACCACTGATAATCTTGCAAAATGTTGGTGTCCAAAAGAGTGGAGTCAATATTTGGTTTGGATGGAATTCAACAACTTATAGGTTTACTCATGTTAATTCTAGAATCTTATTCTGAAGGGAAGATTAATGGATGCATACTGGGCATCTTTCTTTGCTTGTGGTCATCAGTCTAGGTCAATTTCTTACAAAGGGTAAATAGGCATTCTAGAGGGCTACCTATTTAGGTGCTGGCCTTTTAGGTGTAGATTTAGAAATTAGGGCTTTTCTTTTAATTTGAGATATTTTTATTACATATTGGGTAATTTTTTGATTTGTAGTTTAGTTCATAATGTCATTAACTTTTTGTGTTAGTTTATTATAAATATATTGGTTACATGTCAAATGAAGGTTGAATGATGATAGGTTAGCTTGCCAGAGGTATGCTTGTATGTGTGATGGAATATTGTATGTGCACTTACCGTCAATAGTGCCTGTAATTTTTTTTTTCTTAAGATACAAGTGCTAGGTTGAGGGTTTGTAATTTTATTGGAGAGCTTTTGGATTTGGTGCCCCCCCCCCCGCGGGGGGGGGGGGGGGGGGGGGGGTGCTCTTATGTCCTGGGGAAGACGAGGATTCAATTGCAGTTACCAATTTGATGTAGCAAGAGGGAGAAAGAAAGAGAGAATAGAGAATGAAAACCAGTTTGCCTCAGCAGCAAGTTTTGAGCATTTCAGTTCATGGGATTTAAAGAGTCAGAAGAAGTGAGGAAATGACTCCATATCAGCCAGCCCTAACCTTTTCAAGGGTTCTGTAAATTGATTTTCAACAATGTATTTAACCTGACAAGATAATCTTTGGAATGGTGAATCTCTGTTAATGGCTGCTAGCATTCCAATTGTCATCTTGCTACCCATACTTTTTGATCATTGAGCTGAAGAAAAGACTTGACTTCTTGGGAAACATCCAAAACTTCTTTACCAACCAGGGAATTTCTTTTGGGGTTGATATTTTTCTCACGGGTTGAAATTTACTCACAATCCATTCATTTTTTGGGCGACATTATAATCCCTATAATGTCCATATGGCAGCTAAGCTGGTGAATACTAGGCATCTTGCCATTCACTTTTCTCACTTCTACAGTTTCCCATGAGATATTTCTTACTAAAAACATGATCCTTGAATTTCCAATCAACCTGAGAGGTATTGAAGTCCACTTGGATTTGAACCACCTTTGTTAATCCAGCACGTTCCTCAATTGACTTACAAGGCTATAAGGACTGCACTTAGGGCTTTGCTCTTTTTAACATACCTGATGGAAGGACAGAGTGTCATGAATTACTCAAAGGAGATCATTCTAGCAATAATCTTGTGGAGACTCATCGTTTAACTCATGGGCCTCCAATTGTTGATAGAAATTGATTTATGCATATGGGGAACAAGGACTATGAAAGTGGATATTGGCTATAATTCCTCAGAAAATTCAAATGGCCTGCTTTATGGTGTCTCACCACTCTGGTAAAATTGGAAAGCCCTAAAGAACTGTACTTATCTGTCTAATAACAATCTCTGTAGTCTCCTGCTCCTGAAATGGTCTCACAAACCATGTAGCACCAGTCTTACTAATCGGACACAAATCCATGCTCTTCATATTGGAGCCTTTATTAACTCTGCCCAAGCACAAGCCAGAGAAAACATTTTCTACTATAGTCCCTATGCTCTCATAGTTTTGCCTCTGCTTTACTTGAAGAATTTTTCCTTCTTATTGGCAATCTATATAGCAACTTGGATATTTCTTGCTTCACTAAATATTTACTGTGCACAAATATGTAGCATGTTATGTACATGCATTTGGGGGAATTACTTCATAATGCTTATTTCATGGTCTCCTATGGAACAGTTGTGTAACTTTGTTCATCTTTGCACTTCTCTTGATTGATGAGAACTGAGAGTTGTGCTTCCATCTGTATAGGTTCCTTGAATACAAATCTGAGTCTTGAAGTATTTTCTCTGCAGGTTGTAATGTTGATCCTTATTCTTATTTTTGCCACTGTTCACAGTGGTTTGGCAAGTCTCCGAAACATAGGCGAGAAGCTCATTGGTGAACGTGCTTATCGTGTTTTATTTGCAGGATTATCTCTTCCATTGGCTGTTAGTACTGTCGTGAGTTCACAAACCTGTATAATAAAATGGATGGGCAGCTTCTTTAGCCAACTTTAGTGTTTTTATTGCTTTTGGTGTTTTCTGGATTCTTTGTCCCTTGAGGGCTTCGTGGGAGTTATTGACTTCACAAATGCTTCTGTTCAGGTGTACTTTATTGACCACAGATACGATGGGGTGCAATTATGGCAGCTTCAGAGTGTTCCAGGGATTCATCAGCTTGTGTGGCTCTCCTCTTTTATCTCATTCCTCTTCCTTTATCCTTCAACCTTCAATCTATTAGAGGTTGCAGCTGTTGATAAGCCTAAAATGCATCTTTGGGAAACTGGGATTATGAGAATTACCAGGCATCCACAGGTATTTAATATATAATTACTGAGTGCTATTAGATTGATGTAGTTTCGTTAGTAACTTTTGCATAATCTGTACATAACTAACTTCCCTGTCTCAGTAGGGTTGCCACTTTCTGGCCATGCTATTCCTCTGCATCAATTCATTCCAAATAAAAAAATTAGCCATTCCTGTGTGTCAGTGAACTGTTGTACCTCTATCTTCTAAAATCCTTAATTTACATCCACTGTGAATGCCACTGCTAATTTACAATTACCAAATGGGCCTTTGAAGGCAGCGTGCCATAAATTTATAAGTTTCTTATTTAAATGTGAATGCTAGGTTGGGTTTTCAAAAAATAACTGGATATTTTTGCTTGTTAAGATATGATATTGTTTCAGCAATACATCATGAATGAAAATCAAATCATTCTATATTTGTACAGAGTGTTGGGACCATAATTCCCCTCTTTATGGGAGTTGATTCATATATGATAACTTGTTATCTGAACAGAGAGAATGTATAGAGGATTCTGTAAATGCAGCAATAGTGACTCTTTTTGATTGCTTTACAAAGTGAATAGGTCCATTTAGAGTGTTTTCTCTTCTATGTATTTTTATGAGAAGACACTTATTTTCACCACCTCACATCACTCATGCAACTGGGTGACCTCAGGCCACTCATTCATACGACATAATTTGAGATCATATTATATTTCCCTTTCCATGCAAATAGCCTCCATCATGTGGGAGTCAACATTCCTGTCTGCTTGTACCTTCTCAGCCTTACAATGCCAATTTATGTCCTGTTTTTTTTTTTGTCAGATGGTTGGGCAGGTGATCTGGTGCTTGGCTCACACAGTCTGGATTGGCAACTCGGTTGCAGTGGCAGCCTCTCTTGGGTTGATTGGTCACCATCTTTTTGGTGTTTGGAATGGAGACAGGAGGCTTGCTGTTCGATATGGGGAGGCATTCGAGGTTGTGAAGAGTAGAACTAGTGTCATTCCATTTGTGGCTATTCTTGATGGCCGTCAAAGGTTACCCCAAGATTACTATAAGGAATTCATCCGGTTGCCGTATTTATCAATCACTGCTTTGACTCTAGGGGCCTACTTTTCCCACCCACTCATGCAGGCAGCCAGTTTTCGGCTTCATTGGTAGAATACGAATCCATTTTGATTGAAAAAAATTAAGATCTTGAGATCAAAATTGTATATTTGTGCATAATGAAGAATAGTATGATGGCTCAGTGCTATCAAGTTTCCAACCAGCTGCATGGTTAGCTTCTCTTAATCTTTGTGGCCTGGAAAAGGCGCAGGAGGAGAACAATCCCTGGCCAGATAGGTGCTCCCATTCCATAAATTTATTTTGCTTCTTGATCAGCCTGGTTTTGATTCGAATACATGGATTTCATCAATACTCCAGTCCTTTAATTAGTATCTGGGAAATAGGTTTTATATTTTTCCACATGGCTTTCATTTTGTTTTAAATAAATAAATTTCACCTGGAGCATCTTCATTCATCATGTAGTAGGATTATTCATTCACGACCTGCTTTGGTTACTTTTATTATTAGGGCCCTTCCACACTCATGCTTTTGCTTTATTTTTGAGAATTGTTTTCTAATTAAAGCTGAATTTTATCTTACGTTTTCTTCTTTCAAAGTTACTGTTTTTCTCAATTACTCTCCAAAATGATTCCCATTCCTTTTCCAACACTCTACCATCTTGATATGCTAGCATGTTCTTTCCTACCATATATGCAGGAGCTTGATATTAGTCCATAACGTACTTCAATAAGTTTAAAAATATATGATCACCATATATGATCTTTAAAATCAGGGCTTGATCAACATATTCTAAATTGTACCCATATAGAAGTGCACTTTCGATATCAAATTTTTGTTTCGGAAGTTTATAGCTTGTTTAGTAATGGAAAACAATTTTATCTTGCTTTGTCATCAGCAGCATTGTACTTTTACTTCAATCTAGCCCTTGGGTTTCCGTGCGTGAAAAGAAAAAACTCGGGGTGTATCACTCAAATCATTGGTCCGGCACTGGATGTAGCTTTTTCCCGGGCAAGATGCCTAATATTTACAACGCTCTAGTCGTTAAGGGTCGAGGTATTGTCGGTCAACTAATTCATGTGACTTGTGAGGTCCAGCAATTATTAGGAAATAGTCGAGTTAGAGCCGTGGCTATGAGTGCTACATATGGTCCAATGAGAGGAATGGAAGTGATTGATTAGAATCATCACAAGAACTTCCCTTTTACAAGTACCAGTGATGTGACGTCGATGCATGAATTCTTTCACAGTGCTCTTATTAAACAAGTCCCTAAAACATCGCATATGCAAGTGAATTATTTCTTTGTGATAATAGGATGGTTTTCAAGCATATGAAACTAATGTCCAAACATTATTCCAGACTAATTTAGTTTCCTCTTCCATAGCTAAAATCATCTTTCATGTTTTCGTGCAAATTTGTTAAGGAAGATATAGTTTTAACCTTTGGCAAAAGATCACGAGCAAGGTTTTTTTTCTTTAGTGTGATTAAGTAGATGTTTGTTTGATCCAAAATGTAAATAGATGATATGGGTGCATTTGACAAAATTAAGCATTGATTACTGAATGCTGAATCAAACTTCGAATTTGTGAATCAGATTCATAGCTTGACTGAACCACTCAACCAAGAATAATTTAGGCCATTTGTTATTCATCTATTTAGACATCCGAATACCTGTGTTATGAGTATATAACCCGTTAACAATATGAGCTGATATTTATTTGCATGTAAACAAAAAAGAATGCATTCTTACAATTTGAAACAGGAAAAGGGAGAAAAATTATCTAAAGCATTGTTCAGAGAATCAGAATTTTAGGTTGCAAGAAGAATTCCTCTAATTGTTTTTAACGTGACATTTAAAAAAAAATAAAAAATAAAATAAAATAACACACCAAGATCTTCCAATTGCATCGCAGAGAAGCACCTGGTCGTGGAGAACTTCAAAAACAATTGGAAAATTTGAAGAATGCCAGACCCATTTGAGACTTGAGAGCAAAAGCGCCACAGGAATAATAAAATTTTCTTAAAAAATAAAAAATAAAAATAATGAAACCCCATAGGAAACGGGATTCTGGAACAAACACCACTTGGATAGTTGAAATTTTGTGGAGACCAGAGTCAAGGCATTCAAAACAGCATGAACAAATTTTTATTTTTTTTCTGAAAAATAGATTCCATTGAAGGGAAGATTTTGGTTCAAGAACAATAAAAAAAAATTTCGAATTCTGCAAACCAAAGTTCCACGCCCCACAGATTAAACTCCCTTTGCATTACAGGGAAAAAGGAATTCGTGATTGAGGCCTCTAAAGCAGATCTGTCTGATCGCCCATGTTGCCGCTCATTGTTAAATAAATAAATTGTATATTCCGGAATTGTATTAAAAAAGAAGATTACAAGGTATATATATAATAATCCATACTAACAACTAAACTAACCACTCTAACCTTACAATTCAAGAATACACATCTGTTGATACGCCCCCTCAAGATGGAGATGGGGAATAAAGTTTTAACATCTCCATCTTGTGGTAAAAGATGATGAAAACTGATCGGCGAGAGAGATGCACGGTCAGCATCGGCAAGAGAGATGATCCGCAAGAGGAGCAGTGAGAGACGAGAGGATTGAGAGGATTTGCATCAGTCTTTTTTCAAAGAAGATGCAAGGAACAAAAGATTTTTAAGAAAATTCGAGAACAGTAAATCGTAGAGTAGAAAATTTCGGAGCAGAATTGAAGAAAATTCCAGAGCAGAATTCAAGAAAATTCCAGAGCAGAATTTAGCAGAATATGCAGAATCGTAGAGTAGAAAATTCCAAAGCGGAATTTTGGAGTAGAAAATTCCCAAAATTCCATAGCAGAATATGGGAGAGAGAAAAATAAAAAAAATGTATGCGGAAGCAATAATCGGGAATATTTTTAATATTTTGTTATTTTAATTATATTTTTATAGCATTATTTAACTTAAATACAAAAATAAATAATTTTTAATTAAATTTAAAATTTATTTTAACTTAACAAATATTAACCACACAAGTTATTAGTTTTAATTTATAATTTTATAATTTTTTTTATAATAATACTAAATAATTCTTAAATATGTAATTTACTACTGAAGAAACTCAAAAAAAAAAAAAAAGCAAAATAATATTTATATATTCTCATGTTACAAAATGTCATAACATGTAAATATTATTTGTAGTGCCCCAACCCGCCACGTGGGCCCGAAGTGCTAGTAAAATAAATAAACATTCTTTGATACCACACATACATATTACAGGGATGCATCCCGCCCTAACCAGGGAATCCCGGGTGCACCTACTAATATTGGAAATAAAACCATACAGCGGAAGATTACTAAGAGATCAACATTCTTTACCAGAGTTTTAATTGTTCTCCAAATATATATACATACTATTATTCGTCTACATATTACAATCTCCAAAACAATAAATAGGATAACTGGTATCTCACAAACACTGATAATTACTCCCAAAAGTCTAATTCTCGCCCCGAGGCAAGTTAGGAACGATTCCCTGAAGGACTTGAAAAATCGTTTGTATAATGGGGTGAAACACTTCTTAGTAAGTAAAACAGATTATATTAATATCAGTGTGTGGCTAGCATGGTTCTCGTGTGAAATAAAAATTTCATCATTTATATATATATATATATATATATATATATATATATGAAAATGACATTTTAAAGAAAACTGTACTATACTGTATATCAGAAGATACATAATATACAAGTAATAACTGTCGGCTCAATATAGCTGTTTATAGTAAATTTGCCCATATATGCATAAAAGACACAACATGGACTGCAAAAGTAGCGTCGTCACACTATCACATACTCAAACGACATGCTTTCCCCCATGACGGGTTGTGCGGCCTGAAGGCTAGACTGTAGAGACCCAGAAAATTAAAACTATTAAAATAATTAGGAAAGATAATAAATTGAATAGATAAATAAATAATAGGGGTAAAATAAAAAATTTTGAAAGAAAGAATAGCAGACCTCGTCAACGAATCTCTTGTCTTTGTCGACGAGTGTTCTTCTAGAGATCGTCGACGAAGTTCAGTCCCTGATCGATGAAGAGATCTCGAGTGAGTGAATTTCAGATTTTAGGTTTCGTTGATGAATGAATCCTCTCATCGACGAATTCCCTTTGTGGTTCGTAGACGAATCATGTTTTCTCGTCGACAAAGCCACGTGGCAACATTGTGTATAAATGGATTTGAGAAAGCTTCTCCGTGAAGAAATCACTTTTTCTTCATTTTTTCTCTCTATAAAAAAGTTTTCTCTGCCTTCTTTCTAAGATTCCGGTTCGAATTTAGTCTGAATCAACAAATGGGGACCGCTATGGTGTTCTAGGGGAGATTCTCTACACATCTAGCTGAGCAAATTTATAAACTGGACTTTTCAGGAATCGCTCCATGGTTGAGGTAAGGGTTTGGATTCCTAGTTTTTGGGGTTTCAAACATTTATTCAAGGGTTATAGGTTGAGAAAATGTTGAAATAGTACGTTATTTGGGGTTTATCTAATTAAACTAAGGTTTTTGACTCAGAGTTTGGGTGAGCGTCACAAGCATCATTTTGGGGTTCCTGTTGGCGTAGTTTAGGAAATCAGGTAAGGGGAATATATTAAATCAGGATTTTTGAGGAAATGATTTGTAAAAAATGGTAATATTATGTATTTATGTATATGATTTTCATGTGGGTTCTGAAAAAGCCAACCGTTTGATTTGTAAATTTCTAAGCTATGGTATTAAATATTATTTGTGAAAATGGAAAGTTAAAATGACGGATTTTCTGGTAAATTGTTTAAGAAATTAAATGAATATTTTCATTATATGAACGATGATTATGGGTTGACTTATTTTCAGTGAACGTATGAAATATGTTGTTAAATTGTGTGGCTTGACTAAAATGAATTATTTGGTTTGAACTATGATATATGTATGAGATGCAGGAAATACGAGAAATGTATTGAAAATTAAATGTGATATGGTTTATTTTGCATGTGTTTGGTAATGTTAAATTATAATGTATGGTTTGAGAACTCTGGTGGACTAGAAAAAGGCATAGTACTGTTGCGGATATGTATGGTAGTGCTAGTGCACCCAAGCGTCTTAGATAAAGTGTGGAGACAAGATGGTCGATTGTGTTGGGGAAGGGTAGTGTCGCCCTGGAGTCTAGACTAGTGTGGGAACAACCAATCGTACCTACATACTGTAGGATGTGGTTGATTTAACTATGGAGGGCCAACCAGGGTTAAGTCCAGCCTTTGGGCCGCACAATCCGTTATGGGGTGGAAGCATGATTATGATTTATCATCGGTATAGAGAGTTCTAAACGCATAATTGTAAGTTTAACCATGGATAATATGAGAACAACGGATATGAAAATGGCAGATATGGGAATAATAGATATAAGAACAGCATATGGAAATGATATGAAAACATAATATGTGAAAGCAAACATGAATATAGAAATGAGAAATGTAGAATATGAATGTGAATGTAATGAATAACACAGAGATAACAACATAAAGAGTAATATAGTAAAGTATTATTAGTATTAAATATTGTAGTATTACATGTATTTGGGGTGGGGTATACTCTTCGCCCGAGGGCTTGCTGAGAAAGGCGAGTGCCTTGATAGGTATCAAATGTAGCGATAAGCTGCATAACATATTAGGGCAGAAGGAAGCTACTTGTATGGGCGGGTAATCTTCCCCATTCTTAGGAACTTTTTCCAGTAAACCTTTGTATGAATGTGTGAGTACGATATAAACTAACCACCTGAAAGCTTACTGAGTAAGGTAAGTGCCTTGATATGCTTCAATTGTGATCGTATATTGCTTAAGGTATCAGAATAGAGGGGTGCTACTTGTATGGGGGGGTAATCACCCATATCCTTGGGGAACTCTCGTTGGTAAAATACCTTGCAAGTGTTGAGTAGGAATAGAGAACGATTTCATAATTGTGTTTTCTTTTGAAATTAATGAATATAAATATATATATATATATATATATATATATATATGTTGTACATAAACCTCATGATAGTTACACCTTGATTTATTGTATTTCATCCTTATTGAGATGTCTCTCACCCGATAGTTGAATTTCATCTTTTCAGGACCTTCACGGGATCGAGGTTAGAGAGCTCGGGCTATTGTAGCGTTTTTGAGATAGAGAATATAAACTTTGGTTATAATATTTGGGGTTGTAATATATTTATGTTTTCAGAGTTGTGAATACTGGATGTTGGGTTATATTTTTGAGATGTATATAGATGTAGAAACTTTGGTATATGATTAAGGAATTGTTATTATTTCCACTGTGTAATTGACAGAGAGCCAGGTACAGGTAATAGAACACATGGCACCTAGGCCCCACTTGGTGGGTTCAGGGCATCACAAGGTGGTATCATAGTTTTATTTCAATAACACTCCGGACCTTAGTTTTGGGTTCGGGGCGTTACATTTTTGGTATCAGAGCATTAGGTTTTGGGATTCTACAGACTTAGGGATGATTAATACCAGAGTATAGGAATAGGTGATGATGAGGATAGGAAGTGGGTAGGTTAGGAATTGAGAAGTAAAGGATTTTGTTTTGTAGCCTGGAGACGGAAATACATCGATGATTTCTTGTGATTTTTCTGAAGTGGTGGATGGCCTTAGAAAAGCCACGGTAAACCTTAGATGATTTCATTTCTGAGCTGTGAGACTAGTCCTAAATTGAAAATTTGGGTGTATATTGGAATTTAAATTAATGATTGTGTTGATAGGGATATGATAATGGAATTCTTATCCCTTTTCTGTTCTATTTTCAAGATGGATCCTAGGGATGAGGATGTAAAGGTTGAAGGAAGGGATGATTCAAAGACTTCTAGTGAAGAGGACATTGATAGCTCCACGATGTTGCAAGGTATAGCCTGAAAGGTCAGGGCAGAAATGAGGAAGGATCCTAGAAGGTAGAACTGTCCAGTGGTAGATCAAGGCTGTAGAATCAAGTAGTTTATGAGATTAAACCCTCCTACTTTTGAGGGAGGACTTGATATAGTGATTGCATAGAACTGGGTTCAGCAAATAAAGGATATACTGGAAGTACTTGGTTGCACAGACGAGCAGAAGGTCCGCTATGCCGCATTTAAGATGGCAAGGGATGCGAAACGCTGGTGGCTTTCTGTAAAGCTGCTAGAGGAATAGAGGATAGTAAAGATATTTTGATATAGGACCGATTAAAGGAACTATTCTTTGATAGGTATTTCCTCTTATCTATCATAGAAGAAAAGATTGAGGAATTCACTAATCTGACACAAGGGAATATGATTGTGGGGGAATATGTTGGCTATGTTTGTTAAATTGTTGCGTTTTTCTTCGTTCCTGATTCCGAATGAGGTGACAAAGGCTAGGAAGTTTGAAAGAGGCCTGATATGAAAAGTTTATGAGCTTGTAGTAGGGTTCCAGGTTCAGAATTTTTTTGACTTGGTATAGAATGCTTCGGTGTTGGAAAAGAGTATTCAGAGCAATACAAAACCAAAAAAATAGAGGAAGAGGCTTGCACCATCCAGTTTTCAAGGGTAGTCAGGGATCATGGAAGAGAGAGAAGGATACTGTGGGCCCATGGTAGGAGACGACGGATCGCGGTTATTCTAGTTATTAGGATAATATGTCTTACCCTTAATGTCAGAAATGTAATAAGAGGTGGGGTGAATGCCGAGCTGGGGGTCCTAACTGTTATAGGTGCGGTAAGCCAAGGCACATTAGGAGGAAATATCAAGAATCGATGCCTATTGCACCTGCACCAACCAGATCAGGAAAAATCAGCAAGTACCCCGAGGTGGAGGTGGTCTAGCACGAGTGTACATGATAATCCTAGACGAGGCAGATAAAGCCAAGGGGGCAGGTATGAATTTATGTTTAAGATAATAAAGGTTTTATTTAATTATAGATGATGTAAAAGTTTATTTGGTGATATATATTGAACTGCATGAGATATAGTGAATTAGTGAATTGTAGAAATGTGGAAATGAATGATTAGAAAAATTTTGAGGACGAATTTTTCTAAAGGGGGGGGGGGGGCGAATGTAGATGTGAATTACGGTGATATCTCGAGAGGGGGGGGGGGTGGGTGAATTAGGTATTTCAAAATTATTTAAGTTTATTTTACAACTTAATCCCTATTTCAATATTTAACAAAATAATTGCAGGGCCTTGAAATTAATTCAAATTATTATCTCAATAAATTAAATTATACCCAATTAATTATCAAGTGCATGTAATATTAATCAACATACAAACATGTAAAAGTTGATAATGAAATACAAGCGGAAATTAAAAAGTTAAGGGAAAAGAGAAGACAAACACGATTTTATGAGGTTCAACTAACCCGGCCTACGTCCTTGCCTTGAGCAACCCACTCAAGGATTCCACTAAATCCTTGCTCCTTTAATCGGGATGGAGCTTCCCTTACATTCCATTGCTTACAAGAGGCACAACTTCCTCCAACTCCGCTGCTTACAAGAGGCATAGCTTCGTCCTCCCCGGTTCACAACCCGAACCATGATTATAATATAGAATTGCAATTATGCAAAATTCAATAACCAAGCTAGTGAGTACAATATAAATCCTAACACATATTCATATGATAAAACTTGAAACTCTGTATGTATGTAATGATGAGATCGTTATATGAATGATATGCTTCACAAATCTACCCTTTAAATCGATATCTCCCAAAAACGATTTTATAAATAAATGCTTTGGAGAAATGTATGGTTCGATTTCAGAATACTTTATGCAAGATTAGAAAATAAGATCCTTTCAAAAATAATCTTGAATAATGCACAGATCTATGTTTTTGCTATCAATAATTTCTAAAGTTGAATCTTTGAATAAATATACGACTTTGAATATTTCAAAGATTTAAACACTATGTTTCAAAAATAATATTCCTCAAGAATATGTATTTAGAAGCTCTTAGTATTTGCAATAAAATAATTCTTAGACTAATCAAATAGAAAATCTTTGAATGAATATATATATATAAAACTTTCTTGAAGATTTTAGTTTTAAACAAAAACTTTTCTTAAGTAGTGATCTTTCACAAAATGTAAATATAATTAATAACTCAAGATCAATCTCTCAAAATGAATATTCAAGAATAAGTTTGTGAGATGAAAAAGTCTTTGAGAATAAAAAAACAATTAGTGTGATTGCCAAGCCTCAATACCCAAGTTGTTTGCACAATATTCGCTGGAACTCCTTTTGAAAATCAATGTAGCCCAAGCTTAGATATGATGCAAATGCTTTGAAATTGCAGGCAAGAGCTTAGCAATGTGTTCAATACTTTCTAGAGTTGTGTATATGTTTAAAGCTCCCAATCATATGCCAAAAGTGAGGCACTAGGGTTTAAAGGTTGTTTTTATAAGTAATCTCAGCCTTAGGTTAAGTCTTGACCGTTAGATCAATTTGATTAAGTGAATAACCTGCATGTTTTCTTGCTAAAGTTCATATTTTTAAAGTTTCTGCAAATTCAATCGGTTGAATATTTGTCGAAAAATTGAGGAGAGAAAGGAGGAGAAACAAAGGAGGAAAACATGAAAGCGTGGGTTTTCTTTCTTTTTTTATTTTTGTTCTGTTAACTTACCCATGAAGCTTACACATGAAGCTTCCTCATATCTTTTTTTTTTTTGTTTTTATTTTCTTTATTATCTTATATTAATATCATATACCTATACTTTTATCTTTATATATATTATGTATATAGATATAACCATTATATTACTTAATTTAATTAACTCAACTTAATAATAATTAATTAATTAATTAATAATTAATTTTTTTTTTTTGGGTTAGTACACTAAGTGGGGTCAATTTCAAAATGTCCGTGTCATTGAGGTAGACGTGTCAGAGTCGATGGCATCCAAAAACTCCTCCCTAGCTAAAAATTATGCACTTAGAAACAAACTTAGAATACATGCCTTCGATATTTACTTAGTTGATTTCAGAACTCATGTGTCCAAATCGGGCATACGAGGTCCAAACTAAATGGGGTCAGTTCCACCACGTCAGTGACATTGAGGTGGACGTGCCAGAGCTAACAGTGCCTATAAACTCCTTCCCAACTAAAAATTAGGCGCTTAGAAGCAAACTTTAGAACACATGTCTTAGATATACACTTAGTTGATTTCAGAACTGAGGTGTACAAATCAGGTATATAAGGTCTAAACTGAGTAGGGTTAGTTCAACATGTCCGTGACATTGAGGTGGACATGTTGGAGCTAACAGTGCCCAAAAACTCCTCTCTAGCTGAAAATTAGGTGCTTAGAAGCAAACTTAGAATACATGCTTTAGATATATACTTAGTTGATTTCAGAACTCAAGTGTCCAAATCAGGCATACGAGGTCCAAACTGAGTGGGGTTAGTTATGAAAATTCCATGACATTGAGGTAGACATATCGGAGCTGATGGTGCCCAAAAACTCCTCCCTAACTAAAAATTATGTGATTAGAAACAAACTTAGAATACATGCCTTAGATATTTACTTAGTTGATTTCAAAACTCAGGTGTCCAAATTGAACATATGAGGTCCAAATTGAGTGTGGTCAATTCTGACACGTTCGTTACATTGAGGTGGATGTGCTAAAGCTTACAGTGCCCAAAAAATTGCCGCCAATTGAAAATTAGGCACTTAAAAGCAAACTTAGAATACATGCCTTAAATATATACTTAGTTGATTTCAAAACTGAGGTGTCCAAATCAGGAATATGGGGTCCAAACTGAGTGAGGTTAGTTCCAACACATCTGTGACATTGAGGCGAACATGCTGGAGCTGATGGTGCCCAAAAATGTCTCCCCAGCTGAAAATTAGGCATAGAAGCAAACTTAGAATACATGTCTTAGATATTATACTTAGTTGATTTCAGAACTCAGATGTCCAAATTAGGCATACGAGATACAAACTGAGTGGAGCCAGTTCTGACACATCCATGACATTAAGGTGGACGTGTCAAAGTTGAAGTTGCCCAAAACCTCCTCCCCAACTGAAAATTAGGCGCTTAGAAGCAAACTTAGAATGCATGCCTTATATATATATATATATATATATATATATACTTAGTTGATTTCAAAACTCAGCTTTCCAAATTGAGCATACGAGGTCTAAACTAAGTGGGATCAGTTTCGACATGTCCATGACATTGAGATGGAAGTTTCGAAGCTGGCGGTGCCCAAAAACTCTTCCCTAGCTGAAAGTTAAAATTGTATGTAGTAATCAAAGTTAGATATTTAAAATTGTATCATTTGTTATTTAACCATGTAGATTACATTCATGACATCAAATCACTTGTAGTTATAGTATTCAAAAATTTTATAATAATTTGTTGTGAAATTATTATTTTGTAGGGTCTGCGGTCTGTCGAAAGATGATAAGGATGACGACGACAATGATGATGATGATGTAGACTATTTTATATATTTTTTGAATTTGTTGTTATGTGGACAGACTATGTATATAATATTTATCTACATTCTAACACTTTTTATGTATATATATTCTCATTTTCTTAACAATTACAATAATTAATCAATAATTATGGTTAAAATTATGTGTGATGAAATTTAATTATAGGGTTCTCACACGAATATTTGATTTAAAAAAAAATTAATTATTAGAAACTTTTGGTCACAGTTTTTAAGTTGTCACTACAATTCCACCAATAGTGACGACTCTAAAATGAAAGAGACTATATGATTCCAAAAATTAGAAGTATTCACAGTGGAGAATTTGAAAATCATGAATTTGATTCTTTGCAATTATTATGAATATGAACATAACTTTCCTATACCTAGAATGTAGAGACTAGGAGAATTATAAGTATTTAAATAATAAAAGAAGAGGAGAAAATGAAATTCAAAAGGAGAAATTGCAGGGCTCGTCGACGAACTCACCACTAGATTCGTCGCACACCACATGTCTCATTGACGAGAAATTACCGAGAGGGCTGTTTGCAGTGCCTGAAATTTGTCGACGATAAGTAAATGTTCGTCAACGAACACTTTACTTGAAATGTTCGTCGACGAACACTCTACTTGGCCTCGTTGACAAAGTGATGTGTCTCATCAATGAAGGATGGTGTACAAATAGACTCAAATCCGATTCTGCGAGGAAATTTCATACAAAAACCCTTCTCTCTCTCCCTACTTCAGCTCCCTCACCTTCTTTCTTCGATTTCGGTCCCATTCTTTGTCAAATCAACGATCGGAAGCCGCCACGTCACTCTTGGAAAGATTCTCTACACATCTGCCGGAGTGATTTGTTGATTAGTCTTACTTAGGAACCATCCCAAAATTTGGGCAAGTTAGTTAATTTTAGTTTTTGGTGTTTCTGGACTAAGAATAATATGTTAAGTAAGATAATACTGAGATTTCGTTGGGAAGATATCAATTTTAGGGTGTTGGGCTGGGGACCGCACGGGTGTGATTTTGGAGTGATTCGTAGTGTAATGACCTGCTTCATTTCTCTCTCTCTCTCTCTCTATATATATATATATATATATATATATATTCCATGATAATAAAACCAATATAATAAATCAAGTAGATCATAATCCACCTGTACCTGTGGGTACCAAGGATACATCAAACACATCTAACGAAAGTCTATGCAACAGGAAATCACAAAACCATGCACATACCTTTATATCATTTAGTAGTGTACCAGAGTTTATTATATCCATAATACACACCCCAAAACGAACCAAAAACCAACCCTAGGGTCGATACCCAAAAACCCATTATCAAACCCTAGTAAACGACTTACCCTTCAGAAAGGGCAGGTCAGTTGTATCTACCTCAGCGGAGCTTTATCCGCTCTCCTATCCGGGGCTCCTGAAAAGTTCATGAAATTTTGGGGTTAGACACCTCTCAGTAAGGGAAATAAACTAACACTAGTGTGTGGTAACATGAGCTAGCATTTCTGTGGTATACATATAATCATAAACATAACCAGTAAAATTGTATATATATCATTTATGGGAAAAACCTATATAATCAAAACATGGTAGAACACAATGGTTTCCATAGAATAATTCATCTCATATAAATAATTATACAAAAACAACCCTGGTGGGTTAGCTGGCTATTGTCATGTATTACCCCCACATGACAAGGCTGTGTGGCCCGAAGGCGGGACTTGACAATTGTTGGCCAACCACTACCAAATCAAAAGTACAGTTTGTAAGTCTAATGGGTCTGCCATACTTGGTCCGTACACCAAGGGCGCTCACACTTCTTAAAATCACATTGACCATCCAATCTTACACCACTCTGTACAGCGGCGTTAACACAAATATCATGATGACTCATGAGCACATAGCATCGGTACCGTGCAAGTGCTAGCCTAGACCAAGCCAACCAGGTTCTGATAACATATAACATATAATCAAACTGTCATACGTGGATATTTCATACTATTAGTTGCCAAATCAATATCATTGCATCATTTCACATATTTACATATATCATAAAAACCATCGGCCTGTACGTCGGTATTTCACATTTTACCATAGCTTTGCACATATGCCGACAAATCATATCCAAAGCTCAGCCCGTACGCTGGCAAATCATATCCATAGCTCGGTCCGTATGGCGACAAACATATCCATAGCTTGGCCCGTACGCCGACAAATCATATAAAAATTTCAGCCGGTATGCCGATTTTTCATTATAAAAATCCATATTTTTATCATATTCCCAGAAAATAGTATTTCATTATAAATTCTACTCATGCCACACGAAACTTGTTTTATACATATTTAAATATATCATCATTTTCAACAGTATTTCCCAAACATAAACATATATAAGTATATTTATTTTCCTAAAATCAGATGTTGTAATAACATACATACATTTTCATAAAATAACTAGCTTAATTTATCCCCTTACCCGAGTCTTGAAAAGCCCCTAAGAAAGACAGTCCTGCACCCGTAGGGTTCCCCATTCAATACCCTGAAAACTACATTTCCCATAACTAAACTTCAGTATTTCTACGTGTATTATGCTTTCTACAACTGTCAAGAAGTCAAATACTGAGTAGAAAGTCTTACCCTGAATTTGGGATGGTTTACAACTCAGCCCCATTGACGATCCGCTCTAGTAGACTTGTAGAGAACTTTCTCAGGAGTGTCGTGGTGGCATTAGATCGTCGAACTGACAGAAAATCAACCCGAGATCTTAGAGAGAAGGTAGGAGGGGCATAGAGGAGAGAGAGAGAGAGAGAGAGAGAGAGAGAGAGAGAGAGAGAGAGAGAGAGAGAGAAGTGATTTGCGAAGGTTTTTGGCTAAAAATGAATTTTACCCCTACTTATACACTGGCCTTCATCAACGAGCCACGTCACCTCATCAACGAGGTCAATAGGCAATTCGTTGACGAAATCTCTCCTCATCGACGAAATTCAGAATCTCCCAAAACCTATCTCGATATTTTCTCGTCGACGAAACGTACCCTCATCGATGAGCCCAATTGTAACTTCGCCTCTTTCTTTATCCTTTCTCATTCCTATTTCCTCCCTCTTTATTATCATCTAAATATTGTAATTATTCGGGTCACCACACTTAGGCTTTTTCATAAGTCAGGTAAAGGGATAAACTAAGTCAGTTATTTTATGAAAACATATTTACTATTTTACAGCATTTAATTTCAGGTAAATATGTATATTGTAGGATTATGTTGGGAATAATGTTGTTAATCAGAAATATGGTTTTCATGTATAATATCAGAAATATGATTTTACAACAGATTTTATGTTCAGAATATTAACCCTTTTTGTATGGCATGAGTAACATTTATCATGGAAATTATGATGATGTAATATTATGTTTTCAACGAAGCATGTTATTACTGCTTTCAAGAAAATATTAAAATGATATAGGGATTTTCAAACTAAAGATTTTATATGATATGTAGGCGTAAGGGCCGAGGATTTTATATGATATGCCGGCATAAAGTTCAAGATTTTATATGATATGCCGGCATAAGGGCCAAGATTTTATATGATATACCAGCGTAAGGGCTGAGGGTTTTTATGATATGCTATGCTGGCGTAAAGATTGTAAATTCTATATGATATGTTATGCAAGGTTTTATGAAAATATTAACATGATAGATATTATTATGAAATAGCCATGTATCATTATTTGGAAATATATTATATGTTATCAGAACCTGGTTGGTTTGGTTTAGACTTTCACGAAGCACGGTACCCGTAGCTATATGATCACGATCATTTATATGTTAGTGTTACTGCTTGTCGTAAGGGGTAATGGGAGATTGACAGTCGATGTGGTTTATGGTAGTGCATGCGTCCCTCTAGTGTCCGGACCAAGAGGGGCAGACCCATCGTACTTATAAAACTAATGTTGATCTAGCGTGGTCGGCCAGCCATTGCTAGGTCCTGCCTTTGGCCCGCACAACTTCGTCATGTGGGGGTAAGACATGACACCATCTATCTAACCAACCAGGGTGTTTTCATGTACAATTATATGAGATTATTTAATATGTATAGAAATTCCGTATGTTATACCATGTCATGATAAATTATGTGTTTTCTAGATATGTTACAGATAGTCTTATCAAAAATGATTATTATACTGTTATATGTAAAACACTAAATTACTCATGTTGCCACACACTGATATTAGTTATTTCCCTTATCGAGAGGTGTCTCACTCCAACTATATAAACATTTTAGGAAACCCAAGTAGAGGTTTAAGCAGAGCTCTGCGACAGTAGAGACCGGTGGAGCTACCCTGTCTGTAGGGTGAGTTTTTGGGCTAGGGTCATATTTATTTTTGGGTTATGACCCTAGAATACATTTGGCCTTTTTGGTGGATGATTGTATATATAACAGGTTAAGTAGAACTCTAGTATTGTGGTTGGCTGGATGATATGTATGTGATTATGTTTCCTGCTGCATAGGTTCCAAAATGGTATTTTGGGTATATCCTCGGTACCCATGGGTCCAGGTGGATTATGTTATTCAGTTGAACATGATTTGAGAATTATTGTTACTAAATATGAAAATAATAATAATAATGTAAATTAGGCAGGTCGTTACATAGAACCCCACAATAAAATGGAGTTGTTGAAAGAATAAATAGGACCTTACAAAAAAATAGATAGAACTATGCTTAATGAATACAAGCTTCCTAAGTATTTTTGGTGTGACGTGGTTAATACGACTTGTTATATTCTAAATTGAGTCCGTATTCATCCTATTATCAAGAAAACACCTTTTAAACTTTGGTATGAAAGAAAACCAAAAATTGGATATTATAAGGTTTTTGGTTATAACTATTTTATCTTGAATACTAAGGATAATTTAAGCAAATTTGATGTAAAATCGGAAGAATGCCACAACTAGTAAAGCATATAGAGTCTATAACAAGAAAACTAGTGTGGTAGAAGAATCAATGCATGTTACTTTTGAAGAACATGATCCTTTTAAAAAGTAAAAGCCTAAAGATCACGAAAATGGGGAAATTGAAGGAAATCTAGAAAATTTGAGGATTAGTGATACTAAAAAAATATAGTGAAAATTCCTCTAACATGGTCAATATAGATGAGACTCCCCAAAGTAACCTTCTGGGAGCTTGGAAATACATGTATATTCATCCCACTCAACAAATTATTGGAGATCCGAATGATGGTATAAAAACAAGGAGTGACTATTAAATTATTGATTATAACAAGTGAGATTCACAAATACATGTTATTAATCTGTTAATAGATTATAATCATGCTAGCACATTTTTTTAATTGCTTTTGAGCCTCTTATACATTCACACTTTGTTTTGAATTCTAATTAATGTGGCTTCTATCCAAAATCTAAGGTAATGATTACATGGTATGACCAACTGGAAGGATGGAATTGTTTCAAAAAAATAATTTAAACCCAATTTATGTTTAGCTATTTTCTGTTGCTGTCAGAAGGAAATGTGTACAAGAAGTGGAATGTAGTCTACTTTTGAATTGGAATTATACAGTAGTATCCCAGTCATAGCTCGAGTTCTCCCATTCCTTTTCTACTTCCCTCCAAAACCCAAGTAGATTGTGAAGGTTGCTTCAATTGATTCTTTTGTGGTTTTTGCACGTACAACTTCCGAAAGATAATCTTTTCCATTTAACACTTAGATTCATGTCTTTAGCAAGGTTGTGAAAATTTTCAAGTATAGAGAAATCATCTATGGAATATTGTTTGTTTATAGAGATTTGCATGTGAATTTTGGGATGCTACCAAAAAAAATAGGAGAGATGCTACAGAATTCTCAACGGAATCTAGATAATAATAAACAATCTTTTGTTTGTGTATATTGATTTTAGTGATTATGTAAAATGTATTTGTGACAATGAAAGATAATTTTTTTTTTTTGGGGTGGACGTTAGCTACAATTTTGATTTAACTGTTTACTTGATAGTCATGATTTTCCTTGGATTACACCATTGATTTAGATATCCGTACATTTGAATATTATTATTATTATTATTATTATTATTATTATTATTATTATCATTATCATTGATGGTGTGGAAACTCCAACCACCGACGAGCCCTTTAGACCCTTAGTGTGGCACCAAACCTATGAGGTGGAAATAAAAATCATTTCTTGATGAAAACATGAATAATTTGAACGAAGTAGCCCTAGGGAAGATTGGTTAAATGTAAAGAAAAACTGAAACATGAAGAATAATGATATTAGTACAAAGACCAAAATATTAATGATGCTATTAAGGATGAAAGTTGGGTTTTAGGTATGCAAGACAAACAAAATCAATTTGAAAGAAACAAAGTTTGGGAATTAGTACAAAGACCAAATTATTATCCAGATATTGGAAGCAAGTGGGTATTTAGCAGTAAGCTTGATGAAATTGGAAATATAATTAGAAACAAAGTGAGATTAGTGGCTTAAGGTTATAATCAAGAAGAAGGTATTGATTATGAAGAAACATTTTCTCCCATAGCTAGACTTGAGGCAATTATGATGCTTTGCATTTGCATCTTACATATATTTTAAATTATTTCAAATAGATGTTAAAAGTGCATTTTTAAATAATTATATTGTTGAAGAGGTTTATGTTGAACAACCACTAGATTTTGAAAATGAAAAATTTGAAAATCATTTTTTAAAACTTTCAATAGCTTTATACGGTTTGAAAAAGCTACCATAGTTTGGTATGAAAGGCTTTCAAAATTTTTACTAGAAAAAGGATTTTCTATTAGAAAAATTGATAATACTTTGTCTATAAGAAAAGGAAAAAAAAAATGAGTTACTTATTTTTCAAATTTATGTTGATGACATCATTTTTGGTGCAACAAATGGGTTCATGTGTGAAGATTTTTCCAAATACATATAAAGTGAATTTGAGATGAGTATGATGGGTGTGTTAAATTTTTTTCTTAGACTTCAATCACACAACTAAAAGAAAGGATTGTGATCAATCAAGCAAAATACACTAAGGAGCTATTAAAGCATTTAGGATGGGGAACTCAAGCATATCTAAGACTCCTATGAGTACCTCAACCAAGCTTGATTTGTATTCGAGTGGAAAATCTGTAGACATCAAGTAATATAGAGGTATGATAGGAAGTTTGTTATACTTAATGCTAGTCGTCCCAACATCATGTTTAGTGTTTACATGTATGCTAGGTTTCAAGAAAATCCCAAAGAATCTCATTTGCAAGTCATTAAGAGAATCCTTAAGTAGCTTAAGAGAACCATAAACCTTGTATTATTCTACCCTAAGGGCACCTCCTTTGAGATTACTAGTTATTCGGATGCCGATTTTGGAGGATGCAAATTGAATAGAAAGAGTACTAGTAGACATGTCACCTCTTTGGAAAATATTTTGTTTCATGGGTTAGCAAGGACAAAAATTCGATTGCCTTATAAACAGCCAAAGCGGAGTATGTAGCACCTGGTAGTTGTTGTGCTCAAGTGTTATGGATGAAGCATACTTTGAAGGACTATGGTCTTAAGTTTAAAAAAAAAATTCCAATTAAGTGTGACAATACTAGTGTCATCAATCTTTCCAAAAAAATCTCATTCAACACTCAAGAACTAACCATATTGACATTCGGCATCTTTTCTTGCGAGATCATGTTCAAAAAGGTGATATTATATTAGAATTTATTAGGAAAAAAGATCAATTAGCTTATATTTTCACTAAACCTCTTAATGAAGAGAATTTTAACTTCATTAGAAGAGAGCTTGGCCTTATGGAATTATAACTTAGCAATTTTACATTCATGTTCTTGATAGATTTGCTCAAATTAAAACTCATAATTCTTTCCTTGCATATCATGATTCTTTTTATATAAGGGGACATTACATTAAGGCGGAAATTACCTTAAGAGGGAGCTTATATTTAGAGAGAGAGCTTATATATTTGCATATTATGAGGGGGAGATTCAAAATGTAAATCTTCTCTCTCTCTCTCTCTCTCTCTCTGTATATATATATATATATATATATCATATTTCTCTCAGGTACATTAGAAATACAATTTTAAGGGGATATTATGTCAAATTTTCTCTAAATTCCATATTGTTTATCTTCCTTTTGATAATGACAAAAAATAGGATAAAAATGCAAAACATCATTGTTTTGTCCTTTTATTTTTACTCATATTAATCATCGACTCATGTCTCCTTTTCTCCATTTTTCCCAGCCACCTCCATCCAACTACCTCTCCCACGTCTCTCTTGACCTTTTGCCACTTCCATACTCATGCTAATCGTCTATCCCAGCTTCTTTAACTTCACTCAACCCCTCTTAACCTCCCTCAACATTTTCTCCTTCTATATAATTCTCACTCCCCTCTCTACTTGGAAACCTCTCTCAGATTCATAACCTCTTAGACTCTATTTTTCTCTAGTCATATATCTCTTACTCTCTTTTTTTCCCTCTCTCTCTCTCTCTCTCTCTCTCTCTCTCTCTCTCTCTCTCACACACACACACACACACACACACAAAATTTATCTCTTTATTTCTACTCTTTGATTTTCTCTCAGATTTTCAATCGTAAAGCTCTCTCCCTATGTTTTTCTTCTTTTCTGCTAGAAATTCTTTGTCCCAAGAGTGAGAGATCTTCTCTCTCTCTCTCTCTCTCTCTCTCTCTCTCTCTCTCTCTCTCTCTCTCTCTCTCTCTCTAACGATTACATGTATGGATAGTGCATATGAATGCCTTTTTCATGCATGTGTGCAAATTTGCATATGAGTAGTCATATTTGTGAAAGTCAAGGTGTGATCCCAAGAGGGGGGTGAATTGGGTATTTTAAAATTAATTACGGAAGCTTTAATTAATTTTATTATTGATTTTACAAGTACTTTAACTGCTTAACAACAACAGTATTCTCAACAGATAATTTTATCAATTTGTATATCCTTAAATACTAAAAGGAATAAGCTAAGATTTCAACATGTGACCAAACTACTCATAGCAGATCAATAATATTCACAAAAATATGCGCAGCCACAAGATAGTTTACGCTTTAACTTGAATAAGTGATAAACCAACACAATAATATTCCGAGCAGATAAAATCAATATAATGTTCGTAACTACTTCATATTTCAATCAATAAAAACATTCACATCTTTCACATAATATACAAATCAAAGTAAATATGCTTAGAAAGATAAAGAGTTAAGGTGAAAAATGACACCAGATTTTTTACAAGGTTCAGCAACCATCCCTACATCCTTGCTCTCAAGCAACCCACTATGAGAATTCACTAATCCCTCCTTCAATAGGTGGTGACACCTCTCACCTTCAATAGGCAGAGAAGCCTCTCAAGCGAAACACTCTTCCGCTTGTTAACAACTCAATATTAGAGTCGTTAGTTTACACAAGAAAATCAAGGACTAATTTATGCAATGAGAACCAACTATCTCTAACCAGAGTAGATTCGTACACAATAAGCACTCTAATACACTCTTCGAAAATATTTGCTAAGAAGCTCAAACAGTTAGGCTAAGTTTTTTGGGTTTCCAAAGTTGTGAACTTTAAAGAACAACTCAGAAACGATTTTTAGCAAGGATGGGGCAAAACACAATTGATTAATGCAAAATCATTATATTAAGTGCTCAAAACATGATTAGGGTTGGCTATTTATAAGTAGGTTTGAATTATAAACGTTTGTGCATGTTTTGGTAACATTATATTTGAAAAATGAAAAGATTTCTTTCTATTTGTGAAACTTATCGCAATGCTTCGATCAACTAAACTGATAATTCGGTCACCCAAACCAATTAAATCTGAATTTCAAAACTTACAGTAGCCATTTGGTTGACTAAAATCTAAGTTTGATCAACCGAACCAACTCTATATGGAACTTAAACATGGCGGTAGTCATTTGGTCGACAGAACTTGTGGTTTGGTCGTCCGAACTCTCTGATGCTAGACCAATTTGTTAAGACTTCTGCATTTGGTCGATTAAGCATTTGCTTCAGGTGCCCGAACATCTTGAAATTCAATATTCCTTTATATTTTATTACAAAAATGATTTTAACCTTCTGAAATAACATTTGGACTTTGTAAAAATTATTTTTCAAGACTTTAAAAGGTAGCTAGGGTCCAAATAAATAACCTAAGAGTTTTGTAACAAAAACCAACTTGAGATGTACTTACATGAATTCCTATTGTACAATACAAAAAACAACCTATTTAGGTCTTCATTTCCTTAAGCTTGCTCTTCATCTAAGCTTTACTTCAACAGTCATCTTTCATTCACTTGTGTGCTTCATGGTTTTCCATTATGCATCTTTCATTGTGCTTTTATACTATAATTCATGTAAACACACTTGATAACACAATTAGATGTCTTGGTTTGTCATTATCAAAACGAGATTAAACATTTTTAGGACAACAATCTCTCCTTTTTTATGATGAAAAACAAGGAGAAAAATGAGGTAGCCTTGATTAGGCTCCCCCTCTCAATATGCATAAACTTACGAATAAGCAATGTAAAAATATTTGTTTAAACTCAATGGTGATTAGCTTTAAAAAAATTCTCCCCCTTTGTACTTAGAATTCAAAAAGATTTTTTATAATAATTTTTGCATTTTGCTTAAAATTTTCTCCCCCTTTTGGCAACAGCAAAAAGGTTTAACTAAAATGGCATACAAGTTTAAGCCATTTCAGTTTTCTAAGGGCAATGTTACATTCTGCTCAATATAAGCACATTGAAAATCCATATATATAATCAGACATTTCAGTTTCCTCAACCAGGAATTTTGTATAGCCAAGCAGCAGTAGTTCACAAAGATATTACCATCAGCAGTATGTGGCAACCATACACGAATCATCATACATGATTTTGCCATTAATCAGCAAGCGTGACCATATTCAGCAATCAGCATGCAGATATAGTCAGCATTTATAGCACAGAACTCATAGTGGTTTCAAATCAAGCATATATACATTAATATCGGTAATCTTACATAACCTAGTTGTTTTCAAAATAACAATAAACAAAATAAATACAATCATAATACAATAAGTTTCCATCCTAAAACTTAACACTCTCTCATCTAATCCTCATCAATATCATCTCCACTGGTTGAGCTCTCATCATCCTCATCATCTTTGTCGTCCTATTCACTCGAGCTTGCTTCCATAGGTGATTTCCTTTTAGATGAGGAAGCACTACCCATGTTGTTTTCAATCCTTGCGAGTCGCTGATTGAAAGAATTCAAGTTAGAGTGAATATCTCATTGCATAGTGTCAAATCAAAATCCATATGCTGATGAAGATCATTGAGAGTCCCTAGGAGGGAGGCATAATCAGGAGGAGCAGTGGTTGTACCAATAGGAGCAGGTGGCTCCTCATGGTGTGGATCATCCCTACGTGCATATTCTTGTTCCTCCTCTATGCATACATTCACATCATCTCACGGAGGTTGATGATTTTTAGGGATCCAACCAAGTGCTCTATCCAATTCATAACCCATTTGTTTAATAGTGGTAGATGGGAATTTATCAAATGTTTTTCACCTATTGAATAAAGTGGAAGGACGAGCAACGCCAAGATATTCAAAAAATAAGATTTAAAGCCCCGCCATAAGGGAGAATGATTCAGTGAGTTTCTTCTTTGGTGATCATCCATTTTATGATAAGAGAGGGAAGATCAAGACGCCTTCCAGTATATATACACCACATCACAAAACAGTCTAGATAAGACACGTGATCCCTAGATCCTGTTCTAGGAAGGGTGTTATATGTGATGAGTAGGTGGATTATTTTTGCGTCAAGATTCCAATTTTTGTACAAAGGAGAATGCCCAAAATTATTGCTTGGTTCAGTTAAAACAAGAGGCAAAAAGGCTTGGGGGGTAAAATCATGTTCCACTATCTAGCTAGGTTCAACTCTAGGACACTCAAAATCTCCATAGTCAAGGCTGAACCATGTAGCAGTGTTTTTGGCAGTGAGCATAAAATTCTTCGACATGATTTGAGTAGTTGATGAGTGGCATAAATTAGAATAATTTAGCACTTCTTAACTTTAAACTTTGGCCTAATTTTACTCAAGTTTTTTTTGATTTTATGTCTTATTGTGGTCTTTTGATTTTATTGCAGATTTGAAGAAAAAGAAAGAAAATTTTTGGAAATTAAATCTGGAATTAAAAATGTGTGAGAAGTCGTGCACTACACAAGGAAACATCACATGCACTATGTAGGAGCATGACTAAGGAGTCGTGTACGTGAGCTGTTAAATGATCACAGGCTTGTGCGTGGGCCAAATGAGAAGCTATGTGATTTTGGAAAAAGGGCAATTTTGGACATTTAAATAAAAAAAGATATATATATATATATATATATATATATATATATATATAGGTGTGTGTGTGTGTGTGTGTGTGTGTGTCTTGGGCATGCAAGTTAGAAAGGAGAGAAAGCTTTAAATTGGAAAGATGAAATTAGAAAAGTCAAAATTAGTGGGCTTTGAAAGTTGGCACGTGAATAGTGCCATGCAAGGAAAGTGAGGAAGGCAATGTGGACTTTAGAATTTAAAAGTGAGAGAAGGGTTTGTGTGTGGTGGAGCAAAAAAATTGAAACAAAACAAGGGGGGGGGGGGGGGGGGGGGGGAGTTCGGGCCATCTAATGTGACCCAACCATGCAACACAAGGAGCAAACACTACGCTGGGATCAATTTACATGGGCAGAAGGCTTCAAAAAATGGGGCGTGATGCGCATAAAAGAGGTGAAAAAAAAAATAGGGTTTGGACTATTCTTTTGGGGTCCATCTTTTTGGACTTTTTTTTTTCAGGGGGAGACATGAAAAAGAGGCCTCGATAGGGTACTATTTTGGGGTTTTTTCTCTTCGGGGAGGCAAGGGGTTTGGAGGATTATTCTGGGAGCTCTTCTGCTGCATATACACAACACATGAACAGCAAGGTTGGTTGGCGGTATACTAAAAAATTAATATCTTTTTGGGAACCAAAAAGCGCGAACAACAGTGGTGCTTGGGGTGTTTGCAGTGTGCGACGGCGATGTTGTAGGTGTTGTTTTGTCTTCTACTCTCCAAATAAAAGAAAGCATGGTGAAATCATTTATGTTTGATTTAATTTTCAGCATGAACTAATTTTTTTATTCTAGAAAGACGATGTAGCACAGTTTTAAACTATGCTTGTTATTCGATGCTAATTTGAAGTGATTTTCTATAATGTTTGTCTGAGTTAGTCTACACTTAATGCTTTTAATTAACTGGCCATTAATTAGATGGTGTTGGTCTTGTGATTTTCTACCGAAAGGGGGAATTATAGGATAGATCTTGGATAATTCAGCGTAGGTAAATACAGATATCGAAAGACATGTATGAACCTATGTAGTATTAAAAATCAAGGATCTTATTGCGTTCTTGCATTATTAATTTGTATATTCTTATATTAAATAATAAACAATAATAGGTTTTGATTGACTATAGAAGGAGGCTTTTGGAAAAATTAGATATTTTTTAACAAACAGAGAAAACAAAGTCGAATTAGCTAGATGAGTAAAGCATTGTGAGAAACTAGGTGAAATCGGTTTCCTAGAAGTTTTCCCTTTTGGAGCAATAGACTTGAAGGAGAAGACATGGAATATATTCAGAGTTAATGGTCGGGGATTGAAGCACTATTATGGAGAACAAGTGGAGAGGAACTGTGCATTTATTCCTCTTTGAGATCCTAATTGATGAAGATTGAAAAGTCTGGCTGAAGACATTAAAACAAGCGCTTATAAGAGGCAACCCAAAGAGTTTTCTTTTGCTTTTTTTTTTCTTTATTACTTTATTTATTTATTTATTCATCTTTGAATAATTTGGATTTTTGATGTAGGGTTATTTCGCATGAATAAAGAGCTGGAAATTTAATTCTTTGACTGATTCACCAAGAAACCAGGGAAGCTCCTTTCATTTCTTCAATCTTTCTCACCTTTGAATTACAATGAGGACATTGTTTAGTTTAAGTTTTGGCGTGTGATTTGGTCTTATTGATTGTTGGTTATGTTTATTTTTCTAATGATTTTTTTCCTTTACGTGTGATCTTGTAAGTCTTGAGTTGTTGGATTCTCTTACCAAGCATGTATTGAATTCCCTATAACTCTGAAATTTGTGATTGAGGATGGGATTGAGAAAAATTTTCAAAATTTTCTTTTATGTTAAAACTACAAGTGCACAGTATCGTAGTTTTATAATATAATGATGTGAAGAGTATCGTCCTCAGGGATTGGTGTCTTAATTTTACCAAGTACCGAAATTATACTAATCTTGATTTTATTTAGAAAGATTAATAATTCTAGAATTCGAAATTGAAATAAGGCTACTTCAAATAAACTATTCAAGGGAAAAAAAAACTAGTTGCCATGCATCAAATTAATGAGGGTGAAAACTTCTAGGAAACTGATTTCACCTAGTTTCTCACTATGATTTACTCATCTAGCTAATCTGACTTCTTTTTCTCTGTTTGTTAGCAAATCTCCAACTTTTCCAAAAGCCTCATTCGATAGTTAATCAGAACCTATTCTTGTTTATTATTTAATATAAGAACATGCAAATCAATAATGCAAGAATGCAATAAGACCCTTGATTTTTAATACTACATTGGTTCATACAAGTCTTTCGATCTCTATATTCACCTACGCTAAATTATCCAGGATCTATCCTATAATTCCCCCTTTCGGTAGCAAATCACAAGACCAACATCATCTAATTAATGGCCAATTAATTAAAAGCATTAAACGTAGAATAACTCAGACAAACATTATAGAAAACTACTTCAGATTAGCATCGAAGAACAAGGATAGTTTAAAATTGGGCTACATCATTTTCCTAGATTACAAAAATTGGTTCATGGCAAAAATTAAATCAAACATAAATGATTTAACCATGTTTTCTTTTATTTGGAAAGTAGAAAACAAAACAATACCCACAGCACCTCCGTCGCACGTCGCGAACACCCTGAGCACCGCCGTTGTTCGCCGCTTTTCTATTCCAGAAAAGATATTAATTTTTTAGCATACCGCCAACCACCCTTGCTATTCATGTGTTGTGTCTTTGTAGCAGAAGAGCTCCTAGAATAATCCTCCAAACCCCCTGCCTCATGAAAGTGAACCTCCCCCTCCCCCCCACACAAAATTGCACCCAGCCGCGACCTCCTTTTCGTGTCTCCCCCCCCAAAAACGAAAGTCCAAAAAGATGGACCCCAAAAGAATAGTCCAACCCCCCCCCCCCTTTTTCTTCACCTCTTTTATGTGCATCACGCCCCACTTTTTGAAGCCCTCTACCTGTGTAAATTGAACCTAACGCCGCCCTTGCTCTTTGTGTTGCATGATTGGGTCACATCAGATGGTCCAGCCTCCTCCCCCCCCCCCCTTTTTTGTTTCAATTTGTTTGCTTCACCACACACAGACCCATCTCTCATTTTTAAATTCCAAAGCCCTCATTGCCTTCCTCACTTTCTTTGCATGGTACTATTCACGTGCCAACTTTCAAAGCCCACTAATTTTGACTTTTCTAATTTCATCTTTCCAATCTAAAGCTTTCTCTCCTTTCTAACTTGCATGCCTAACACACACACACACACACACACATACACACACACACATATATATACACACACACACACACATAAACACACACACACACACACACACACACACACACACACACACATATATATATATATATATATATATATATATATTTCCTTTTGATATTTCCTTTAAATTTCCAAAATTGCTCTTTTTCAAAAATCACACAGCTTCTCATTTGACCCATGCACAAGCACATGATTATTTAACAGCTCACATACACGGCACCTTAGTCGTGCTCATGACCCGCGTAGTGCATGCGATGTCTCCTTATGTAGTGCACGACTTCTCCCACATTTTTAATTCCAAATTTAATTTCCAAAATTTTCTTTCTTTTTCTTCAAATCTGCAATAAAATCAAAAGACCACAGTGAGACCTAAAATCAGCAAAAATCAAGTAAAATTAGGCCAAAGTTTAAATTTAAGAAGTGTTAAATTATTCTAATTTATGCCATTCATCAAACACCCCCAAACTTAAAACTTTGTTTGTCCTCAAACAAAAGAGAACAAAATAAAAGACCACTAAAGACAATATCAACTAGACCCAATAGAGAAATATCATCACTCACCACGCCATGATCTGAATTTAGACTTCATCACTAACCTCTTACTCTTTTAACATCAAAGATAGCAGGAAAATCAATCAAAAATTTTGCAATTTATCAAGCAAGAGTTAGGTGTTTTCTTCAACCTAAAGCTAAGACCTTGAGTGTGTGTGTGTGATAAAGTCAATTTAACTCCAAACCACCAGCAAATTTAGATAACAGTAGAACAACTAAAACCAGAAGAATTCTCTCAAAACTTAACCCCATAAGTCCAATTTTCAGAAATCCTCTCCACTAATGTAGTCAAAAGCCAAAATCAGATATCAAAAGGTCTTTAATCAGGGTTGTAATGACAGGCCACTGGGTGAGGGTTACAAAAGAGATAAGGAAAATTAAAGCAAACTGGGAAAATACTTGGTGGAAAGAACAATCAAAGAGATATCCCCAGGATTCACACCATAACTTTCTCTCGACAATATGTTCAAACTGATGACAATATTGTTGTTGTTATAACCAATGAAGTGGTACCAAGTACACATTTAACAACATCTGAAGTGATCCATACTCTTCTTATTGAGTCTCTTTCTTGCTTTCTTTTCTTTTCTTCTTTTTTTAAAAAAAAAAACAAAAATTTCTCTTTAAATGTAAGTTTCCACCAAAGTATTTTCTCAAAATAAAAAGGTAAATTCATGGTTTTTCAAGCTTAGAACGGGAATGATTTATGTAGTTAAAAAAAAAAAAAAAGGCTTATATAACATGAGGCTTAAGGGGATTGACTATAGAAATACACCATGCAATGATGGCATGATAATCAAGACGGTTGGGAAAGATTTTTTATTTTTTTATTTTTTTTGTTATTACAAAAAGAATTTTCCTAGATCATTTCTCTAATATTTGTTATCAACTAGGATTTTGTGCACAATTTATGTTTAAGGACAAGGATTTAAATCAAAGTACCCAAAAAACTCAACTTGACATAAAAGAAATTTTTGAAAATTTTTCTTAATCCCATCCTCAATTAGAAATTTTAGAGTTATAGGGAATTCAATCATACTCAAATACATGCTTGGTAAGAGAATCCAACAACTCAAGACTTATAAGAGCACACGTAAGGAAAAAAACATCATAAGAAAAATAAACATAACCAGCAATCAATAAGACCAAATCAGTAGTATATTGGTCACCTTCCCTTCCTAAGTTCGCATAGAAGAGACGTACTAGGTTTGGGTATACCCCTTGGGGCTGATAAGACACAAACCTATCCCAACCTAAGTCAGAAAACCTACAAAGAATGTTTGGAAAATGTTCTAGCATAAATGGGATATCAAGAATGTAACGCCCCAGAAAATGATATGCTTGGGAATGTAAAATAATAA
This sequence comes from Malania oleifera, assembly GCF_029873635.1. NCBI lineage: Eukaryota > Viridiplantae > Streptophyta > Magnoliopsida > Santalales > Ximeniaceae > Malania > Malania oleifera. Next base: position 58,303,034 of record NC_080419.1, on the reverse strand, counting down.
TAATAATAATAATAATAATAATAATAATAATAAAAAATTAATTAATTAAAAAATAATATAATAAATATTATTATTATGAATTAATTAATTAAGTATTATTAAATTGAATTAATTAAATGAATAAAATGAAAGATATATGTATAAGGATAAGTGATATGTAAATGTGTTCATTGGTTTTTTTTCTTACCTTTTATATATTATAATAAAATTATATTATACACTTATATATATATATATATATATACACATAGCGTCAAAAAGCTTCTCAGCTTCCTGATTTCAATTAAATTGAATCATAGGCAGAATGTCCCCCTAAGAACGTGTTCTCTCTCTCTCTCTCTCTCTCTCTCTCTCTCTCTCTCTCTCTCTCTCTCTCTCTCTCTCTCTCTCTCTCTCTCTCTCTCTCCTCGTTCTCTCTCCCTCTCTCCTCATTTTCTCGACGAATATTCGCCCGATTGAAAATTAGAAAAAATCGCTGGACTCCATTCTCCGCCACCGACATTTCTACCGAAGCGGATTTGTCGTAGGAGTGACATAGGCACTGCTCCTGGGGTAAGATAACCTCTCCCTCTTTCTTTAATTTTTTCTAAAACCTTTAGCCAAATTCATGATCGGGCACCACCACAGGCTCCTAGTCTCGATCATCGACATTTTGGCTGGAGCGAATTTTCAATTTGGGGGTCCTAGGCACCACTCCAAAGCGAAAGTGATATTTAGGGAATTAAGAAAATTGGTTATTTTTGGTAGCCTAATTGTTTATTTGAAGTTTATGGACCTAGGAAATTTTAAAATAGCATTTTATTTGAGATTAAATTGTTTGAACTAGGGTTATTGAATTCAGGGTTTGGTTGAACACCGCGGGTAAAATTTTGGGATCCCTACAGGCAGGCTAGGGAACTTAGAGGGTGTTTCCAGGAACTCAGGTAACATGATGAACATTTTATAATTCAAGAAATTTAAGTATGAAAATTATTTTGGGTTTTCAGTTGATTGATAGGGAAATATGTATATGTGTATTGTTGACCTTATAGGTCATGCCCGGTTTTGATAATGACAAATACTCCTGTATTTAATAAATATCTAGTTCATGTGCTGATCTATATCAGCTGATGCATTGATGGCATGTGAAAGCTCAAAACTTGAAGACAAATTCATATTCTCAATTGTAATATTCAGTAGTGAAATTTGTTTGTAGTAGTAAATAGGTCTTTGGTTTGTAATAAGCACACACAACACATGCATGATTTATTTTGTAAGCTCAAACCAAATTCGAACTTAAAATGACCTTAGAATGACCTTAGGTTTTTTCCTTAGGTCGACCAACACCGAACTTTTTCGGTGTCTTCATAATTGGACCCCAAGTGACCTTAGGATGCTCACATTTGCACTTGCATGTATTAGGCACTTGAATAGGGTTTATATGTTTCAAGACGGGACTGAAATGCACACTTGGTGCACTTTCGGTCGACCGGCCAACTTAGTTCATTTTGGCCTAGTCGACCGAACCAAGCCTGGGTCAATTGTTGACCAAGGCCCTGGTTGACCAAACCAAGTAGTTCAAAAAGACATGGTCAACCGAAACCCTCCCTGGTCAACTTTTTGACCATTTGGTCGACCGAGCAAATTTGTACTCCAACTACCTGGTCAACCGAGGGTCCTCGAGAGAAATCCCAATGGTCTGGTCGACCGAACCAGGTAGTTCAAAATGGCTTGGTTGACCGAACCTCAGAAATTTGGGAAATCGCTCACTTTCGGTCAACCGAGCCCTTAGTTCAAAAACCTCTTGGTCGACCGAACCATTTGAGTCCTGGTCGACCGGACCTCTCGAGTTGCCTTGATTTTTTATCACAGTTAATATTTTTTAAACAGGGTTAAAATGTTCTAAATGTCATTAAACTTTCTTAATAATACCCAATAGGTCCCCAACGGTTATATTTTCTCAAATTTCTATATATATGAGATCATTTGTGCAAATTAGTAAGGGATTAGCCATTTTGATTAGGAGAAATTTCCTGAAATTTCCAAATCCTATAATACTCATATCTAAGCCCCAAACACTCATACTTACCTTCTTTGATTGCTCAAACACTCTGTAAGTTGATTGAGTACTTGATTAAGAAAGGTTTTCTCTCCCATTTTATGTAAGATTGATTTTATTTTTACGAGAGCTAAACCCTAGTATTCTTAGGGGACTTTGTTAATAAATCTCTCCTAAGAAGACTTTGATTTGATCTTCTAAGGTTGCACCTCTATTGCAATATCTTGAGAAGATTGTATTTGTTTTTTGTTGAAAAATATTTTCAAAATACTTTCAAATATCTAGTGTGCTTTATCTTGAAATATATTTGAAGAGATATTTGTTTGTGGGATAGTGATCTTTGTTGCAATATTCAATCACTCATATATATTTTGCTAAATACAAAGATTACACATCTTTTGCAAACCAAGCATATACTTCATTTGATACTTGCATGCTTGAAACATCCTGCTGATTGAAATACTTGAGACTTGACATCTTTGTGTGAACTTATTGGCTGAACATCTTGTGATACAAAGATTGCTTGTTTGACACTCTCACATATGCATTACACTGATAGAAAATACTTTTGAGAGTTGAACCATCTAGACCACATTGAGCTTACATATTGAATCATATTTGTGGTGTATGTTATTGCGCGAATTTGGGTACACATCTGCTTTACTTGAAAGCAAATTCATTGTACCATTTGATTGTAATACACATCTGTTGTATTTTTGGGCATGGGCCTAAAGAGGGAGACTAGCCCTGGAATAGTCCCGGATTGGCTTAGACCTGGTTAGGAAAGCTAGGTGCATCATCCTGTTAAGGCATGTAGGTTGAGGTCAACCCCACAAATTGACTTGGTTAAGGTTGAGGTCAGCCCTATGTTAATTTGACCTAGTTGTAATCGGTGCCGCTCCACCCTTAAGTGAGCCATTAGTGGAATCCTCTAGCTTGTGAGCTAGAGGCGGGGACGTAGGCACAGTTGGCCGAACCCTGATAACATATCGTATGCCTTGTTTATATTTATGTACTTTATATTTACCGCACATGTATGTTATGGTGTGAATGATGCATTTGATTTAATTTCCACATCATTTTTATCTACGCATTTGGAATTGCATAGAAAAACCCTTTCAGGATTTTGGAATTATGAACACCATAGGTGTGAATTAGAATTAGCAAACGAGCTTAATTTGCCAGGTAAGGGAAATATGCTATGCCAGCTAATTTAGAAATACTTACCAATAAAATGTGATATTTGATTATGGGTGTTTTTAGAGTAAGAAAATTATATAGTTTTATAAATTTTAGTATATGTGTTTTAGTTAATTAATTGTTTGGCATGAGAAATTATTAGTACAGTACATAATTTATATAGCTTTCATGTTATTGGGATTTATGTAGTTTTACAGAGTTAAAATATTTAGTTTTCTTAGTACCATGAATATACACTTTATACATAAAGCACGAGACGCATTATTAACCATAATTATGATTAATGCAAATTTATGACTTTTACAGCTTATACAGAAATCTGAAATTCAGTTTCAGAAAACCATGATATAAAATTTCAAAACCATAACACAGATATTTTAGTTTATTCATATCATTTTATTACAGCATTACAGTTATTTCAGTTAGACAGAATCATGGTTAATCAATAATATAGATATATCAGTAATATTTATATAGTATCAGACCCTGATGGACCAGATCAGTTTTCATAGCACGATATCGTTGCTAATTCAGTTTAGAGTGCAACCACATATCTCAAACAGTATATGGATTTTCAGCAGTCGATCGTGCCTTTGTTGTGGATAGGCTCCACGTCAATTAGGGTTGTGGTGGCTAATCTGACTATTGGAGTTCAGGTGACTTATCCTGATCGGCCAACCAATATTAAGTACCGCCTATGGGCTGTATAACCATGTCATGAGGGGTTAATTCATGAATTTCAATTATCCATCCAGGGAAGTTTTCTCAGATATTATTATATATCTAAATTTACAGAAACTACAGCCATACCTATAGATATTAAAAGTATTTTGAATAAAATATTAAGGAAAACAATTATTGTTAAGCAACATAGGTGTGAATTATACTGTGTTTTATTTATGTGTTTTCTTAGACTCAATTGTTTACAGCATACAGTACTTTTAAATCAGATATTACCGTTATGCAAACTCATCTGCCACATACTGGTAATAGCACTTATTGAGAGTTATTTCATCCCAGTCATTTAACACTTTTCAGGTGATCTAGGTAGGTGAGCAGATCAGGCACAAAAATAAAGGGGATCTTATGTCGCTCAGTCTGTAGGGTGAGTATTTTGGGAGAGACATTTTTGAGTGGTCCCTAGGTGATCGGGTGGGGCATTTTGGGTAAGACTTTGTATGTATATTTTAGGGAAGTACTAACATCTATTATTGTATATAATGTGGTTATGTGCATTGTTGTATTTTGCTGCATAGGTAGAATATGGATATACAGGTTTCACGGTCCCCACTTGGACCGTGATGATGTTATGGATTATATTATAGAGTATCAGATCAGTGAAACTTTACAATATATATAAAGAAAAAAGAAAATGGCATGAAAAATTAGGTCGTTACAATTTGGTATCAGAGCATAGGTTGCTAGGTTTTGCAAACTTTAGTAAACAGCGAAATACAATACCAGAGTATAGGAATAGATTGTGAGGAGAATAGGAAATGGGTAAATTGAGATATAAGTTAGCTGTTGTTAGAGGATGAGATTGGAATTTAGGGTTCTATCTTGTAGCTTGGAGGTAGGAAATTCTGTGATTCTTTCTGTGATTTTCAGGGGGTGAAGACTTTAGAAAAACCATAGTAAACTATCGTTGGGTCTTGTTTCTAAGTGGTAGGACTGAATCCTAAATTGGGATTGGGGATGATAAAATTAAAAGCCATAGAAGATTATTTTTGGATCCTAGTGTGTTAAGTGTATTAGTGGTATTACGCAGTGTCACCTAGCAGGTGATGGCAAAAATGACTAGGATTTTAGGGGAACGGAGCTGCACGATTGAGCAGTTCACGCGTATGAAGCCCTGTTGTTTTTCGGAGGGGCTAACCCATTAGTGGCTAAGAATTAGGTTCAGGATATTAAGGACATGTTGGCATTGCTCCCTTGTATTGAGGAGCAGAAAGTATCCTTTGCTACATTCAAGTTGACTGGGGAAGTAAATGTTGGTGGAGATCAACGAAACTGGTAGAGGAGCAAAGACCTAAGCCTATAGCGGTGACCTAGAGCCAATTCAGAGAGTTATTCTTCAAGAGATACTTCCCCACTACCGTTAGAAATGCGAAGGCGATAGAGTTTTGCATTTCACGTAGGGGCATATGATGGTACAGAAGCATGCAACTAGATTTATCAAGCTATTCCACTTTACTCTGCACTTAGTGCCAGATAAGGGAAGAAGGTGAAAAAGTTTGGGAAGGGCCTAAGAAAAGGATTTTATAAGCAAGTTGTAGGCTTTTGGGCATAAACTTTTTAGAAATAGTTGATAAAGCCACAATGATTAAGAGTGGTCTATAGAGAGGTGCTACAGCACAGAGTTAGAGGAAAAGACCTGCGCCTCTAGATTTTCAGGCAGGGTCCAATCGGGGGCCATGGAGGAGGCAGAATAGCAGAGGAGGGCAAAGACAGGGGATTGGAGGTCGAGCAGTACAAGATAGGCTGATGCCCCCTTTTTGTTCCATATGCTATAGGAGACACCCGAAACAATGTCGGGTCATAGAGATGGTATGTTATTGATGCAATCAGCTTGGCCACATGGAAAGAGATTTCTAAGCACCGCCAGTTTTGTGCCTACTCCTAGACCATACTGAGGAGGTCGCCAGGCACCCTGAGGCGAACAGTAAAGGAATATAGCCCCAACATGAGTTTATGCACTAACACCGAGAGATGTTAAGGCGCCAATAGATGTCGTGATAGGAACTCTTCTATTTGAATTTAGGGGAAGTCTTTACCAACAAATTTGGTAATTTTAGATATGCATGGGTTCAAGGTAATTCTAGAGGGATAGACTAGCTAGCTGTTAACTACGCCAGTATAGACTACTATTAGAAAGAGGTAGTATTCAGACCTCCAGGAGGATGGGAGTATAGATTTGTAGGATCATGTATGCACACCCCACCACAATTGTTACCCGCCATTCAGGTGAGGGTGTTATTGCTAGAGGATTGCCAGGGATATTTGGATTGTGTGAAGGTGGTATCAGAAGGAGAGTTAAGGATAAAGGATATCCCAATAGTGAGGGATTTTCCTTATGTGTTCCCCGAGAATTTGTCGGGACTACCTTGTGAACATGAGTAAGAATTTTCTATTGATCTAATTCCGGGGATAGCGCTGAATTCTAAAGCATTGTATAGAATGGCATAAGCAAAACTAAAAGAGTTGAAGGAATAGTTGCAGGAATTGTTGGATAAGGGGTTTATCAGGCCTAGTGTATCACCCTGAGGAGCGCCAGAATTGTTTGGGGAAGAGAAAGATGGGTCGATGAGAATGTGCATTGGTTACATATTTTCATATTTTCATAAGTTGGCCAAAAGAGTGGGGACGGTGTAATCCTAAAATTAAGATGCCCATAAGAATGTAAGATACTAAGTGGACAACAATTAGACTCCTATGTTCTGTGGAAATTCTTTATTCCCTGGGAAGTGGGGTCATCATCATAACCTGAAAAACCAACCATGGGAATAAGATGTCATGGGCATCACACTGCCACGTATTCCAAAGGATCCTGTGAATCAAACAACACCTAATAGAATCATCTTTATCAACTTACCTAGAAGAAAAATCATAATGATACTCGGATCTTTAACAATTTGCTATTCAGAAGGAAAATCATGAATGCTAGGACCTGGAGTTTTATTATTATTATTTTTCGCTCTATCCATGTGAATCTTACTTGGCAATGGGACACCCACTTAACTGCTTAAACATCGAGTCGGTTGGGATTTGATTTGTATACAGTTTAATTTGGAATCTTTTGTTATTGTCTACAATTGATTGTGGCTTTTGAAGCCATCTACAAAATCTAATCCTTATACCATTAGCAACTCTCTAGTACAAATAAATGTCACCTTTTCCTTCCTGATCCATTTCACACAAGATTTATGCTGCCAGACAATGTTCAATCACTGATCATAGCTGACTAAACAACTTCATTAGTATTGTATTCTGTACCAAAAACCAAGACACATGTGTATTGCATATTTGTCCAGCCACTGGATCAAGATCAGGGTTGGCTTGAGTCAATATAGCAAGACTTAGACTTCCCATAATTGTAGTCCATGTTTTTCATTAAGGATATTTTCTGACTATGTTTTGATATTCAATGTGTGCCACCATAGTTCAGAAGTTGAGTCTTAAAAACCGTTGGAAGCAAGAAAAATTTAGAAACCTATTTGGTAGGAAAATGATACCCTACCTTGATTTAAAAATGTAAGTCTATACATTAGTTTGACATTGAAAAGAAATTAGGTGATTAGAATTCCAAGGAATGTTTAAGAGTTCATATATTTTTTACTCAAACGAATTACAAAGTTATGGTGAGAGTTTTGAAGTGCTTTTATACAATTGGTCCAACGGGTAAATGATTACACATCCTAGACTAAGATGTCCCAGCAGGTATGGTTCTTGATGAGTATAAGCCACTATTGCAAGTTCATTGTTTAAAGATGAGGCTAACCATTGGTGGTTAACTATTTATCATATACCTAGTCAGTTGCTTTTAAAAGAAAATAGTACTCATAGATCCAAATGGAGTGAGGGTTTTCTTTCCAACTAACAAGCTCTCATATTTGACATCTTGAGTGCTTGTGAAAGAATAGAATTTGGGCACATGTTTGGGGTTTGTAATAGCAATGAAAGAAATATACGAGTTAATGAAACCCAACTTCTTTACCCATAAGTGATGAATTTTTAGATATTTTTGCCAAATGATTTATTAGGGCTACCTCTAAGAGGAGATTGAATTTAATATTGATTTGGTATTAGGAATAGAACCTTTGTCAATTACTTTATATAAAATGACATTAACTGAATTAAGGCAATTTAGGGTATAACTAGAAGTTTTCCTCTACAAGGAATATGTTTGACCTCGTAAATCATTATAGGTTGCACCTGTGTTGTTCATTAAGGGACATAATGGGGCCTTGGGGTTATGCATTAATCATTGGAAGTTGAATTACATTACAGAATTGGTATCGACTTCTAGGGATTGGTGGTTTATTCAATTAATTCATAAAATCCCAAATTTTTTTAAGATTTATTTGCAATTAAATCATCACTAATTAAGATTTGGGAAATTACACATCCCCAAAGATAGAATTGAGTACACAATAAGATCACTATAAGTTTCTGGTGTTACCAATTGGGATTATTAATGCACCTTACATTTTCATGGATATGATGAATCAATTTATTCAACCATACTTGGATTAACTTAATATAATTTTTATGGATGATTTTTGGAGTAGTTAAAGACTCAAGAAGAGCATGAACAATATTTTTTATTAATTTTTCAAACATTATGAAAACATCAATTATATGCTAAATAGGAAATGTTGGTGTTAGATCATTGGAAGACTGGAGATGGGAATTAAGTTGTTAAGTGTTGGGGTTGAAGTAAGGTGTATTAGGACATGATGTATCATCCATCGACTTATGTTAGTTACAAGTTCTAATAGGGTGGTTTACAAGATTAACTTAAAATTTGTTAGGTTAATGATGGATTTTACTTAAGGTTGTATTCAAAAAATTTCGAGAACGAAATTTTTATGAGGGGAGAATGTGACACCCCAGGAAATGATATGCTTGGGAATGTAAAAAAAATAAAATTAATTAATTAATTAATTAAATTATAAAAAAAATATTATAAAATATTATTAATAATTAATTAATTATATTAAATTGAATTAATGAAATGAATAAAATGAAAAATATATGTATAAGGATAAATGATATGTTAATGTATATATATATATATATATATATATATATATAAGTATATAATATAATATTATTATAATGTATAATAAAGTAAGTAAAAAAAGGAAAAGAACGAATAGCATCAGGAAGCTTCTCAGCTTCCTGATTTCAATTCAATTGAATCAGAGGCAAAAAGCCCCCCCTGAGAACGTTCTCTCTCTCTCTCTCTATCTCTCTCTCTCTCTCTCTCTCTCTCTCTCTTACTCCTCGTTCTCTTTCCCTACCTCCTCATTTTCTGATAAATATTCACCTCATCAAAAATCAGAAAATACTGCTGAACTCCATTCTCCGCCACCGACATTTCTTCCGGAGTGGATTTATTGTAGGAGTGACGTAGGCACCACTCCTGTGGTAAGGTAACCTCTCCCTCTTTCTTCAATTTTTCCTTAAATCTTTAGTCGTATCAATGATCGAGCACCACCACAGGGTCCTATTCTTGATCGTCGACATTTTAGTCGGAGCGAATTTTCAATTTAGGGGTCCTAGGCAGCACACCAAAGCGAGAGTGAGATTTAGGGAATTAAGCAAATTGGTTCTTTTTGGGAGTCTAATTGTTTATTTGAAGTTTATGGACCTAGGAAATTTTAAAATAGTATTTTATTTGAGATTAAATTGATTGAACTAGGGTTATTGAATTCAAGGTTCAGGTGAGTGTCGAGAGTATAATTTCGGGACCCCTATAGGAGGTTAGAGAACCTAGAGGGTGTTCTCATGAACTCAGGTAAAATGATGAACAATTTATAATTTAGGAAATATAAGTATGAAAATTATTTTGGGTTTTCAGTTGATTGATAGGGAAATATATATATATATATATATATATGTGTGTGTGTGTGTGTGTGTGTGTGTGTGTGTGTAATTTCAGGATTTTGGAATTATGAACACCGTGGGTGTGAATTAGAATTAGCAGACGAGCTTAATTTTCCAGGTAAGGGAAATATGCTATGCGAGTTGATTTAGAAATACTTACTAGTAAAAATGATATTTGATTATGGGCGTTTTCAGAGTAAGAAAATTATATAGTTTTACGAATTTAAGTATATGTGTTTTATTTAATTAATTGTGTGGCATAAGAAATTATTAGTACAGTACAAAATTTATATAGCTTTCATGTTATCGAGATTTATGTAGTTTTACAGAGTTAAAATATTCAGTTTTCTTAGTACCATGAATATACAGTTTATACAGAAAACACGAGACGCAGTATTAACTAGAATTATGATTTATGCAAATTTATGATTTTTGCAGCTTATACAGAAATATGAAATTTAGTTTTAGAAACCATGATATACAATTTTAGAACCATAACACATAAATATTTTAGTTTATTCAAATCAGTTTATTATAGCGTTATGGTTATTTCAGTTAGACAGAATCATGGTTAATCAATAATATAGATATATCAGTTATATATATAGTATCAGTTCCTGATAGACCAGATCAGTTTTCAGAGCCAGTACCATTGTTATTTCAGTTTAGAGTGCAACCACATATCTCAGATAGTATGTGAATTTTCAGTAGTCGATTGTGCCTTTGTTGTGGGTAGGCTCCACGTCAATTAGGGTTGTGGTGGCTAATCTGACTATTGGAGTTCAGGTGACTTATCCTGGTCGGCCAACCAATATTAAGTATTGCCTATGGGCTGTATAACCCTGTCATGAGGGGTTAATTCATGAATTTCAATTATCCATCCAGGGAAGTTTTCTCAGATATTATTATATATCTAATTTACAGAAACTGAAGCCATACCTATAGATATTAAAAGTATTTTGAATAGAATATTAAGGAAAACAATTTATGTTAAGCAACATAGGTGTGAATTATACTGTGTTTTATTTATATGTGTTTTCTTAGACTCAGATGTTTACAACATATAGTACTTTTAAATCAGATATTCCGTTATGCAAACTCATCTGCCACACACTGGTAATAGCATATTTCGTTTTATTGAGAGTTATCTCATCCCAGTCATTTAACACTTTTCGGGTGATCCAAGTAGGCGAGCAGATCAGGCACAGAATTAAAGGGGATCTTATGTCACTCAATCTGTAGGGTGAGTATTTTGGGAGAGACATTTTTGAGTGGTCCCTAGGTGATTAGGTGGGGCATTTTAGGTAAGATTTTGTTTGTATATTCTGGGGAAGTACTAACATCTGGTATTGTATATAATGTGGTTATGTGCATTTTTGTATTCCGCTGCATCGGTAGAATATGGATATATAGGTTCCACGGTCCTCACTTGGACTGTGATGATGTTATGGATTATATTACAAAGTATCAGAGCAGTGAAACTTTTCTATATATATATATATATATATATATATATATATATATAATGGCATGAAAAATCAGGTCATTACAAAGAATCTTACCAAGAATATGTTCTAAAGATCGATGGTGCTTGTTATAGAGTTTCTTTGCACCCGACTTCATGAGCCAATGATGAATGAACTCAGTGTCATCTTGAATTAAGGTTGGAGTTTTTTCTGCAACACTCTTGGCCCTGGTTATGATTTTGGAGCTAAAATGCAGAGAAATCCTAAATTAGGAGGGTGAATCTAAGATTAAGAAGAGAAATTAGAGCTTAGATCTGAGCTTATGAAAATAAATTAAAGTGCATAAAATTCAAATAGGAAGAGACGCACGTTCAGGTGAGAGAGGAATGGCATTTGGGGAACTGAAGAGGCGGAAGTTAAGGTTTTTCAGGAGTTTAATATTTTACATGATCATGGTTCGATTGTCTGAATCACCTGGTGCACCCAATTAATTAAGGCAGTACAGGTTCGATGGACTAGATGAGTTGTTCGGTCGCCCGAATGTCCTAAAAATTTATAAGCACTTAAAATTTAGCCCGAAATTCTTAACGTAATGAACTAGTTCAACATGCAATAAGCCTAATTCACTTCTTATTAAGATGAAAAGATCTTTTTGAAGTGGTTTTGTGAATATATTGGCCCATTGTTCATCCATACTCACAAATTTAAGACTAATATCCTACTTTTACACATGATCTTGAAGAAAGCGATGACTTATCTATGTGCTTTGTTCTTGAGTGTGATATTGGATTGTTAGACAGATTTATGGCACTGGTATTATCACACTTGATTGGCACACGCTCATAATTCAATTTCTAATCCTTAAGTTGTTGCTTCATGTACAAGACTTGCGCAAAACAACTCCCCGCGACAACATATTCAGCCTCAATGGTAGATAAAACTATGGAATTATGTTTCTTGGAAAACAAAGATATCAGAGAACATCCTAGGAAGTGACACATACCACTTGTACTCTTGCGGTCAATTTTGCACTTGGCATAGTCTGCATCAGAGTATCTGATTATTTTGAAGGATGTGTCCTTTGGATACTATAAACCTAAGTCTATAGTGCTTCATGTACAAGACTTGGGCACAAAAGCTCCCTGTGGCAACATATTCAGCCTCAACGATAGATAAAACTATGGAACTATGTTTCTTAGAAAACCAAGATACCAGAGAATGTCCTAGGAAGTGACACGTACCACTTCTACTTTTGTGGCCAATTTTGCACCTAATATAGTCTGCATTGGAGTAGCTAATTATTTCGAAGGATATGTCCTTTGGATAACATAAACCTAAGTCTATAGTACCAATCAGATATCATAAGATCCTTTTAACAACTATTTGGTGTGATTCCTTCAGTGAGGCTTGAAACCTAGCACACATGCAAACGCTGAACATAATATCTGGTCTACCACCCGTTAAGTAAAGCAAACTGCCAATCATACCTCAGTAGTACTTGGTATCTATCGGTTTCCCTTGCTCATCCTTATTGGTGTTCCCAACGCCTTGCCACCTTCTATGTCAAATTTCTTGAGCAAGTCTTTTATATACTTCAATTGGTTTATGAATGTTCCATTCTTGGCTTGCTTGATTTGAAGTCTAAGAAAAAATGTAAGTTCACCCATCATACTTATCTCAAATTTGTCTTGCATACATTTAGCAAATTATTTGCATAGATCCTTATTCGTAACACCAAATATGATATCATCAATGTAAATTTGAATGACAAGCATATCTTTTAACTAGGTTTTGATAAAAAGAGTGCTATCCATATTTCCTCTCGAGAATCCATTTTCTAGCAGAAAGTCACTTAGTCTTTCATACCAAGCTCTAGGAGCTTGCTTGAACCCATATAAGGCTTTTAAAAATTTGAATACATGGTTCGGAAAATGGTAATCTTTAAAACCTCGGGGTTTTTCAACATAGACTTCCTCATTTATGAAACCATTTAGAAATGCACTTTTCACATCCATTTGATAAAGTTTGAAGTTTTTGTGGGATGCATAGGCAAGTAGCATGCGAATGGCTTCCATTCTATCTACTGATGCATAGGTTTCCTCGAAATCAAATCTTTCCTCTTGATTGAAACCTTGGGCTTCCAATCTAGCCTTGTTATAGATAGATGATAATGCCATTTTCATCATTTTTGTTCCTGTATACCCATTTAGTCCCTATAATTGAATGATCATCTGGTTTAGGAACTAGTTTCCAAACTTTATTTATTTCAAACTGAATTAGCTCTTCTTGCATGGCTAACACCCATGAATCATCATTAATTGCATCATTTATATTCTTAGGTTCCTCTTGTGACAAAAGCACAAAATGATCACACAGGTTTTTTAGTGAAGATCAAGTTAACATCCCTCGTGAAGGTTCACCAATAATTTGATCCTTAGGGTGGTTCTTCATGAAATTCCATTCTTTTTGGAAATTCAATAACTTCAACTTGATTTAAAGAGTCATCGTGAGATGGTTCTTTAATTTCATATTATTTTCTTGGTTATCATGAATTGTCAAGCCTTCTAAACCTTTTCTCATCTCTAGATCATCATTGACAGCGGTTTTAGAAGAGAAGGGTTGACTTCATCAAATGCCACATGAGTTGATTCCACAACCAATATCATTTTTTTGTTTTATACTCTAAATGCTTTACTATTTAGAGTGTATCCTAGAAAAATTCCTTCATCCGATTTGACATCAAATTTTCCTAGGTCTCCTTTATCATTCAAAATGAAATATTTACAATGAAAGACATGAAAATACGAAATATTTGGTTTCTTTCCTTTCCAGAGCTCATAAAGAGTTTTATTTAAGTTTTGCCTAATGGAAACCTTATTCATGACATAACAGGTGGTGTTTACTACTTCAACCCAAAAGTATTTGGATAGGTTATGCTCATTTAGCATAGTCTTAGCCATTTCTTGTAAAGATTTGCTCTTTCTCTCAACAACTCCATTTTGTTGAGGTGTTCAAGGTGCTGAAAAATTGTGTGAAATACCGTTTCCATTACAAAAGTTTTCAACATCTTTATTTATAAATTCTCCACCCCGATCACTTTGGATGTGTAAAATGGTATAACCCTTTTCATTTTGGAGTTTTCTACACAAGTTGGTAAGCATTTTACACACTTCATCTTTAAAGGCTAAGTATAACACCCAAGTGAACTTGGTGTAGTCATCTACTATGACAAATGCGTATTGTTTTCCTCCTAGACTTTGTGTTTTTGTATGGCCAAATAGATCTAGATGAATTAGTTCCAATGGCCTACCAATGGATATTAATTGCTTCTTTTTGAAACTTGTCCTGGTTTGCTTTCCAAGTTGGCAAGCATCACAAACTTTTTATTTTATGAATTTAGTTTTGGGTAAACCCTTTAACTAAATCTTTCTTAACTAATTTTAGATAGGAGATCCATGCTAGCATGTCCTAGTCTCCTATGCCATAACCAGTTAGATTCATTCAAGATCGTAAAACACTTCATGGTTTGAGAAACTAAATTTGCAAAGTCAATGCAATACACATTTTCACAACGATTGCAATAAAAGTTGTTTCGTCTTTTTCTGGATTCTCAATAATACACTTGCCCTTTTTAAAGGTAATGTCAAAGCCTTTGTCATATGGTTGACTAATACTTAACAAATTATGTTCTAAACCTTCTACCAGTAAAGTATTCTAAATAATTAAAGAAGGTTCCTTACCGACTTTGCCAATGCCACTAATCTTACCTTTGGCATTGTCTCCAAAGGTAATGTGTCCACCTTTCTTTAATGTTAAGGACGTGAACTTAGACTTGTATTCCATCATATGCCTTGAGCATCCACTATCCAAGTACCACTTTTATTTAGAAAGGGTGGACCTAAGCATACCTACAAAAGGATTTAAGTAACTTTCTTAGGTACCCAAATATTTTTTGGTCATTTTATGTTAGCTTTTGAAGTTTCTTTAATTTTCCACACCTTTTTGGTTTTCCCATTCTTTCTTTCAAATGGGTAATCAAATTTGATATAACCCTTCTTTTTGAATAAGAAACACATGGTGTGAGTGTAAGCATTATTTGAGGAAGTGCTAGCATAATGTTTAGATTCTCTTACAAAATATCCCATGTAGAGATTCTTTTTTTTTTTCTTATTTTATTTTCCATTAAAGTCAATGCCTTCTTTATCTAAAGTCATCTTTTGAGAGTCTACCAACTTATCAAAGTTGTCTTTCCCACTTGTAAATTTATAGATTATTTTTGAATAATCTTCTACTTTTCTTTCTAAGCTGTGATCTTTAAATCCTTCTCATTTTCAAAAGTAGCTTGAGATTTTAAGTTTTCTATCTCTTTTGACAAATTTTCGGTCTTATTTTCTAATGTAGCAATGTACAAGTCTTTTTCCTTTTCAACAATGTGATTTGATTCTAACTCCTTTACTAATGCTTCATTCTCATATTTTAGTGCAGTGTTTCGTTTGGATACTCTAACAAAACTCTTATGTAATTTAAATAGTTCAATCAACAATTTAGTATACGAGGGCATGCTATCACAGGATTCATTACATGATTCGTTGCTAGATTCAATAAACAAGTTAAGAAAGAGTTTTGTACCTCATCATTTAGTGTCATAAGACAGACGTTAGCCACCCCCTGATCACTCGAGTCTCTTTATGAACTGCTTGAGCTAGAGACATCCCAAGTTGTGGCCATCATAGCCTTCTTATTCTTCTTCTTTTTAGAATCCTTTTTGAGTTGTAGACAATCAGGTTTAATAAGACCCTCCTTCTTGCAGTTGTAGCAAATAGAAGGTTTTGCTTTTATTTTTTTTCTACTTAATTCTCCTCTGTCCATCCTAGAGCCTCAGAATTTTCTAGTGAATTTCTTATTATTTTTAAAGAACCTACTGAGTCTTTTGGTGATTAGAGCTATATCTTCTTCATCCATCTCTTCATCTTCCTCATCTCTTGAGCTTTCCTTGAAAGCTTCGAGTGTGATGCATTTCTTATCTTTAGTGTTTTCATTTGCTCATTCATTTATGGCCATCTCGTATGTAAGAAGTGGGCCGATGTGCTCGTCAAAGGTCATCACCTTTAAATTTCTACCCTTAGTAATTGTTGTTGATTCTATGAGTCCAATCCTGTTTTGATAATGACAAATCACTTGGTATTTGACCTATGCAATTTAGTTTGTGAACAAGATCATGATTTAGAATGCACGAACGGTAAACTTATATGGAAGCCACGAAGCCTAAAGTACATATAACTTGGCATCGTCCATGGAACTAGAGGAATAAAAGGATAATGAAGCAAGCTTCAAGTTCAAGATCTTCAATGGAATGGGTATTTAGAATTGAATGTATTTACATATGTCATATAACTCGAAGCTCAAACAATTCCCTAGACAAACCTTAGGACTCATGCATTTCTTGGATGATACATTTACAAGAGCTCTAGGTTGATTAAATTTTTTGAGGAAAATTTTAGAGGCCTCATCAACAAAACCAATGGCCTCATCGACGAACCCATGAAGGCCACTCAACAATGAATAGTGTTTTCTCGTTGACGAAAAAAATACTGAGAGCCCATAAAGTTCAGACAGTGCTCTCATTGACCAATTCATGGCCTCGTCGATGAATGAGTGTTGTACACTCGCCAACGAATGTACCCATTCGTCAATGAAGGTTGGGGCACTGATTCACATTTCAGTGTGGACACGGACAAAACCTTTTGTTTTTAAATGATCCAACGGCCAAGATTTAATCTAGGGCCAAGTATACTTATAAAAATAATTTCTAAACCCTAAAGCACAACTTTTTGCCTATCTCCTGAGAACTTTGAGCTTATTGCATCAATCTTTGGCATACCTTTGAGAAGCTTTAAATGAATTGCTAAGAATCATTGCCTGCACTCCAAAGAAGTCACATTTGTTTGGGCATTCGCATATTCAAGATCCAAACAAATACACGCACAACTTCTGCTAAATCTGGTTTGATCTTGAGGTTTGGAAAAATATTTTATTGAGCTTCAAATTTTTTTTAGTCACTCATCTTCTCCATTATTCGTTTATTGAAAAATCTTTTTAGGAGCAAGAAACTTATTTTCCCATAGTTATTTATTTGAAAAATCTTTTGGAAATAGTATTCTAAATTTTTGAATCCTTGTGATATTCAAAACTGTATTTTTATTCAAAGAGATCTACTTCATTGGTGCAAAAAGTATTTGAAAAATATTGTTTAAATCTTTGAAATATTCAAAGCCATATTTTTTATTCAAAGATTTAGTCTTACAAGTTATTTAATAGCAAGAACTTAGATCTGCATAATATTCAAGACTATTTTTTTTAAAGATCTTATTTGGTATTTTTTGCATAAAGTGATTTAAAATCAAACCCTAAGTTCTCCAAAGCATTTATTTATAAAAATTATTTTTTGGGAGATATTGATAAAAAGTTAGATTTGTGAAGCACATCATTCTTCTTATAAAGATCATATTATTACATACATACTAAGCTTCAAGCATTTATCATATGATTATGTGCTAGGATCTATCTTGTACTCACTAGCTTGGTTAGAAGCATTTTGAGTTGTTGCAGAAATTGTAATCTTTATTTTATATACACGGTTCAGGCTATGAACCGGGATTGAGGAGGAAGCTATACCTTTTGTAAGCAGTAGGTTACAAGGGAAGCTCCGCTTCAGTTAAAGGAGTGGACTTTTAGTGGAATCCTTGAGTGGGTTGCTCAAGGTGAGGACGTAGGCTGGGGTAGGACGAACCTCGTAAAAATTGAGTTTGCATCTCTCTCACCCTTACCTCTCTTTAATTTTCGTGTAATCTCATTGTGTATGTGTTGAACTTTTGGCAAGTGTGTGTGTAATTGGGTAACATTATATGCTTGATAAAGACGCACATAAAATTAATTAATTATGAAACATTGAGGTAGTTGTAAGTAGCTTGCAAGTTTGAAATTGATGGTTTTCAAAATTAGATCCAAAAGGACCTATTTTCTTAAAATACCCAATTCACCCCCCCCCCTTTTGGGATAACACCGTAATTCAAATTTGGTATCAGAGCGGGTTTACATAGACTTGACCATTATTTTGGTTAAAGATCATAATGGCACACACTAGTGTAACCCCATTCGGTGAGGGACACTCGTCCACTAGACCACCAATTTTCTATGGTGTAAATTACACCTACTGGAAATGAAGGATGAGTACATATCTTTTAAATGTTGATTGGAAATTGTGGAGAATAGTTTCTAAGGGAAACCATGTTCCTATGAAAGTAGTTGATAAAGTAAATGTACCAAAGACAGAAGATGAGTATACTAATGATGATTGGAAATCTGTTCAAATAAATGCTACTGCTATAAATCTTCTATACTATGCACTAGATGTTAATGAGTTTAATAGGGTAATGAACTATAAAATTGCTAAAGAAATATAGGAAAAATTAGAAGTAACATATAAAGGCACTAAGGAAGTAAAATATAGTAGGATAGATATGTTGACTAGTGAATATGAAGCATTTAAAATGACTGGTGATGAGTGTATTCAATCCATGTACACTAGATTCAAACACATCACAAATTCATTAAATGCTCTTGGTAAATCTTACCCTACTTATGATTTGATCAGGAAAATCCTTAGGGGACTACCGCCAGTTTGGGAAGCTAAAGCTACTGCTATAGCCGAAGGAAGGAATTTGAAAGAGATGGCGGTTGATGAATTGATTGGTTCACTCATCATGTATGAGCTCGCAATAAATGAGAGGAAAAATAGGCAGAATGAAGCAAAGAGAGTTACAACTCTTAAGGCATTGTCTAGCAGCTTTAGTGAAGGAAGTGACTCAGAATCAGAAGATGACATGGCTTTGCGAACAAGAAAGTTTGGAAAGCTCTTGAAGAAGAATAAAAAGTTCAACAGAAAATTCCGGAACTCAAATTAAAAAAGGAGAGTCTAGCAAGAGGAGGCAAAAGGATGATATTCCTACATGTTATAACTATAGAGAGGGCATATCAAGTCAGATTGTCCCCAGCTGAAGAAAGTGTCCAAAAAAGAAGAGGAAGGCACTAAAGGTTGGTTAGGATACTCTTAGTACCAGTAGTTCAGAATCTGAATCTAGTGATGACAAATTGCAAATCTATGTCTGATGGCTCACGAAGACCACGAGGTACAATCTTTCTACTCTACTTCATCTTATTATTCCAATGATTTATAAAATGAAAATAGCATGTTTTCTTATGATGAATTACAACAAGAATATTTATACACTCTTAAAATATTTGAGAAGAAAATTAAGAAAATTTCTGAGTTGAAATGTAAAGTAAAAGAATTCTCAAAGCTTATTGAAAAACTGAATGAGTCACATGCATCTGTGATAAAAGAAAATGATTTAGAAATCGAGAAATTGGAAAGAAATTTGAAAGACATTCTAAAATTATTCATAAATTCACGAAGGTCCAGAGTAACTTTGAAAGACTTCTTGGGACATAAACAAATTCTCTAGATAAAGAAGGACTTGGTTTTAATGGAAAGGAAAATTTGAAACAAAAACATCTTTACATGGGTTATTTTGTAAGAGAATCAAAAGCTTATGCTTCATCAAAAAACTCTTATAAATATGCTACATGCTTTAAATGTAAAAGGATGGATCATATAAAATTTGATTGACCTTTTAAGAACAAATATGTTAAAATAAAAAAGGTATGGAGAGTTAAACGAGAGTCAAGCACTGACCCCCGTGGACCCAAGAAAAAATAGGTAGCAAAAACAGTTACTTAAATGTCTATTGTTGGTGTGCTTGAGATCATCCTCCTCAAAATATAGATGGTATATGGACAGCAGATGTTCGCATCATATGATTGGGGATAAAGCTAAATTCACATCCATCACACCAAAGGACGGAGGATTTGTCACTTTTGGGGATCATAGGTGTAGGTAAAGTTGGTAACGATTTATCACTCTTTATAGATGATGTTTTACTGGTTGATGGTTTAAAACATAACTTATTAAGCATAAGTCAACTATGTGATAACGGTTATAAAGTATCTTTTCAACATGGCAAGTGCATTGTTGGACATAAAACTGATAACAAAGTTCTATTCACTGTTAAGCGTCATGAAAATGTATATACCACCAACTTTTATAACTTAACTTCTCAACATGAGACATGTTTCTCTGCCATGAATGAAATTAATTGGATTTGGCATAGGATACTAAGACACGCAAACATGGACTTAATTACTAAACTACTTAAGGGAGACTTAGTTAAGGGATTGCCTAAGACAAAATTCGTGAAAGACAAAATCTATTATGCATGTCAACTAGGAAAACAAGCAAGATCTAGTTTTAAGAACAAGAAAGTAATCTCTACTACTAGGCCACTCCAAATGCTACACTTAGATCTATTTGGTCCAAGCCCAATTCAGAGTTTAGGAGGAAAATCATATGCATTTTTTGTTGTTGATGATTATTCTAGATTTACATGGGTACTATTTTTAGGTCACAAAGATGAAGCATGTGAACAATTTATTAAACTGTGCAAGAAAATTCAAAAATGAAAAGGGATACACTATCACTAAAATCAGAAGTGGTTGGGGTAGAGAATTTAAAAATTAAGGTATGGAAGAATACTGTGATTCATTAGGAATATCTCATAATTTTCAGCTCCTAGAACACCACAACATAATGGTGTAGTTGAAAGAAAGAATAAGTCTATACAAGAAATGACCAGAACTATGCTCAATGAACATAAACTACCTAAGTACTTCTGGGCTAAGGCAGTAAACACCACCTATTATTTTCTAAATAGAGTCCTGATCAGACCTTCTCTAAATAAGACTCTATATGAATTATGGAATGGTCATAGACCAAACATCTCATATTTCCATGTATTTAGTTGCAAATGCTTTGTACTTAGAGTCAATGAACATTTAGGAAAGTTTGATGTGCAATCTCATGAAGGTATTTTTCTAGGATATACCTTAGATAGTAAAGCCTACGGGGTATATAATAAACGAATATTAACCGTTGTAGAATCCATTCACATTGTATTCGATGAATCCAATCCATTTTCTCAAAAAACTGATGAGGATGAACTTGAGATTAATAAGGAATTTGAAAAATTATCTATTGAAGATAATTCAGATACGAACACTGAAGTTAAGGAAACATCCACTGAAGATATTCAAGTAGAAAAAAATATTAATGAACCACCTAAAGAATGGAAGTACATAAAGAATCATCCTATAGATCAAATTATAGGAGAACCATCTCGTGGAGTAACTACACGATCCTCAATTAGAAATATGATTAGTCATTTTTCATTCTTATCATAAGAAGAACCTAAAAATGTGAGTGAAGCAATTGAGGATGAATCATGGGTTATATCTATGCAAGAAGAATTAAATTAGTTTAAAAGAAATAAAGTCTAGACATTAGTTCCTAGACCTGAGGATAAGACAGTCATTGGAATAAAAAGGATATATAAGAACAAGAAAGATGAACATGGAATAGTTGTTAGAAATAAGGTAAGACTAGTCTCAAGGATATAACCAGGAGCAAGGAATAAATTTTGAGGAAACCTTCACACCTCTAGCTAGAATGGAAGTCATTCGAATGTTGTTAGCGTATACTGCATTTAAGGATTTCAAGCTATATCAAATGGATGTCAAAAGCACATCTCTAAATGGCTACATAAGTGAAGAAGTATATGTAGAACAACCCCCATGTTTTGAAAACCATAAGCATCCAAATCACATTTATAGATTAACTAAAGCCTTGTATGGTTTGAAGCAAGCTCCTAGAGCTTGGTATGAAAGGTTAAGTGGTTTTCTACTGGATAATGGATTTATTAGAGGAAAGATAGATACAACACTCTTTATAAAATCTAAGAATGACAACATGCTCCTAATACAAGTACACGTAGATGATATCATCTTTGGAGCAATAAATGAAGAGTTGTGCAATAAGTTTGCAAAGTGTATGCAAAACGAATATGAGATGAGCATGATGAGAGAACGTAACTACTCCTTAGGACTTCAGATCAAACAAGAAAAACATGGAATTTTTATAAATCAATCAAAGTATATTAGAGACTTGCTCAAAAGGTTTAATATGGAAGATGGTAAAACTCTAGGAACACCTATAAGCTCTTCTTTGAAATTAGACAAAGAGGAACAAGGTATACCAATAGATGTCAAGCTCTATCAAGGGATGATTGGCAGATTACTATATCTGACTACCAGCAGGCCTAACATAATATTTAGCGTATGTTTATGTGCAAGATTTCAGGCTGCAACTAAAGAGTCTCATCTATTAGCTGTCAAAAGAATACTTAGATACCTGATTGGAACCATTGAACTTGGATTATGGAATCCTCAATATACCCCCTTTGAGATTATTAGCTATTTGGATGCTGATTTTGCTGAAAGTAAAGTGGATAGAAAAAGTACGAGTAGAACATGTCATTTCATAGGACATTCGTTAGTATCATGGTTTTCAAATAAGTAAAATTCAGTTGCTCTTTCCACCACCAAGGCAGAATATATAGCGGTTGGAAGTTGTTGTGTCAAACGCTGTACATGAAACAATAACTTATGGATTTTGGACTACAATATGGCACGATTCCTATAAGATGCGACTATATGAGTGCAATAAACATCTCAAAGAATCCTATATCACATTTATGAACTAAACATATAGAAATTTGACATCATTTTCTTCGTAACCATGTGCAAAAAGGAGATGTGACACTTGAATTTGTATGCACAGATGGACAATGGGTAGATATATTCATGAAACCACTTTTGGAGGATAGGTTTATCCAAATTAGACATGAATTAGGTCTGATGCATAGTCGAGAAGTTGCTTAGAATTACATTAGACTACATAATTAAGGGGGAGCAACTTACACTAACATTCATATTTGGTTAAACATTTCACATTTGGAAAATTTTTCTCACATTTGGTATTTAACTCAAAGCATGGTGATTGCATGTTAAATTTTTTATGGATACATGACACATGTTGATGCTCACATAAACCTTTGAACTTTAATGATTGATATGCTTATCCATGTATTTGGAAATTAACACACTGTGTATGTTCACATTAAAATTTACTTCAATAACACAGATATACATTAGCAAGGGGGAGAAGTAAATTGAATAACACAAGGAGATATATTTCACAGTACAATTTTTAAATATAAAGGTTGCGTATTTTTTTTTTTTTGCAAAGATGAGATATATTTCTATCAAAACATTTTTATATACATACATTTTTGTTAATTTCAAAAAGGGGGAGAAATTAAAGCAAAAATGATAAAATGATTTTTGGGAGAAATTTGTAAGAAAAAAAAATAAATTATGATTTTTTTATTTTGTCAAAAAGGGGGAGAAGTAAGCAATATTTTTTTTTTTTTTCTCTTTGAAATAAAGGGGGAAAAGAGTATAGTATAGACATATATACTAGCAAAGATATTGCATATTCTATGTTGTATATGAACTTTATTGTGTGTATTCTATATTGCTTAATTCTAAATTATGCAATTATCTTAGGAGGAGCCTTGTTAGGCGTAACCCATTTTTGCTCGTGTGTTTGTCATTATAAAAAATGGGGAGATTGTTGACTCTATGAGTCCAATCCTGTTTTGATAATGACAAATCACTTGGCATTTGACTTGTGCAATTAAGTTTGTGAATAGGACCATGATTTAGAATGCACGAATGGTAAACTTATATGGAAGCCACGGAACTAGAGGAATGAAAGGATGATGAAGCAAGCTTCAAGTTCAAGATCTTCAATGGAATGGGTATTTAGAATTAAATGTATTTACATATGTCATATGATATAACTCGAAGCTCAAACAATTCCCTAGACAGACCTTAGAACTTATGCATTTCATGGATGATTACAGTAGCTCTAGGTTGAATAAATTTTTTGAGACAAATTTTAAAGGCCTTGTTGAAAAACCCAATGGCCTCATTGACGAACTCATGAAAGCCACTCGGCGATGAATAGTGTTGTCTCGTTGATGAAAAAATACCGAGAGCCCGTGAAGTTTAGACAATGCTCTCGTCGATGAACTCATGGCCTCGTCGATGAACGAGTGTTGTACACTCATTGATGAATGTACCCATTCGTCGATGAAGGTCGGGGCGCTGATTCATGTTTCAGTGCGAACACAGATGAAAGCTCTTGTTTTAAAATTTTTGAACAGCCAGGATTTAATTTAGGGCCCAGAACACTTATAAAAATAATTTCCAAACCCTAAAGCACCACTTTTTGCCTATCTCCTAAGAGCTTTGAGCTTATTGCATCAATCTTTGTGTTAGTTTTACCGTGATCCCAAGAGGGGTGGTGAATTGGTATTTTTAAAATTTAACTCCTAGGTATTCCTCCTAACACTAGTACATTCACAACCCTATGGTCAATCTAGTGTAAGTAAAGTAAATGTATACCATAAAGTAAATAAAGCAATTTAATTAATAACACAAGCACCAGAAAGCAGTAAAGAGAGGGTGACAACAGATATGTTATCGAGATTCAGCTAATTGCCTACATCCCCGCCTTGGCTAACAAGCATAAGGATTACCACTATAACTTGCTCACTTAAACGGGTGGAGTGACACCTATACAAACCAAGTCAATTAGTACAAGGCTAACCTCAACCTTTACACCAATTCTTACTAGGCTAGATTACTGCCCCCTAAGGCCACGCCTGGAATCACTCAGATTTACAATCAAATGGTACAATATAAAAGTGCTTTCACGTAAAGAAGATTTGTACCCAAATGCGTTCAATCACATACACCACAAATGATTTAATATGTAAGCTCAGTGTGGTCTAAATAGTTCAACTTTCAGATATATTTTCTATCAGTGTAATGCGTACGTGAGAGTGTCAACAAACAATCTTTGTATTTCAAGATGTTCTCAATCAAGATGCTTAATCAAAGATATCATGCTAGTTTCAAATATTCCAAATAGCAGAATATGTCAATCACTTCAAATAGTATATATGCTTGGTTTGTAAAAGATATGCAATCTTTGTATTCAGCAAATGATGTATACTTGAATAAATATTGCCACAAAGCTTAATATCTCAAACACAAATATCTTTTCACTAATATACCAATAAAGATTCCACAAGATATTTGAGTAAGTTTGCAAATGTTTTTGCAAGCCAAAAACAAGTACAAGTTTCCTAAGATATTGCAGTGCGAATGCAACACTTGCTTAGACAAGTCTTCTTAGGATAGGCTTATGAGCAAAACCCCCTAAGAACACTTAGGTTTAGCTCTCAATGAAAATCAAATCAATCTCACAACAATGAGAGAGCAAACATCTTCCCACAAACACTCAACACACTTACAGAGGATATGGGAACTTGAAGAAGGTAAGCTACAGTTGTATGAGTGAGAATATAAGCAGTAGGAATAGAAGAGAGTATTTTTTCTTGAGAGAAAATTTTTGTTTTTGTTTGCCAATCAAGTTGCTAATTTTCATAAATGAAGGGGTATATATAGACACCCCATGAATTATGACTGTTGGGGACCTATTAGGAATTATTAGGAAAGTTTAATGACCTTTAAATTAGTTTAACTCTGTTTTGAAAAATTAACCGCGGTAAAAATATCAGGGCAACCGGAGAGGTCCGGTCGACCAGAACAAGTTCGGTAGACCAAAGTTCTTGAGGTTCAGTCGACTAGGCAAGAAATGAACTGTATGGTCGGTCGATCGAAAGTGCCTATCCAAAGGGCGATTTTCCATTTCTCCGAGGTTCGGTCAACCAGGCCATTTTGAACTGAATGGTTCGATCGACTAGACAGTTGGGACTTCTCCCAAGGAGCCTCGATCGACTAGGTAGTTGGTATACATTTTTGGCTCGGTCAACCAGAAGGTCAATTTGTTGACCTCAGGAGGTTTCGGTCGACTGGGGGATTTGAACAACACTAGTTCAGTCAACCAGGACCTTGGTCAATTGTTGACCCAGGCATGTTTCGATCGACCGAGACAGAATGATCTGCGAAAGTTGATCGACCGAAAGTGCACAATGTGTGCATTTCAGTCCTATTATGATCCACTTAAACCCTAATCAAGTGCCTAACATTCATAGGTGCAATGGTGAGTATCCTAAGGTTATTTTTGGGTCCTTTTGAAGAAACCGAAAAAATCCGATGTCGGTCGACCGAAACCCTAAGGTCATTTAAGGTTATTTTCATTTTGAGCATTGTGAGCTTATGTATTAAAACATTCATGTGAGGTGTGTGATTATTACAAGCCAAGGACCCAAATTACTATTATAGACCTTTGAATAAATATGAAATGCAATACAAATAGAAATTAGGTCTTCAACTTCACTTTCTTTTTGTGCTCATCTCGATCTTGGCAATTTTAAGGTTCGTGCACAAAGTCTCAAACACTCATTAGATACGAGTATTTGTCATAATCAAAACCAGGTGTGACCTACAAGGTCAACACTTTGGCATACCTTTGAGAAGATTTGAATCAATTGCTAAGAATCATTTCCTACACTCCAAAGAAGTCACATTTGTTTGGGCATTCGCATATTCAAGATCTGAACAAATACACGCACAACTTCTACTAAATCTGGTTTGATTTTGAGGTTTGGAAAAATATTTTATTGAGTTTTCAATTTTTTATTAGTCACTCATCTTCTCCATTATTCATTTATTGAAAAATCTTTTTGGGAGCAAGAAACTTATTCTCCCATAGTTATTTATTTGAAAAATCTTTTGGGAATAGTATTCTAAAGTTTTGAATCCTTGTGATATTCAAAGTTTTATTTTTATCCAAAGAGATCTACTTCATTGGTGCAAAAAGTATTTGAAAAGTATTGTTTAAAATTTTGAAATATTCTAAGTCTTATTTTTTATTCAAAGACTTAATCTTACTAGTTATTTAATCGCAAGAACTTTGATCTACATAACATTCAATACTATTTTTTTTAAAGATCTTATTTGGTATTTTTTGCATAAAGTGATTTGAAATCAAACCCTAAGTTCTCCAAAGCATTTATTTATAAAAATTATTTTTTGGGAGATATTAATAAAAAGTTAGATTTGCGTAGCACATCATTCTTCTCATAAAGATCATATTATTACATACACACTGAGCTTCAAGCATTTATTATATGATTATGTGCTAGGATTTACCTTGTACTCACTAGCTTGGTTAGAAGCATTTTGAGTTGTTGCAGAAATTGTAATCTTTATTTTATATACACGGTTCAGGCTGTGAACCGAGATTGAGGAGGAAGCTACACCTTTTGTAAGCAACAGGTTACAAGGGAAGCTTCGCTTTAGTTAAAGGAGTGGACTTTTAGTGGAATCCTTGAGTGGGTTGCTCAAGGTGAGGACGTAGGCTGGGGTAGGACGAACCTCGTAAAAATCGAGTTTGCATCTCTCTTACCCTTACCTCTCTTTAATTTCCACGTAATCTCATTGTGTATGTGTTGAACTTTTGGTACGTGTGTGAGTAATTGGGTAACATTGTATGCTTGATAAAGATGCATATAAAATTAATTAATTGTGAAATATTGAGGTAGTTGTAAGTAGCTTGCAAGTTTGGAATTGATGCTTTTCAAAATTAGAACCTAAAGGACCTATTTTTTTAAAATACCCAATTCACCCTCCCCCCCCCCCCCTCTCTTGGGATAACACCATAATTCATTATTCTTGTAGCCTTAGGTTCCCATATGGATTGGAGTCCTCTGAGAATTTTTCTAATCATCTTGTATGTGGAGTAGGCTTTTCATAGTGCATTGAGGAAATTTATCTCTTTTACAATATACCCCATGTAGAGGTTCCTTCTCTTCTTGTTTTGAATTCCATTATATCATATGCCTTCCTTATCTAAGGTCATCTTCCATGAGCCTATAAGCTTATCAAAATTTTCTTTGCCCCTTTTAAATGTATAGATGATCTTAGATTGCTCCTCTATTTTATTTTCAAGGCTTAGTATTTCTAAATCTTTTGTGCCCTTACAATTTGCTTGTAATCGTACAAGCTCTTTTGCCATTTTATTTATTATGCAATCAAGTTTAGAAATATGAAGATGCTTTTCATTTTCAATATAATTTTGGGATCTTAGATTCTCTAGCTCTTTTTCTACCTTTTCATTCTTGATTTTCAACAAAGTATATCATTTATTTTATCAAGAATCTTAAGAATCCTAATATATTCTTTTTGTAATTTCTCATAAGTGGGCGTGCTATCGTCATCAAATTCAGTACATGATTCACTACGAGATTTATCATAGTATATATCACAAGAATCATTGCACGAATCAATAATTAAAGTAGAAGGAGGGGAGTGTACCTCTTCATCGATTAAAGCTATTAGGCAATGATTTCTCCTTCTTGAACTTTTGAGCTCGAAGCATCTGGAGTGATGGTTCCCTTCTCCTTGTTCTCTCCATACCTGTTATCAAGTATTCCCCAGATTTCCTTAGCATTTTGACATGTCATGATTTCATAAAAAACATTAGTATCTAAAGCATAATATAACATGCTTATGACACTAGAGTTAGTTGGCATTAAATTTAAATCATGCTCATTCATTTCATTTTCAAGTTTAGGAAACTCAACTTTTGAATAATTTTCATTGGGATAAAATTCCCTTGATCAATTACTTTCCAAGCCCTCCAATCAATAGTCTGAATAAAAATAATCATCTTTTGTTTCCAAGCAGTGTAATCTACACCACAAAACATTGGAGGCCTTGTAAAGGAATGACCCTCAAAAAACTGAGATACACCAAAATGAGTCATGCAATCTTATTTTACAAAAACAGTTAAACTTATTGCAACTGGTCTCTAATACCAATTGTGAGGAATGGTGTAATTCCAAGAGGGGGGTGAATTGGATTTTTAAAAACTTTTGCGAATTACATTGCTGATTCACTAAATAATATCCTGATTAAAATCAAATACGTATATGCAACACAATCACAACAGTAAACATACAAGCATACACATATGGAAAATATAAATGAGATAAGGGAGAGAGAGTGACACCGAAATTTTAACGAGGTTCGGCTATACCCATCTACATCCTCACCTAGAGAAAACCACTTAAGGATTTCAACTAATCCACTTGTTCAAATTGGGTGGAGCCCCCCCCCCCCTCGGCAGTTACACTAGTCCTTCTAGGCAGACCAACATCTCTAAGTGATACCCCAAGCTCAGTATGGTTCACAATCTAAACTGTATTCCCTTCTTACAGGCGAAGACACCTCTCTAAGCAATGTACACTAGCTCAATACGTGCCACGACCCAAAAAATTCTGCTGTATTATTTTTTTTCCACATATTAAACTTTGATACCATGCTATAATATCCTGAACCCCAAGTGGGTACTGGGTTGACCTATCCATAATTCAAATAAAACATGCAACGGAAACTTATACATAAATTCCCAAAAAAACACCAGGGTTCTAGAACCACCATATCATATAATACACACTCTCCCTAAAAATAGGATAATACTACAGCCAAAAGTAATACCAAATGTATCCATATACATATACATACTAGTGTCTCACAAGAACTATCTTCAAACCCACATTAACTAACCCTGTCTGGAGCTTTCTAAAATCGGATCCTTGGATCTCTTGAAATGTTAAAAGATTATAGGGGTGAGACATCCCTCAGTAAGACTGGATAGATTATTGTCAGTGTGTGGCAACATGAGTTCTAGTATAGCATAACTTATAACCTTTAAATAATTAACTAGTAAATCATGTAAATCTATACTCATATATATACTTATATATTTAGCAACATACATGTTTTTCTTCATAAACATACTTTATCATAATAGATTCCTCTGTGTAAGTAAATCGTTTAATATATCTATACTTACATAAAAATTTCCCTTGGACCTTCATAAACTCATTATGTAATACCCCCCACACAACCAGATTGTGCGACCCGTAGGCTGGACCTAGCAATGGCTGGCCTACCATGCTAAGTCAAACATAAAGCCTATAAGTACGATTGCCCACCTAGCCTGATCCGAACCCATCCTACTCTCCGCAACACTTCACAGGCTAGTCGACTATCCAATACCAATAATCTATCTAAGAAGAGTGGTTGCAGTAACTTATCTGTACACCCGGCCTAGTTTGAGCCCATCCTACTCTTCACAACACTTCTCGAATCTTGCTAGCTAGCTACAGTACCGTCCTCAAACATTCCTAGTCCGTCAGGGTTCTAAAATCATATAGTATATTTCATATATTATAACTACAACATATCTCATTTTCATATTTCTGTGTAAAATATGTCATATCATAATTTATGTATAAAAACTATCATATCATAACTGATTATGGCATAAGCCAACTGAACTGTCATCGCACTAGGCCGCCTAATATATCACGGCGTTAAGCCGACTAATTTGTCACGGTGCTGGGTCGGCTAAACTAATCACGGCGTTAGGCTGGCTAAACTGTCACGACTAGGCTGATTAAGCTGTTCATATCATAATTTCTAAAATATTTTTAACATTTTCTAAAAAATCATTATCAAACCACACATATTTCGTATAATCATAAAAATAACCTAACATGCTTATTTATTCCACAAAATATTCATACTCAGACCACACAATTTGGGTATTATTCTAAAATAAACTATCTTCTTGGGAAAAACATGTTTTGCTGAAAAATAGTATTAAATCTTTTTCTAGGGTTTACTCAACTCAAAATTCCTATTTTCCCAAAAATATACATTAATTCATGAATGCCATTTCTAAATGCCTGAATTCTCAGAAAAATCATAGATATAATTTCTGTAAAAAAAAAAAATATTGCATTTTAATTAGTAAATTTTCTAAAAATACCTTACATAATCTATTCCTTTACCTGATTCCTGGAGAAATGCCTACAGGGATCCTAAAGCAGTACTTGCGGTATTCGCACAAATCACAGTATTCACATACCCTAGTTTAATCAGCTCAACCTTGGGATAATTACTATCCTACCATCCCTAGGCTCACACGCTCCCATTAACCGATTAAATTCTAAAGAAAACGCGAGTATGATCCACTTTCCATATTTAAATTTTAACATATGTAAAAACACCAATATGATCAAATCCCTGCAGTTTAATCTAACTCCAAAATATCCCGAAGCCCAGGGATATATATAAATCACATAAATATAATTAAATTCATATATTTAGATTTAATCAGACATATTTTAAAATATGCCTAACATAACCTATTCTCTTTACCTTATCCCAAGAGTAGTGCCTACGACGCCCAAATGACGAATTCAATTCTGTTAAAATGTTGGTAGTTGAATTTGGAAACCAGAGATATTTTTCGTTCTTCAATCGGTGCCGATTTCACTGAGAAATCAAAGAGAGAGAAGTAAGTTGAGGAGAGAGAGAGAGAGAGAGAGAGAGAGAGAGAGAGAGAGAGACCGTGTGGGGGGTGTGCGTAGAGAGATGAAAAGAAAAGGGGGGTGGTCTTAATAACTGAATCCTTCCTAAAGAATCAAGAAGGATTGATTATATATATATATATATATATATATATATATATATATTATATTATATTAATATATTTTTATTTTATTAATAATTATTATTAAATTTTATTTTATTTTTTTTGGAATCACTACATTCTCCCCTCCTTATAAAAATTTTGTCCTTGAAATTTGCTAACTTACACTTATCACAACCTCCTCTGAGAATTACTGAATTATTTACCCGACTCTAGGAAGAGTAGGCGGCCACCCACATACCAACCCCATCCCAATTTTATTAATAAACCTCACTTATGGCGGAGGAACACCGTGGTTACAACAGAGGTCCTAGGAGATTACAACTAATCAAAGAAAACTCTCCCAAAACCATTCATAACCTAAAACCATAAACACTAACTCATAACTAACTACCCTACATAACTGGTTCAACGCTGGGTACTGCTGAACAGGTGTGGATATCTCTAACGCATTTTCTCTTCTAACTCCCATGAAGTTTCCTCAATTGTGTGATTACGCCATAGTACCTTTACCAATGGGATCCTTTTAGTGTGTAATTCATGTTCCTTCTAGCCCAGAATCTGAACGGGAACTTCTTCATACGACAGGGTATCTTTGAGTTCTAGTGATTCATAACTGATCATGTGTGAAGGATCTAAGACATATCTTCTCAACATAGACACATGAAATACGTCATGAATCCTAGTTAGAGTCGGAGGTAATGCCACCTTGAAGGCAACTAGACCATATCTTTCCAGTATTTCAAACGGCCCAATATACCTAGGGCTTAGCTTACCCTTCTTCCCAAATCTCATCACTTCTTTCATTGGTGCAATTCTCAAGAATACATGATCCCCCACACCAAACTCCAGATCTCATCAGTGAGTGTTAGCATAACTTTTCTATCGACTCTGGGTTGTTTTGATCCTTTCTTGGATGAGCTTGATTTTCTCATAAGTCTGCTGCAAAATCTTTGGCCCTAAAATCTTCCTTTCGCCAATCTTATCCTAGTATAACAAAGATCGGCACCTATGACCATACAACGCTTCATACAATGTCATTCTGATGCTAGTTTGACAGCTGTTGTTATAAGCAAATTCGACTAGTGGCAAATACTGAACCCAACTGCCTCCAAAATCTAACACACA